>NC_090929.1:674308235-674632401 GCF_040938575.1 Ambystoma mexicanum | reverse complement strand
TCATAGATCGGACTTGTCTAGCGACCTCATCCCGGGAGAAAAGAGGAGAAAGTGGGTGGGGGTAGCTGAAGGAGGGTCAAGAAGCAGAGAAGGAGGGGGGAGAGGAGGGGCAGAGGAGGAGAGGGTGGACTAGATGTCCTGGGTTTTAGAGATAAAGTGAGAGGCAAGGGCATTGCAAAGAGCCTGGGAGGTGAGAGGAGGGTTAGAGACTGCAGCAGGGTTGGCCAGCTCCTTGCAGATTCTAAAGAGTTCTGCCGAGTTGTTAGATGCCGCAGAGACATGGGCTTGAATGTGGACTCTCTTCTTGGTGCGGACAGAGAGTCGGTATTGCCTTTGGAGCAGGCGGCAGGCCAGTTTGTCAGAGGATGAACAAGAATCCCTCCATTTCCTCTCAGCCGCCCTACACCTACGTTTAAGTGTAGCTAGGTCATAGTTATACCAAGAATTGCACTTGACTTTGGATTTCCAACGGATCCTCGTGGCAGGGGCAAGAGCATCAAGAGTAGCAGAAATAGAGGAGTAGAGGAGGAATAGGGCTGTGTCAAGGTGTGAGTCAGCCCGGGGTAGTGAGGGGGTGGGGGGAGAAGGTGTCAGCAAAAGCCTCGACTGACACGCGCTTCATGGGCCGGATGTGCAAGAAGGTGGGTGGCAATCTGGGGGAAGGCTTGGCTTCAGGGGAGGAGATGGAGAGATGAGAGGAGAGGAGGCAATGATCACTCCAAGAGAGAGGAGTGGTGAGGGGAATAGAGAGGGGGAGGTCAGAGGAGATCAAGACATCAAGTGTGTGCCCAGCAGAGTGGGTCAGGCCGGAGAGGAGGATAGAGAGGGAGAGTGAATTGCAGAGGTCACGAAAGAGCACAGGTGTGGAACAGGGAGAATCAAGTTGGATGTTGAGGTCACCAAGGAGGAGGAGTTGAGTGCTTAAGGCCAGAAGGGAGGAGGAGAGGTCTGCCCACTCAGAGAGAAAAGGGAAGATTTGACCAGGGGGCCGGTAGAGTGTGGCAGCAGTAAGAGAGTGGTTTGGAGAGAGAGAGTCTGCAGACAAGGCATTCAAAAGAGGAGTAAGTCTGAGTGGGGATGATAGAGGCAGGAATCCACTCAGGGAAGTTCAAGACTACACCCTCTCCAGGCCGGGTGGATCTGGGGATGGAGAGGATCTTGTAGCCATCAGGGAGGAAAGTGTCAAAGCTTGTGACAGAGCTGGCCGTGAACCATGTCTCGGTAAGACTGAGGACATCAAGTTCAAGTTTTTCTAGGAGGTGGCAGATGTCAGAGGAGTGTTTGACAGCAGAGCGAGACTTGACAGTGGCAAGATGAAGAAGTCGCCAGCCTTAAAGACCTTTCCAGGGAGGGGTACAAAGCAGAGGTACGCCCTGTGGAGGTGTGGAGGGTCCTTGAGGTAGGGCAGAGGAGGGAGGAAAAAAGGGCAAGGTAACAAAGGGAGGAGAGTGGGGGACAGCTGGAGATGAAAGGAAGTTGATGAGGTGAGAGAAGCGCCTATCAAAAAGGAGGAGATTGGTCTGAAGGCCTTGCACCATGACAGTGCCATTTAGGTAGACATTAATGTTCACTCTGGAGGAGTCGAAGGAATCCATGAGGACTTCCCAGCGGGTGCCACCATTAATGGGAAAGGAGGAGACTGGACAGAGCACAGAGATCATATGAGGTATCCATAGATCTGGCGAAGGAACGACAAAGAGGATGTCATTTAGGGTCTGTCTGGCAGAGGCACTGGAATAGGTATCAGCAATGGGGGGACCAGGGTTTCAGGCCAAGATATCCTTTTTAAATGTCTTCTTACCATACTTAGAGAGAAGGGAAGGATAGTTGATAGAGAAGCAGTTGGGAGTAGATAGAGAAACAGATAACGCCATGGGCAGGTAGAGAGAGGAGGCAGTGAGAGAAATATGCAAGTACAGCGGTATGGAACACTCACTGGGCAAGTAGGTAAAATTGAGGGCCAAAGTAAATGAGAAGGCACCCAAATTTGACTTTTAGGAACACACCCCAATTAAACTTTCAAAAACAAACCCAAATTTGACTTTTAGGAACACACCCAAATTTGACTTACAAAAACACACCCAAATTTGACTTACAAAAACACACCCAAATGTGACTTGCAGGGCAAATGTTAAGGAATCATAGGTAAATCAGATTAGGTATCAGTTAGAGTTGCATGCGTAATGTCAAACTGAAGGAAGGAACTAACCCATGGTGGGGGAAGAAAGAGAATCATTTGTAATCCAGTTTCATAGCTGAGTGAGCTGGCAGTCCCAGGGAGGGTCAGGTTGTGGTAATAGAATCATATAGCGTCCCGGGAGCGGACAGGGAAGCAGACAGGGGCCTTAGAAGTGGGCCTTTGGTGAGGGGGCCGGCTAAAGCCTGCCGGTCCCCAGTTGGTTAGGAAAAGACTTTTGCCAGCCAATGGCAATGGCAGGTGAGGACAGAGGGATGCACCTTACTGCCCCTGTTTCAGGCAAAGCAAGCACCAGAGCCACCATCTTGGAGGCACTGCATGGTGTAGAAGTTAGGCAGGCAAAGGAAGGCAGCAGAATCAAAAAATCCAAGTAGCACGCAGCACGATGTCAAAACGGGCCTCGGAGTAAGCACGATAGAAATGCGTGGCAAAATTCAAACACTTTCACACAAAAAGAAACGTTTCGAAGATCTTTAAAATAACGCTCCAAAATGCATGTTTACTCCACAGGAGGTGCCGTGGCCATGTTCAATGCACCTACCTCCGGTCAGAGGCTGCTGCTGCTGCTTGTCACAAGTGAACCAGGAGTGCAGAAGTCAGATGGAAAATGAAAGTATCTTGCGCTCCGTTGTGTAGAAAGAAACTGGGGCACAGTGTTAAAATCCACAATTGTGTGATTGTTAAAGGGAAAATAAGAGGACTGGACATGGCGATCACTCTAGAATCATCCACAAAGTGACAATAACACATTTGAAACCATTGACATCATGTGTTTATTGGGCAACTTAACACTAATTTGATCATAAAAGGATTGAAATTCCTAAAAGACTGCATCTAAAAATACATGTAATTCCCCTGTTGTGGTCATTAGATGGCAAAAAAAGTAGCTTAACATTCAGAGTCCACCTCTTTATCTAAGGGATGAAGGTGTACATTAAGCACCATTATAAAAACTATTCCAAAACTACTAGGAGGGTTAGAAAAGTCAGTGACCAAAACTCCGCAATTCTAGTATGTTTATTAATAGCTTCCAAGTTAGTTCCCACATAAGTGGGCAATACCCTAGGGATTGTAAAGGAGTGGCAAGGGCACTCTTAGCAGCTACCCTAATTACCAGCAAGAGGATACCTGGGCCCCACAACATCCCTGCTGCAAGAACAGAAGACTCATCCATAGGGCAAAGTTTACTGTCTTTATTATCCAAAAGAAATGACAGGGATCACACTAGAACAGCATGTTGTTTCCAGATCTCTCGTCCTCCAAACGTGCGTTACACTGTTTTAACCCTAAGTGACATCACAAAGATAAGTTACATCCTCCAAAACCTATGGGGGATGGGGATTGGTCAGTTTGGGGAAAGTACATATATTATATACTGGGGTTAGTTTGGTTATTGGATCACCATATCTGGTGGCTCCTCCCAGCACTACCTCTATAGGTAACAATGACAAAGTTGCAGGAAAGCGGAGAAGCAATTGGCCACTGCAACATAACATGTCTTAACGTGAAAGGTGGATCCAGATTGGTTAAAATATGTCTTCCCAAGACAAATATGTCTTGGACAGCTACCAGACTGACGGGACTTTTTCAAGGCAATGGGAACTATCACAAAGGTGCTGTGTGTCATTTCATGTTGCCATCTCTGATCGCCTAAGCCCCTTAGAGTACATCCGGTTATGAACCTGTGCAGAAATTGTATCTTTCCACCTCTGGTTCGATGGGAACCGCTTCCCTCCATTTACCTCGAGTGAATACGCATTTTCCTGTTCTTCAAGGTCACCTGTGTAGCGACCATGAAATTGAGCTTTCTTGCTTGTAATTATGAGGATTTTAAGCTAAATTCCTTGCAGGTGTGTTATGGTCTTGGTAAACTCTCTCTGCTCGTCCTTGGCTAGGATGTACACTGTGTCTGCGCTGGAAGCTCTGTCTGCCTGCCTTCAGCTGAATCAGGCTGTCAGCCTTTCCATGTATTCCCCATTCACTTCAGTGCACCGATAGCTTCCATCTTTGTTCTTATGGCTTTCCATGTTAGTCGCAATCAAGCATGTACAAGCTGGATATATGTATTCTTGGAATCTTGCTGTTTCTGCTGTAGCAAAGGATATATATATATATATATATATGTCCGTTTCCGATCTAGGTGAGTCATGAGCATTTGTTTCCTGTTTATCTGCGATAAACTAATGCATGTTCGTGTAGCTTTGTGCATGGCTGCCTATGTGCTTCATGTCTATGTGCACCTAAGTTGTGATGTCAGTGATGAGGTCATTAGTTTAAACGAGTGCAGTCAGTCAACTTGTTCGATTGTTGGCAACTCTATCTCCTCCATATCGTCAGTCGGGTATGGTTTGAATGGCTGTCTGAGCGAGTAACTTTTCTCACATCTGCGGTACACCGACGATGGTGATGAAGGACCCAAGAGTGATATACATCTTTTAGGGACCACTCCGGTGGTGATATTGCATGGTATGAATATCCTTTAACATTTGTCTGGTTTTGGACTGCGAGTCGGGTGGGGTCACGAGGGCCACACTTGGACCTCCGTCTTCAGGATTATCGAACTGGTCTGTGCAAAATTTGAGCTGCACAATTATATGTGTGGTGCAAGTTCCCTATTATTTAGAATTCTTTTTGGACAATCAAAGAATGAGATTGCAACGAAATTTACATGTTTGAGGCTTATAATTCCTTTTAGGCTTGCATGCTTTATCAAAACATGTTTACGCTGGCTGTGCCCATACATGTCCACTTTGGCAGCACCTATGTATATGCCAGTATTCCCATATATGAACATAGAAATGTATGCTGGGCGCATAATGTCAGTAATGATGCTATAAGAAAATATGTCCAGCCTGGCTCAGCCAATATATGCCAGTATCCCCACGGAAGGATATACTCCTGTTTACTTCGCCATTCAAAATGCTATTCCACAATAAGAAAACATGTCCACGCTGGCTGCATAAAAAGGCCAGTCTACCCATGTAATAAGCCATATCATGTGATAACTTATCAAGCTTTTAATGGATGGCTGTCCATTAAAAATGTCATGCCACAGTAAGAAATGGCTAGAATGACTGCACCCAAATGCCATTCTAGCCAAGTAATAGCACTTATCACACTTGCTTTATCATACGTGCTCAGTAAAAAATGTCATGCCACAGTAAGAAATGGCTAGACAGGCTGCACCCCAATGCCATTCTAGCAGGTCATAAGTCACCATGCTTGAAGCTTGCTTTATCATTGATGGATGTCAAAAAATGTACAAACCCAATAACGCCTCCCCTCCCTGCCTTCAAATCCTGCCTCTTACCTGCCAACATCAGCTCCTCAATGGCCGTCCTAGCAAAATCTCACTCACACATGGACCTGAAACAAGACGGAGCTGCGCTTCTGAAAAAATGGTCTTGCTGGAGCACCATCCCTTGTAGGCTTGATGCCTAAACACCCCCAAGTTGAGGATCGCCTTCGCAAAGTGCATCTGAAAGCTGGCCTTTGTTCACCAGGACAGCCCAAATTCAAACATTGAAACAATACAAAGCTGTACATATGTCTCATGCTTTGTACACATTTTGCTGACATGACTATTCTGACAGATGAAATGAGCATCATCCCAAATGTACATTTCATGCTCAGCACATTTTAATTTCTATCACAGACATGTTTGATAAATTGGTGGTCATTCTTATGTTCCCAAAATGCACTTTGTTTTTATGCAAAGCAGCCATCATCCTATATTCAGGGCACCCGCATTATTCAGCACCTAGATTTGCCCCTCAGTCCCACCCACACCATTGGCAATCCACCTCCCCGACCTGATCTCCCCCTTGTCCAGTTTCAGCACTACCCACACCACACACAGACATTCATTCACACAACATACAGTCTCTCATTTACTCCATTCACACTGGCACCCAATGGTGGACTCCTCTTCCAGGCAGCATTACCAACAGGAACCAGGAAGCAGGGGCTAGCCCTGCTTCCTTGTTTTTGGCATGCCTAGAGGAGTCGGAGCACCTCCATCACAAAGAAACCTTCAGGTTGCGCAGCGGGAATGGACCCTTCATCCTGCAACACAACCCGAACATTTCTTTCTGAAAGAAATAATTTCTTTTGGAAGTCACACTATGACTTCTGAAATAATGTATTTCTTTCAGAAGCTTTTAGGGGCTGCGGTCCCCACCCACCCACCACCCCCAGGAAATGGTTGGCCCCACACACCACAGAGCTGCAGGGGCCCCCGTTAAACCATTGTGCATGTAAGGTGCAAAAGTCTTCCTTAGGGCTTAAGCCACACCCACTTACTCCGCACACAGGGATGCACTGGTGAATTAATGACAGCCCGGGAAGTCTCATGTCCTTGTTCGTGTTACGGGGCTGATGACCTAGCACCCCTATGGCAAGTAAGGTTCCGCTCGAGGAGGGGGGGGTTAAGACCCCTCTGTTTCGTCCCTGGCAGTTTAGGGCGTGCACCACCAGCTTCAGTTGTTTGTTGTCTGTGTGGGTGAGCGTTTATGCAGCTTCCTCTGCCGCCACGCAGCCGTTTGTCAGTTCTCTTCTTTCTTGCTGCATTCCGGCTCAGGCGATGTAAACGCCAGTACCACTAGCTCAGGGAGGGTTTTCTCTGAATGTTCGGTTCTCAGCCTCTCTTGATTTGTTGTGATCCGTGTGTGGCCCTGAAGGTTGTGGCCTCTTCCATGTTGGCATTTCTGCCTCCTGTTGTGCTGGTCAGCTCAACAAAAGAGAGGAAAAGATTGGAGAGCATCTTGAGGAAGATATGATATGGCATTTATAACACGCCTGTACCCAAGTGTTCCTAGACATGGCAAAATGCATAGGTGTACTGCATAGATACATATTAACACATATGGAGGGGGAACACATTGAGGCCCTTTTCAAAGGCCTTATCCTCAACGCCCAGACTGGCTGGGGACTTCTCCCTAGTCCTCCCATCCCTTGTTGAGAGCCTCCAGTCCCTTCTTGACAAGATCAGGCAATTGGCATTGTCACAATGTTTTCTGATTTCTTTTTTCCCATCTTAGTCTGGCCACATGAGAGTTACCAGAGAAGGCAAAATCGACTCCATGAACCTGTAATTGCCAGATGGCACCGAAGATTGGCACCAACTGATAAGTGTCGTCTGGAGTGGACTTCGAACGCTGCATCGCGTTATAATAGGGAAAGTGCGGGGGGGGGCGCAGCACAACATTCAAAGACACTGGGAATGCCTTCACCATCACTTTGTTTTTATTTGTGGACTGTCCTGGTTTATTTTGCCCAAATGGAGAATACGCCTTTTAAGTTCTGCCGCAGCTGTAATTCTTAGATCCTGTGCAAGGACACGCATAGGGCGTGCAATCATTTCCTTTCAAAAGTAACAAGTTGAAAATACACGTTTGGCTTGCAAAAGGTTTTGGCCCAAGATCCTTTGGGATCATAGGGTGGAATGCTGGGTGGCCTAAACCTGCAGGCCGAATCCTTGAAGTGCACAAATATGTCAACCTCTAAGGATGTAATATTAGTCGAACAACTGAGTGAAGGGAACGATTCCAAACATGAACAGTCTCTTTAAGATGGTACCTCTGGGACACCCTTTAGGTCAGCCCAATGGCTCCAGTGGCCTGCTCAAGGATGGCCTAATAAGACTCCTTCTGATGTCCTTGAGATTGTAATACAAAAATGAAAACACTTTCAAAGGCTGAGACGCTGACCCGCAAATAACAGGCCAAAGCCTACAGAAACAAACCACTGATCAGTCGAAGACGGTCAGAGAGTGTAGCACCGAGAGGCGATCACAACACCTAAAAAAGGCCAAAGACTGCTTGGTCACTGTTGCTCATGCTTCAAAGGACACACACACATTCAGGGAACTTACATTTTCTAAAGACACAAGCAACAAGCATTCGACCCAGAAAAAAGGGGGGAGCAAATGAAAAAACACTGTACTGATGAAATCCTCCACTGCACATGCGGAGGCACGTAGCATTACTTCATCGAGGCTGGTATTGTGGATTCAGAAATCACACCCCGGCACACAAGCCAGGCGCTTTCATTAGGTTTGCAGGGCAAAGGATTATTAGACTTCTCTTTCCTTGAAGAAGAGCAAGAGTGTGAGTCACAGGAAGAAATATCGGAAAAGGGCCTTGAACCCACATCATCTTGAATGAAATTTTGTAATGCAGAGTTTGTCACTACAATGACCAATATTTGCAAACTCCCTGCAAATCCAACGAGATAGGCTAGAGACGAAAAATTCAGCTTCTAATATGGGAAACATCATTAAAAGTGCCATGAAGGAATTACATCCATTCTGCTGATCTGGAGAGGGTTCAAGAGGACACTGAGGGTGAACTGCTCATGAGGAGGAGGACCTTGATGATATCTTAGATCATCCCATGAACACTCGAGAAGGCATGAAGACTCCAATAACTAACTCATCCACTGATGATCAATGTGAGTATAAAGCACTTCTGAAAATAAGAACATAGGATGCAAAGGAAGAAAACGATTTCTTAGAAGACACCCTAGAAGAGCACAAACCATTTGTTCATTGTATCCCACTTCTTAATTCAGCTCCTTGGTAATACCAGCATCAACAAAGGCAGTCAATATGACAAATGAGAAGTACAAACCAGCACCAACAGACCCTGGGTATATCCATGGACAACCAACTCCAGATTGTCACGATTGTCACGAATGCAAGAAAGTGGGGTTGCAGCCCCACTTTCACCTTCAGAAAAAAAACTGAGCGGGAGAGTAAAAAGATATATGCTTTAGGGAGCAAAATGGCAACCTCAGTAGCCTATTGTGTATGTGTGGCTAATGCCACAGTTTTAATGGCCCATTACAACAGAGAATACTAGAATGATTTTATTTTGCTAGTTAAGGATATGCCAGCTGTCCTACAAAGAAGGGTCCAACCTTTAGTCCATGAAGGGCAGCTTTCAGAAAACCTCTTAATCAGGAATGCTCTTGATGCAGCAGGGATAGCATGCTAACTGGTGGCGAGGGCAGCTGTAGTAAAAAGGCATGCTTGCTTGTGGGATGCAGGTTTTCGCCCAGAGATTCCAAGTATGCTCAACTAGAGTCCCCTAGAAGACTTGCATATTTTCGACGAAGTGGTCAGTGAATCCCTGGAAAAGGCTAAGAAAGAACACAGGCCAAACTTCAAGAGGCCTTAACAAGGACAAGGTGCTTTTCTTTGGGGCCTCTTGTATGGTACTTGACTAGTCACACCGCCAGCCTATGGGGGTGTGGGCCACAGTGCCTCAGGAGGACCACTAGGCTCATACCAGTTACAATATCGATCACAGTGTCATGGTAGAGGAAAAGGTACACCAACTAAGGGTACTACCTCTTCAACAAAACAATGACTCACAGGTTCAGGCTCTTTCCCATGTTACTACCGTGGGAGAACAATTTCATTCACCCAAGCATGGGAGGGGATCATGTCAGACAAGTGGTTGATAAGCACAGCCAGAACAAGTTTTTGTATAAAACTGCTAACAAAACTTTACAACCTACTGCCATGCCACTGACATCACACATCAGAACACCTGCAGCTCCTTCAATCAAAAGTGGACACCTTGCTGGTAAAGATTCCATTGTGGAAGTTCCCGCACCAGAAAAAAACACAGGTATTTATTTACCTAGTGTGTTTTCTACTTCCAAAGAAGGACCTAGCCATTAGGTTAGTGTTAGACCAAAAGGTCAGTTAACAAGTTTGTTAAACTACAAAAGATAAGCATGACCACACTCAGGAGGTAGTACCTATGTTAAAACAAGGTGATTAAATAGTGACCCTGGTCATGAAAGATGCATACTTTCATATGTCCATGTTCCCAGGCTATTGGCGTTACCTAAGGTTCAAGATAGACAAACAAAGCTTTCGGTTTCAAGTCCTTCCTTTTGGGATAGCATCAGCACCTTGTGTGTTAACAAAGGTGCTATTTGCAGTTGCTCCGCACATGTGTCCAAGGGGATACACGTTTACCCCTCTGCTACTATCCTTACAACTGTGTCTGCTGTATCAAGGGAATTTTCGATGATAGCATTGGCAGTTTGTTTGCCCGCTGTCTACGTTTTTAGAATCTGTGACTGTAAGGGTTTAGGTACCCCATCTAGTTGTTCTTCTAACTGGTCTCACTGGGCCATAAGGTCAGTGTTACTTGAAATTCTCACTTGGAAAGCAGCTGATGTTACCACTTTTCTCCCTATAGCATACATCTTTTTCATCTAAATTAATTTAAAAATGTCATGTCAATCAATCGATTGAACTTGCAGAGTTCTTTCAGAACCCACAGAACTCTGGAGAACAGGCCCTCCATACACTATATGTTAGGAGAGTGGTAATGTACTACCTAGACAAAACAAAATCACTAAGGAAGAATGACCAATTTGTGCCCCTACTTGAAGATAGAGAAGGTGACCCTGTCTCCAAAGCAGACATTTCTGAATGGATTGTAAACTGCATTCAACAATGCTGCACATTATCCAACAAGACATTACCGTTTCCACCCAGAGCACCCAACTCGGGGTACTGGTGCAACTTTAGCCTTCTTTGCAAATTTGCCTCTAGATGCTATTTGTAGAGCAGCAACAGAGAGTTCCTCAGCATTATTGTCTGGATACTCAAAAAATAAGCGATTCTCGGGTGGGACAGACAGTGTTAAAACATCTCTTTGCCTCTGTTCCTTCTAACAACCCACCTCCTTCTCCTGGTTCTGCTCGGTAGTCTATGCAAAGCATGTGATTCTAAGCAGATCCACATGTATCAGAAGACGAGTATTACATACCTCTAATCGTCCTTCTGATGCTTGTTTCTGCTTAGATTCACATGCGCCCACCCTTTTTCCCTTTATTGGGAGTCGAAGGTACTTAGACCACGTAATACCTGCTTCACTTTCCTGTACGCCAACACACATTTCGTACATCCACATGTCAGAAATAAAACAATCTGAGGATCTTGACACATGAAGGGCCAAGGGTATAATGCACATCACACTCCGCATTTGCCCTGTTGACATTCTTTTTTTTCGAATTTCAAAAACAAGTCATGCAATACTCCGCACCAACCACTAGATGTTAGCAAAGCATGTGAATCTAAGCAGATACAAGCATCAGAAAGACGATTACAGATATATATATTTATAAATATGTAAATACACACACAAACACACAGATATATATGTAGGTGACAAAGCTCTGTTATGGTGGTATGCATTGTTGTTGCTGTGCTTTGGTCTTTTCTACCATGGTATGAAGGATTTATTTCTAAAGTATATTGACAACAGGAGTGTCCTTGTGGGTGCAGCAGAACCAGGATATGTTTCCTTATTACAAACACACACACACACACACACATACACACACACGCTTAATAGCATGGGCCTCATTACGGTTTGGGCGGTCCGGAATTAACGTTAATTCCGGACGGCCCGGTCCCGAGTCCTGCAGGTGGGAGGTGATCTTCCCGCCAGGTCTGACCTGGCGGGTTGAACACCTCCCGTCTGTAGGCGGACGTGGAAACACCAGCACCATCACGAGATGGTGCCGGTGTTTCCACTTCCCCATTCCCATTGAGTCCTGTGGGACTCAATGGGAATGGGGATTAACACCATTCCGCCTCCGTGACTCCCGGGACACCGGGGCTGTAATGCCCTGGTAATTCCGGGAGTCACGGAGGCGGAATGGTAATACGAGTCCGGCGGTAACCAGGCGGTTTTACCGCTGTGGTTACCGCCGGACTTGTAATGAGGCCCCATATCTCTTGGAAGGATGGCATCATATTTTGTTTTTAACATGAGCAGGGAAGGAACTCTACTTCACATACCTAACCGAGCCTGCTACACTGCAGTAGAGAAATCTGACATTAAGGGACTAGGGTTCATTAATGAAGCATCGGAAGATAAGTCAGAAATGAAAGCAGAGCACTCAACATCTAAATCGCAGAGCAGTGATGAATTAAATCTCGCTCTATCCTTGACCTTCTCTTTCTCTCATCTCTTCACTCTTTCTGTGACTCTGCTCTATTTGCCACTTAAAAAAGATTACTTTTCTGATCGCATCCTATCCTATTCATCCCATCCTTGTCATCTTTTTCAACTTGTCGATCAACTCCTCTCCCCATCCTGATGCTGCTTTGGCCTCCCCTCTCCTATGCCGATTTTACCAACTACTTCTCAGTAAAGGTCTCCAACTACGCTCTCTCTTCCCTCATTTATTCCCCCCCTACATCTGCAGAACCCATTTCTCCCTCTCATTCCCATCCGTTTTCCTCTTCCTCCCACCTTTATGATTGTGATACTATGGACATCCGGCTGACCCGTTACCCTTTTCTCTTATTCCAAAGTCTCTTCCCATGCCCTTCCTCACTTCTGTCTTCCCCTCAGACATGAAACATGCAGTCATTCTTCCTATTATGAAAAAGGCCCGCTCTAGATCCTTCTCTTCCCTCTACTTTGTGACCTATCATACATCTCCCTTTCCTATCTAAACGTTTGTAGCGATTGGTGTATTTTCTGATTTCCTCATATCTAGACCAACACTCTCTTCTTCTTCGCCACAAATCCACCTTCCAAACCATGCACTCGACAGAAGCTTCCTTGCTTCATTTCACCAACTGTCTTCTACGGCCCGCCATGGCAAACTTTCTTCTATTCTGATACTACTTGTCCTCTTAGCGGCCTTTGGTACTGTTGATCACCCCACTCTCTTCCTAACGGGTTTTCTAATTCTATCCTTCAATAGTCTTCTTCTTATCTATTCGATTAAACTTTCTTGCTCTATTGTGCTAGCATCTGTTTTGTCTCCAAGATGGAATTTCTCTTTTTCCCCATCTCTTCTATTTCCTCCTTCCCTTCCCTTTCTCCCCTCTCCTTACCTCCGGTTCTCCTACCTTTTCATACCGCTGCTTGTAATTGTGGTATTTTTTGACTCATCTCTTACCTTCTCCTCTCATATCTCCAACATTTCTTGTATGTGCCATTTTCAACAGTTTGACATCCATAAACTCTGCCATCTACTTTTGTTTACTGCCTCTAAAACCCATATCTCTGCGCTTGTCTTCTGTCAACACTTCTACTGCTCTACCTTTCTTATAGGCCTCACTGCCTGTCAGCTAGCACCTCTTTGTTCTATCTATAACTTCTCAGTTCGGATCCTCTTCTGTCTTGCTCCTCACTCATCTACCTCCACTTCTCTACTTTCGCTATCCTGGCACCTTTTCAAATCCCGCCTTCTATTTCATTTTCTTTCCATTGTCTTTAAGTGTCTTCATGGTTTGCTCTTGCTTACCTTTCCTCACTTATTTCTATTTATTCTCCAGCTGTCTCCTGTGCTTTCAATCATACTTCTTCTTTTCCCTCCAAAAGCCACTGCAGGGCCCAGTCCCGCTTTTGTTATTTTGCCCTACCTGCTCCTAAACATTGTAATTATTTTATTTGCTTCTCTACTTAACTCTGCCTTTTTTCATTTGCCAGTGAAGTCATTCTTGCTTTCCTCTCCCGCAAAATGTAATTTTATTTTTCAGTTGTGCTTTTCATTTTATTGTACCACTCTTACCATTGTACCACGCTTTGGCGTAATGCACTCTATAAATAAAATTATTGGAATGGGGTTGGAAAGAAAGGTTTGGTGTGTTGTATTAAAAATGTATGAATCATTGACTATATGATACTAAATAAATAAATAAATAAAATGTATACAGATTATTCTTGATATATCTGGCAAGTCATAATGAAACACCAAGACAGATGTTCCATTGAAAAAGACTCATTACACAGGTCACATATGGTAGTGGTAGACTTGCTTGGATCTTTAACCTTTTTAAAATCAAAATAGCTCAATCCAGCAGAGAGCTTTAATTATTTATTTATTTATTTGTAGAGCGCGCGAGCAGCCCGCAGGCATCGAGGCGCTGAATCAGAGCTTAAGGAGGCTTACTTAAGGGTTACAAAGAAGCTGCCCCAGAAAAAACTTATTTACATTTAGGTAGTTACATGTTACAGTATATGGCAGGTTTTACCACATCAAACAAAAAGGTTGGTCTTGATGGCTTTACGGAAGAAAGTGTGGGCGTCAGTAGCTCTGAGGTGGGGAGGTAGGTTTACTATTGCTATAATCCGGAACCACTAAAGTGACAAAGTCACATCAATACCTCTTGTAAGTATCCTGATTTGCCAAGACAAGAGCATCTATTTTTGGGGCAATTTATCGTGATTTCCAATATAGCTTGCAAGTTAAATGTTAAATGTTAAAGGTATTTGTACCACGCACCGTCACCAACGGAATTGGTCCCCAGGCGCTTTGGCGGATATGCAAATGATAAGGTGGGATGGGTTAGTAAGGTGAAGAGGGAGTAGGATAGTGAGAGGAGTGGTGTTCTGTTGGCAGCTTCAACTCGGTATACACCGGGTGCTGAGCTTTGGTGCAGGTATTGGATCGGTGTCAGTCCACGTGTGCTGTTGCTCCGGCTTATGTGTTGTTGCAGTGTTGCGAAGTGCGTGCGGCTTGTGGTGCGAGAGATGGTTGTGTGAGTTTTTGGGTGAGATAGGTATGCAGAGTTTGAGGTTATGTTGGTTAGTGGGTTACCTGACCTTTAGCATGCTAACATTCACAGTTATGTCTAAGTGTGGCACTTGTTGGCCTTCACAATCCTGTCTAGATGCGGCGCCGGCTGGTGTTCACAGTTCTAAGTGTGGCACATGTTAACATTCAAGTTTCATCTAGGAGCTGGCATGCTTTCCTTCAATCAAAGTCCTATCTAGATGCGGCGCAGGCTAATGTTCAGACTTCTCTCTAAGTGTGGACATGCCAATATTCACAATTCCATCTACATGCGACGCAGGCTAATGTTCACAATTCCACCTATGTGCGACACCGGCTAATGTTCAGGATTCCATCTAAGTGTGGACATGCCAATATTCACAATTCCATCTACATGCGACGCAGGCTAATGTTCACCATTCCACCTATGTGCGACACCGGCTAATGTTCAGGATTCTATCTAAGTGTGGACATGCTAATATTTACAATTCCATCTAAGTGTGGACATGCTCATATTTACAATTCCATCTAAGTGTGGACATGCTAAGATTTACAATTCCATCTAGATGCGACGCAGGCTAATGTTCACAATTCTATCTAGGTGTGGGCATGCTAATATTTACAATTCTATCTAATCACTTCTATCCAAGTGAAATAAATGTACAGGGAATTTAAACAGTGATGGTACACAAGCCTGTTTAATTGAGTTGGGGATTTTGAGCCACCATTTAGCCTGAGTTCCAGAGAAATTAAAGTGTTACATACTTGTGTAAAGGTGTTGGATATAATTTAACAAGGAGGGCTAACAATCACCAGTTTTTACCATTCTCTGAAGTTCAGTGCACAGAGAAAGGTTATTATAAGCACAGTGAAAGGTTATGATAATCAACGAAGCAGCCTTATAGATCTATGATTCATGGTTTACTGTTACTATTAACTGTTTTTTTTTACTTGTTGCCAATTACTTTTTGTTACCATTCTGCGCCATTAGAAGTTTTAAAAGAATTGTTTAATGAAATGTAATGGCCTGTCATTGGGATAAAAGGCCTCTCTCAGAAGGCCCAAGCCTCCATTTCAAGACATACCTATTGGTATTTTTGAAAACTGTAAGAGTCGTGTCTAATAATGTGGCTAATTGACTAGCGAACCATTCCTCAGTCTGCAGCACCATGCTACACAAATCCACATGACGCTTGGCTGTTGGATCCTGCGCTATGGAGACCTCGGATCATGTTGCCGCCTATTTTGCTGGCTGCTACTTGGTTGGGATCGCCTCCCCATCACTCTGTGAACCGTCCCTGCCCCTACTGCGGAAGCATGCTCACAGCAAGCATGCTGCCCGTGGAGCCTCCTCCCCCCCCCCCGCCCCCCCAGGGCGCTGGCTGAGCAGCACAATGCTTGACACCATGTTTACATGACATCAGTCATAAATGATCAGAGGATTACAGGGCCGCACGCTACTGCAATCCCGTTAAATCAATTAGTGGGTCCATTTGCATCGAGAAGCCTTCACATACTAGTGGCAAGTTAACGGCAGTTGCGAAAAGGCAGATAGTCTGTTGCTTTTTTTTTGTGGCACTGCATTTGGAAAAATAAAACCATGTAGCCGGTGGTTTTGTGCTGAGAGATTTGCAGTTCTTAATACGTTAGCTAACTAGTCTACCAAACGTGTGCATTTACTGACTCAGCTGGAGGGAGTGTGTGGGAGGCTGAGGGGGAGTGGGTGTGGGGAGGGCCACAAGTGATGTCTTAAAGGTCAGTGACTCAGTCCCAGCTGGAATGGGTGTCCCAGTGTCGGCCTTTGCATTTAAGCCTGTACAGAATGTTCTTTTGTTAGGGCCATGCTCAATTCTGTGTTCCTGGTTTGATGTAATACATTACTGTGCATTAAATGTGTGCAGTGCCTTTCTTTCTGTCATGCAGTTCTCCTAAGTCCCAGCCTGTATTCCATTGAAATATGGGTAAATAGGCTTTGATAAAGGAAGGACTCTAGAGGGCATTGATTCGTCGCAGGGCAGTGGGCAGATGCCTGCTGTCCATTCGCATAAACTTAATGTAAAGAATTGATAAAGACAGTGGTTCTGAAGGATCTTGTGGCTATTTAGATGCCTGTGAAGAAAATGGCGGAGCTACCCATTGCAGTCTCCACCATGATTACATAATAAGGGGCGCATTGGACCCGACGCTCACACAAAATGGCTTCCTTACCATGCAACTCTGAGACCTTTGTCAGCTGGGCTGAACTATCCCAATTGACGAGCTCTTGAACAAAAATCTTACGTTGTTAGGGTACTACCGTGTTCCAATATTTGATCCTAGTTTCTGACTGCTTGTGGAGAATCGCATGCCGAGGACTTAACATTTCCTTCCCTTTGTAGGATGTCTGCACACGCACCCCATACTCAATAGGTGTAACAAGCCTAACCACTCAAATATCAGAAAGATGTGTATGCTGCAGACTTAAAAACCCCAGCCCCCTTCAGCACGCCAAGATCAGCACTCAACATCTCAATACGGACCTCAATGGACTTACCCCCAGAGACAGATCTATCACCGACCATAGCTCCCAAACAGCCCATCCAGCTGCTGGGTTAGGGCTCCCGGATTGCTTGGGCCAAATGTAACCGGCAGTGCTTCCACAAATCAGAGACTTTGTCAAGGCACCTTAAAAATAGCCCTAGCACGTCCAGGTGTGGTGCAGAATGCGTCCCACTTAGGGAACCAGGTGGGAATGTCACACAGTGTGGGAAATATTTCTTGCGTTTCTTCGTTTCTACTGAGCACAGACCTGGTGTACGGAAAATCACACTTCACATGATAAAAAATCAAATGTTGTGCAGCCTACCTATTATCAGTCTTAAGGACTGGACTCACCATGAACCTGGCCCTCGAGAATGTAACAGATGGGAAAGCCAGCTAACACATTGAAATCATTAATGGGCATGGATGACCTCTAAATGTAAGTGGGGAGGCTCTGCCCTTGATCAAGCCAAACAGCTAAGCTCAGATTAGTATGTAGATCTTCTGTTTGCAATGTCGGCCCCTTGGCACTCCAATACGTTGCCTCTGTTTCCTCTTCTCATGTATTCCTTTTGTTGCATGCTGGCTTCCAGTTTATTTATATCCAAGCATTCCAGCATTTGCTAGACACGAAATCTGAACTAGTCAGGGAAAGATATTTGCACAAGATCACACACATTTTGACAAGTAGGGAAACTGTTTAAAGTCAGTGGTATTGCTTCACCAAAATTATAAACATTGAGGTCGAGACATGACATAAAACCCTGGCCCGATCCGTGACATCACAGGAAGGGAGAGCACATGATCCGCCACCCTGATAACTGTCATGGCATGCTTTATGAGCATGATCTACTGGTAACCTGAGACTGCAGCATGTTGATGAACAATGACTGATAATGTGCAGCAACACCCAGCTATTAGCACTACAGGAAGTTAAAAGCAGACCAACGTGTCATATCAAAGCAATCCAGGTAGGTGGCAAACAGCAAGACCGAGGCAGTAATTTCTGGACAGAAACGCTGTCCCCCCCCCCCCCGATTATGATCCACAAGGTCTGCTTCGAAAGTCTGATATAGCCACTATGTCATACCTCGCCTCAGGAATCATGTTGGTGTACTATTGCCCTTCATGCCAGTGTTCAGTGAGCTGGCAAAGAACACATAGTTTTAGGCAAGTGGCACAACTTTATGGATCACCTGGTGCTAAAGTTGGCAACGTTGCTGCTAGGCTGGATCTGCCACTTTCCTCTCCTGTACAATCTTTTTGATTTAATGGCTCACTTTATAGGGATGCTGCACTCAGGTCTATGCACGCCCAGATAAGGAAACTGGAGTACAGGGAGCTGAAGTGATCTGCCCACGATTGCGATCAAGTGGGTAAAACAGGATTGGAATCCGCATATCTGGTTCCAGAGCCTGAAGTGTAACCAATGAACCACATTCCTTCTCCCTGGCTAGACTTTTTTTTTTTTTTTGTATTCAGGAAATCACTTGCAACTAGTGGTTAACTTATTTTTAAGAACTCCAGGAGTTTAATTCATATCTGGATCCAAAGTTTGCAGTTATACACTAGACCTTTTTTGCCCTGGCCAGTGTTCCCTCTTGTCCATCCCTCTTATTTCCTCTGCTTCCCTGTACCTGGTTGTTGTTTGGGGAAGGTGGCCAGGTGCCTCCGACAGTATTGATGGAAGGTGGTGCTGAGCCTGAACTGATTGGGAGGTAAATGGAGAGTGGAAATGTCCCTGTAAGGGTCGTTTGTGGATTCTTCTGTGTAGTAGGGTGCAGATGTTTCTGTCGGGGTGTGCCTATCTCGGTGTAGAGATTGGAGTGGATTGAGAGTTTGGAACGGCGTGTGGTTAGAGTTTGGGAATGCATGTGTGGTGTTTTATGGATGAATGGAATATGGAGATGTGTATTTTGGACAGTTGCTGGAGGGTAGAGGATATGCCTTTGCGGGTAAGGTGAGCTATGTTGCTGTACAGGTGCAGGTCTAACACAACATTTGGTAAGGCCTGGAACAAAATATTTGGTGGGACCCCGTTGCTTTTTTTTTGCACTGTGCCAATCGCACCATGATTAGGAGGTGCAAAAACGCTTCCTTTAAGTGAAGCCCTCTGGATGTCGTTGAGTTAAGCTAAAAACTTGCTGTTGGTTCACTTCACTTGCCATTAAAGGCATGGTCTAGTAAAAAATGTTATTTAAAAAATAGATAGGCAACATAAAAAAAAATACTAGCATTCTCTTTTTTAAAACTTCCTATGTAAAATTTTGAGCTATTCAAGCTCAAAATTCGCAAAAGCAAGCACATGGGCGCATCCATTTTGTGAAATGGATGCCCTCCTGTGCTCGCTTTGGCTTTTGCGGCACTAATGAAGGAAAAGCCAGCCAGCTGTAGTAAACAAAAGCTACCGCTGGGTGGCTTTCCCTTCATTAGTGCTGTACGCGGAGGACGGGGACCGGAGACCAGAGCAGGAAAGCTGCAGCTGAATCTCGGTAAGTGCTATTTATTTATTTTTTTAAATAAGCACTAGCTGCGTTTTTTTTTCTACGTTTTCCGGGCTGGAGGAGCCCGGAAAACTTAAATAGAAATAAAACCGCAGCTTTAAAAACGTTGTATTTATGTTTGCGGCCGCTTTTGAAGCGGAGGAGCCTGAGAAACTCGGAAAGAAAAACCGCAGCGTTTTCCAACACAACTGCGTTGTTTCTGCCCACGGGGAGCCCGAGAGCCCCAAATGGGAAAGCAGATTCAGGCAGAAACAACGCGGCATTGTGGAAAACAACTGCGTTGTTTCTGCCTGAATCTGCTTTCCCATTTGGGACTCTCGGGCTCCCCACGGGGAGTCCGAGAGCCCCAAATGGGAAAGCAGATTTAGGCAGACACAACGCAGCATTTAGCATTTCCCATTTGGGGCTCGAGAGCCCCAAATGGGAAATCAGCTGTAGCCTGAAACACTACGCCTCATGTAAACACAACCGCGTTGTGTTTCTGCCTGCTGTGGCTTTCACTTTGGGTCTCCGGGAGCACCGGAGGCCCAAAGTGATAGCCACAGCAGGCAGAAACACAACACTGTTGTCTTGGAAAACGCTGCGGTTTTTCTTTCCGAGTTTCTCAGGCTCCTCCGAGCCGGAGGAGCCTGAGAAACTTGGAAAGAAAAACCGAAGCGTTTTCCAACACAATAACGTTGTATTTATGTTTGCGGTCGCTTCAAAAGCGACCGCAAACATAAATACAACGTTTTTAAAGCTGCGGTTTTATTTCTAAGTTTTCCGGGCTCCTCCAGCCCGGAAAACCTAGAAAAAAAACCGCAGCTAGTGCTTATTTTTTTTTTTTTAAATAAATAGCACTTACCGAGATTCAGCTGCAGCTTTCCTGCTCTGGTCTCCGGTCCCCGTCCCCCGCGTACAGCACCAATGAAGGAAAAGCCACCCAGCGGTAGCTTTTGTTTAGTACAGCTGGCTGGCTTTTCCTTCATTAGTGCCACAAAAGCAAAAGCCAGCACAGGAGGGCATCCATTTCACAAAATGGATGCGCCCATGTGCTTGCTTTTGCGAATTTTGAGCTTGAATAGCTCAAAATTTTACATAGGAAGTTTTAAAAAAGAGAATGCTAGTATTTTTTTTTTTATGTTGCCTATCTATTTTTTAAATAACATTTTTTACTAGACCATGCCTTTAACACGATGTGTAGGGTGACTCTAGATACTTAACACACTGAAAATCTGCAAAGATCATGTCATGGTAACCCAACATATGTCATCTTCCACCAGTATCTGTGGTCATGAGCCATGATTTTACCTTGTATACTAGTCAGATTAACTCTGCGCACATTGCTACTAATGTGAGCTGCAGCATGGCATGTCCATCGCAATACCCCTTCCAGAGGCCTTCGGTATTAAATGTGTGTTTTGGCTTTCTCTAATGTGCCACATTCGCTAAGGTACAGCTGGAGAGTAGTGTTTGTCATATAGGACATGCAGACTCGAGGCCCCAGATCCTGTGCTTCTTTAGAGTCAACTTAATTTGTTTATGTTTCTGGGGCCTATGATTTTGTGCAAAAATACTCCACGTTTTGATGTCACTGCAGTCTACATTTTCTCTTACCCAGGTGTATTTGTTGGTAGTATATCATAGTACTTTATCAGCCTCAGAAGGGTGAAGGACTGATTCAGCCCTGCTAAATTATTAACTTGGAATGTACAGGCTGGCACATATCAGAGGTGACCTTTTTACTTGCTGAGCTATCTAATTGAGACACACGTATGCTGTTTAATCAACTGCAGTTAAAAAGACACACTGATTAGGATAACTACCCACTGCCCTCTTCTGTATCTTCCAGTAATTTTAAAAACATATATAGCACTTCTTTTCCATGTTTACTAGATGGCCATGACATATTCCTCCTGCTTATACTCACTGTAATAATAAGTGTTATATTAATAAGAAATGTAACCCCCAGAGTCAATGCATTACCAAATGCTTAGGTATGCGACTTGAAGGAGAAATAGCTGGTAAGATAGCTCAGTGGTTTAAACGCTCACTGCTGGAATCTATGTATGATCTACAAGTCACAGGTTCCTAGTAATGTCTTCTCAACCTTTCCTCCTTCTGAGGTCGACAAATGAGTATTAATTTCGGTTGCCAGGAATAATAATTTGATATGAGCTGTATGTAAAGTGCTTTGACAAAAGCACTGTGTAAGCAATGTAAGCAATGGGTTATTATTATAAATGCCTAAATGTTAGCATTATTCAACTTCATACATGCCTAAACATCATATTGAAGTGTTGCTTTGCTTCCTTCAGATATGTGTGAATCTTATTTTATACTGGCATGTCTGAAGCTGAATGAGACTGCGTTATAAATGCATTGGCACTCAGAGGATGGCGCCTTCAGGCATCTTGCTGGGGACTAAAATCAGGAGGATACCAATCTATAAATGGCTTTCGAACAGTAGACCTCACACTAGGGATAATATTACAAACACGCCCAGTCGACGTCCCTTTTTGAATTTCGAACACATGTGCAATAGTCTGCACCTACCACTAGATGTCGGCCTATGCAAAGCATGTGAATTTAAGCAGATACAAGCATCAGAAATATGATTATGGTAAGTAATATATGCCATATCTATATAGAGCTTGACATAAAAGACGTCTGTTCAAGACAACGAGGTTCACTACTTGCTACAGTTAAGAAAAAATGCACCCACCCATCCCATTACTGTCATATAACTTTTATGTTAAAAATACAGCAACAAATAACACATTTTATTGTCATTTTGTTGTAAACAAGTTGAGGCCAGAGCAGTAGTGTACTCCTGCCTAGATCAGCTATTAGACTTTAGTATTCGTGTTTTGAAGGTTTCTTAAATTAAGAGTGCATCACTCCACTTTGCATAGTATGTTGACTTAAACGCTGCCATGTTTCTTGTCATACTTGTGTTAGGCAGTATCACAAAAACAAAATAAAAAATGACCCATGTTTTAAAGTTTTGTAAATGTTTTTAATGTTTGCCACTTTAACGTAAGAAATCGCCAGTTCATTTTGGTCCCATCCACTCACCACTACCTTTTTGCTCAAGTTCGAGGCCTGCTTCAGAATTCTTGCCTCACTTCAATCTTGAAACAATAGTAATAGCACTGAGAGATGACAAAACGGCATGTGGTGCTGTACAAAGCACCATGAAGAATAGATGTCTGCTGCCCCATGTTACCCATCAATGCTACGTCCCTGTGGATAAAGCATATTTCTTTTATCAAACCAGCAGAGACAGGAATAGGGAAATAATGGAATTTGGATTTCTGTGATTCAGGTATTTCCCAAGGTTTCTGTTGGTGAATGACATTACTAGCACTTTTGAAAATAGTACTCGTAATTGGATAATCCAGGAATCATACTTTAAATCCAGAATAAGACTGCCACTGTGTACTTGCGTCTGCATTTTCAATACTTACAACTAAGCAATGTTTTCTTTTCTCATGAACATATTTTGTTAACATTCCCACAGTGCATTAGCGCTGATGTCTTGTCTTTGCTGCTTTACAACAAATCACTTCCCTTTGACGGAAAAAGAGAAAATGGTATAAAGAAAATAAACGTTATTGTTAGATAACAAGACCTTCACATTCTAAATACCAGCATACCAGTATACCTTAACCCTAGTTGACAGGGGTGAAAATGGGTTAGATATACAAGTAAACGAATGCCGTAGCTTTCTGAAACATAATTATTGGTAATCCTGCATTAGCTTATTATGGCTAATATTTTCTAATTCTGTATTGATAATAATGCATACAATCAATATTGATAATTCACTTGCAATCGATTATAGCAAATTCACTCCCTGCTCATCTGTTTTGCTAACCCTGCTTATTGGCCATTATTGCTAAAACTACTAAGGTTTACTAGCATTAGGGTCCCATCTTTAAATTCTGCTTGAAGGCCTTTATAATCCTATTCTCGTTTATGTCATTTTTCCTTTGTAACGGAAGTGATGTGGATCATATGGACCAATGTTGCATAGAAATTGGCATGTGGGTCCTAACTGAAAAATAAACTTATAAACACAGAGGGAGACAAGGAGGGGTGGTATCTGTTTGTAAAGTGCCAAAATGACAGATACAAGTATACTATTGTAATGGTCTACGCCCGGAATACGGGACAAGGTGGTTTCCTGAGAGGGGTATTAGTACAGCTGGAATTGGTGGGTGAAGGAGACATTGTCCTAATGGGAGGTTTTGATTTAGCATGGTCACCTAAAGAAGATCGCATAATACCATTACCACTGCATTTAAGGTCTACAGCCCAACCTGTGATGAGGCCCAAAGTGGGAGATTTTTACCAGTGGTCATTGGTTTGTGGGAAATGTCTTCTTGTTTGGCGTCAGTTTTGTAGGGCTGCGCACAGCCAGAGAATGGATGGAAAGCAATTTCCTGACTCACATGCAAGGTTGATAAAATATTTGGAAGAAGTCCCATTAGAAAAATGAGTTTATCCGGACACACCCATCATAAGTAATTTGTGGTTTGAAGACAACATGGGAGCTCTCATTTCTTGTAGTTGCTATGCTGACTCATAATCAACTAGAAATTTCCCTTTATAAGACCAATAATTCAAAGTCATTTGAGTCAAAGGTTCAAGAGGTGGGAACTTAAGAGCCAACAATTTAAAGGGTGATATTGAGCTGCCATAATTCCCCTTATTATAGGGCATGGCAATTTGAAGCTATGAAATAGTTGTGGCAAATGAACCCCGGGTTAGACATGTCGCCCAGGTTTCCTGAAAGGTGCAAAGCACTGCCCACTGGACCTGCAAGGATGTGACGGAAACACCCTTAAAAAAGATGCTGAGATGATCACGAGATTGATTTTCCTCTACGCCAAGTTTGAAAGACAACTGTTTGACATTGGCCTTTAGTTTTGAACATCTGGAAGACTGTTGTAGTGCCCTGGTTGAATCTCTGGTCAGAACATGTTGCTGTACCCCATCTTCTCATCTTCCAAACAAAGAGGGAAGACGGTTCCAACTCGACTGCAAAAGGTGTGGGGATTCCAAAGGGAAAAGCATATTGGGGATCATCCACCCTGGATCCATTGTGATGATCCTAAAGAGTGGGAATGACACAGCCTTTCTTGCAATAACACTCTCCAGCTAGATGTTCATGCAAATTGTTGGACTATAATGGAATTTGGGGAAATGCCAACAAGATGGATTTTGGAACCTTGAGCACAACCTCAGAACTTTGGCATTGCGCAAGGAAACAAAAAAAGATCTATGTTCAGATTTTCAAAGTGCTAGCAACAGGGGAACAGATAGCATTAGAGAGCATGAAAACTCGTACCCTAGAGTATCAGCCTGCATGTTCTCTGCACAAGACGGATAACAGATTCTTTCCACCTGAGAGCTCAGGCTGTCCACTTGGAAATTCAAGGACTGTGATCTGGTGGCTCCCTTTCGATTTTTGTATGACGTTGCCATCGTGTAGTCTATTACGCAAGCTACGTTTTGGGATTACTTTCCTTGCAAATTGCTCTGCTGCAGGAATTGTAGATGAGAGGGCTCCTTGCAGGCTCGAATGAAGAAAGCCGAAGAGGCTTATCTCCCTAAGGGTGAGATGATGGACAGTATTTTAGATTACTTTACTTGTGTACATTATTTCAAACTGCAGGTGGCATTGAGGACACATTTTCTTCTTCTTTCTTCTCAGCACAGGGGAGATGCTTTGCATCAGCCCAAAGTGGATTTCTCTTGTTCCGTTCGGATCCCTAGACACCCAAGAGTCTCAGCAGGGACCTCTAGCAGAGATGGCTTCATTTTTCCTACTTTAGTTCCTGGCATGCATTTGTACTCCTTTCGTATAGTGCATAAAGGGCACTATGGGCGCTTACACATGGGTGCCAATTCTTTCCTTCATGAATGGAATCAACATTTTGTCCAGAGTGGGGAAAACCTTTATCTTCAATTCGTCACCATTCTTTTTCTTGCCCATAAACTCCAGGAGCTATACATGTGACTGAAAGGGCAGGGATGGATCCCTGCTTTGTGTATCTCTCCTATTCTTGTATTTCCCCAGGGACGTATTTGTTTCTTTGTCTTTTTCTTTTTAGCAGGTCCCACGCTATGGTTGAATGGGGGTCATGATTTCTCTTTGGGTTTCCTTTCACCCCTCTTCCTTTGACTTCTATAAACACATGCTGGAGACTGGATACACTCAGCTCCTTCTGAGCACCCACACTGGCTTCATCGTTCTTTTTTTATTACTATTCGGCCACCCGGTGCTGAGTGCAACAAGCCACTTTTAGTGTTTTTCTGTTACAGGGTTCCACAGCAGTGATGACTCCTTTGGTGAACCAAACGAAGGACTCAGACTAACCTGTACGATCAATATGTATATTGTCACTCCACTATAGCCTCTATTCACTTTTGGCAATTTTGTTTAAGCTCTCCAATGAACTCTGTGCACGTTGCACTTTACAAGATTTGGTCTGTGGCTGAATTGAAGTGGAACACCATATAGTAAAAAACTCTTATTTCGACTGTCTAAACATAGGATTATGTGAACGATAACTACTTTCTAAACATGACCAGAGGGTGCTATTATAACTTAAACAATTAATTTTATAAGATATGAGTGAAGATTGTGATGTTTTCGCTTTTCATTTAACTGTATTATGTATGTCTTAAGAAATGTGCACATAGAAATCTAACAAAATTAGTTAAATCTATATCAACGTATCTCTTATATAGGAATTTTTATGATGAATGTATGATTATTATGTATTATGTCATTGTGTGAATACGTTATTTGTTGATACAGTTGTTAAAGTTCTATGAACTAAAATACAACTATAATAATAATAAATAAATATAATAAACTCAGACTTCAAGGTGCCATGTTACGTTTTCTTTTAGTAAAAAGAAAACCCTATCATCTAACTGCCCCTACCAATTGGGAAAACTGCAAAAAAAGAAGAAGGCCGGACCAATAACCTCTGCCTGGCCCAAACACTTGGTTCTCTTTAAAGCGAGTTTCCAAAGTTTGTCAATGTCTCAAAACACAGTTCACAAGGGTCTCCTTTCCATAGATTTACAAAGATTGTCAATGTCTCAAAATGCAGTCCACAACCTCCCTGCAGGTTCTGTTGGTCAAATGTTAATATGTTCCATATGGTTTGCTCTTCCTCAGGAAAAATACGTTTTTTTCATAACTGCAGGTTCTGTTGGTCAAATGTTAATATGTTCCATATGGTTTGCTCTTCCTCAGGAAAAATATGTTTTTTTCATACGATTTCTGCAAAATCAACTAGATGCTTGAACCCCTCCAGTTTTGCTTTCTCTACACCAGTTCTCTTAATAAAACATTGTGGTACTCAGACTCTCAAAAATCCTCTCGCCTTCTGACATGCTTAATTTCTCTCGGTCTTGGTGGGGCCTCAGCCCGTTCAGGTTTTCTCGGCTAATGCCACCCTCCTGGCTATCCCAGCCTCAAATGCTAAAGTCTCTCGGTTTCTTAGGATTCTCCTAAACCCTCTGGCCTTCTAATTGCCTTCTTGGAACTTGATTTCAGTGGTAAGGAGTGGCTTTGCTTTTTGAAGCAAGGTTGAAATAACACAGTAAAGTGACCACTGCCAGCACGACACAAGTCTCCAAACTGGGCCAATAGTAAATTATCTTTATCTTGCAGGATTCTGACATAAACATTTATTCCACTCACAGTTGCCATCATATAAAGATAGAAGATGCTCGATTCTTTCTGCTCCATTTCCATGTATGGGAAACCTCTTATGCCAATGTAAAAACAGTCTCCAGATCATAACTTTACGGTCATTAAGTGTCTGTAACGATAACTTGGGTATGAATTCAATAGCATAATGGAGTGCAGTAACAACCTTTTGAATGTAAAGTGACATTAGTGGAGATAATGAGATACAAAATAGCCACCATTTAACAAATGCAATCTTTAAAGCTTAAAGTGTATTCGTTTTGGAGTTATAGTAACCTGATTTGGCAGATATTTGGTAATGTTGAAGCTGAAATACTTAACTTGTTTTTGACCGAAACCGGGGATCTATTCAAATTCCATTTAAACGTTTTTTTATGAGATAATCCTCCCACAAATTGCAAAATGCAAGATTTAGTGTGATTAATGTGCAAACCATTGGCTGGAGAACAGTTCCGAACCTGACCTAAACTTTGCTGAGGAACTAATTGTGTTCTGTCCATAATGAACAAGTCGTCAGCATAAGCTATCCAAGAATATCACAAGGAAGTTATTCATTTTTCGTATTGTGATGTTTAGGTCAGCCAAATATAGATGGAACTAACAGAGAACTAATAGGCAGCCCCCTGTTTCAATCCTTTGGAGGTAGTTATTGGAGTTCAAAGGTTAGCTTCAGAATTCAACTAGTATTAGAATACATAAGCTTGACTGACTTTAATACGCTCTTTGGGATCCCCCTCAATGAAAATTTATGCAACAATCTGCTACTGTAAAATCGTGCAAGGCTGCATAAATAGGATTACCTTATTGGCCAAGGCTTAACGCTTTATCATATTAATTAGAAAACGCTTTCACAGTTATCCTCGTTTTGTTTTTTAATTTCTATTTCCTTCTATGATCTCTATCTTTGGAAACATTCCTACTACCAATGCTACCTACATTCTTTTTTCTAATATTAGGATGTGGGAGCAGCAATTCCCGACTTTGCACAGCAGCATGAGTTTGAAGGGGTGCTGCCCCCTTAAAATCTTGAAAGATGCCTTTTGACCCCCCCCCCCCCCCCAGCTTCCTTCGCTACTGTGCTGTTTGAGACTCCCAGGTGAAGCTGGTCGTATAAGGTCCATTGATGTGTTTTGGAAGTGACGATGTTGCTCTCTGTTATTGATTTTGTCTGTTTTGCTCTGTGTTGTAATTTATAGCTTTTGTGGCAATTAATGAGACATGGCTCACGTGATGAAGCTCATCTTCAGTGACGCCTTACGTAAAAAGTTCCAAATCTTGACGAAAAGTGCTGATGTTCGTGTTTTTGAGACTGATGGCCCGAAACAAAAAATCCTCACCATGGGCGGAGTTGATTAATTCATGAAATTATACTTGTAAATAGCACATCCAGTATTGCTTCCCTTTCCTGCACTCCTGTCCTGGCATTCATAAGCGAAAACAATACCAGCATGCAAAGTTAGAAACCATTCAGCATGCACCACTCTGATCTTTTGGATTATCACACACAGCTCATTTGACTTGTGCACTACACCACAACCTATCAGTACAACAATACAAATAAACAAAGAGGCGATGGCGTACCACTTGCCCCTCAGATGGTGTGAGAGAATATTTCTCTACTGCTTCACAGCTGCAATATAGAAAGAGGAAGTCAGGGTGGTAGGAAAGAGGATTACAATTGGACAGTCTTTTCTTTATTTCCACTAACACCTTGAATTTGAAGATGTGTATGTCCAAACTTATTGGAAACACAAAACTACAAGTTTCATGATGCAGATCGCTTTGGGATGAAAAAACAGGGATGTCTGGGTGTGTCAGCAAAGCATGGGGCCTCTTCGCAATACTTGAAGCATTTCTGGAATGCAGTGCCCCCTCTGCGGATCTTTTAGGCTGCCCAGTGTCAAATGTGAGGTGTTCAGTCAGTACCACTTTACAGGCCAACATCCCTCAACAACTCCTCCCTTGGTAGTCCTGCATTTATAATCTCAACATTAAAGTTCAATAATATGTTCAAAATCAGAGTCACGCGATGCAAAGCACCAGAACTTTCAGAACATGTCCGATCTAGTATGGCGCAAAAGACAAGCTCGGTTTATGCATATTTTTGAGAAATTAATGTAAATGGGAGATTGTTGTTAGATGCCAAAACTGGGAATTAGTCTGTTAAACTTACACGCTTTATTGGCCTCCAAAATTATTTGGCTTAGCAGTTACTTTGCATGCATGCTACTATGTGGAGCAGCCAATGCAAGTTATAAAGCTGTCACATATAGCTTTATTTTTGCATTTTTAAAGCGCTCACACAGCCCGTGGGCATCGAGGCGCTGTTACAGGAATAGTTTTTTTTTTGTTGCGTAATTGTTTTTGTCTTAGTTGCATATTTATAACACGCTTAAATACCCAGAGGTTTGTAAGCGCGGACCCGGGGATCGAGCCTGCGTTGCTTTGTGTCATCTTGCTTCCAAGGCGAGCACGTTGCCGTTGAGCTATCCTCCCGGGAGCTCGTTGTGGAATCTCCTCACCCCAAACTTCCTGTGCAAGGTCTGTCCTTGGCAGTAGTTTATCACCCAGTAGACTGGAATTTACCATCCCTTATGTTTCCATAAGAATCAAAGATGGTTTCTAGTTGATGACAGTTTGTGGAAAATTAGATTCCAGAATCTAAGCGTGATACTGTCACAATAACGCACATTCTTGATTATGTTGCACAGGCAAGACAGGCATCGCAATCAAGGTGCAGCCATTACATGTCATGTACTGCCATACGTTGTCATGATAATGCCCTAATTTGCCTGTGATAGTCTTCATATGCCTGATACTGCCATCCCTTGTGGTCCTGCCGCCTTTTATTGGGAGTAGTATCAGCTTAGACCAGGGTTACTGCCATTGTGTGATAGTGTAGTAGCCATCATAGGCCAGTTTGGTTTCATCATGTTATGAGTCTTATGGAAAGTCACTTGCTTAGCTATCTTTGCTTAAACAATGACCAAATGTTGCAGGTGCAGATCAGTAGTAAAACTCTGGGATAGGTTTGCACCTTAGTCATGTTTTCCAATGCATCTTGAATTGTACATTTGAATATGAAATTATTGATTAAGTAAATGAGCTGTTAGGCAGCTGGACTCAAATTGCACTGTCTGAGGCAGTGAAATTAGACCCCCCCCCCTGCATTCTTCTCTTGACCATTGTTAAGATGGATTTCTGAACTCTGTCCTGGAGGGGCAGAGGTTCAGAAGGCCAGCCTAGTTTCTTGAAACAGGGTAACCTCTGTACAAGCCAGACCAATCAGGGTAGCGCGGGCGGCAGTCAAGACTAGGTCTCGAGGGGTGAGGGTGACTGAAAGCCCGCAATGAGCACACAAAGCAAGGACGCTTACAAATTACTCCAGACAGGTGTTATATTAAAAATATAGACACATTTATTACAAGGCCTTTGTAACATCAACCATAGTAAAGAATCGCGGTAAAACTCCAATAAACCAACACATCACAAGCAATACAATATATATACAAGACCAAGAGGTCTAAAGAGTTAGAAGCACGAAATATGCAGACCACCTAGATGGGGAGGAAAACAGGCAGTGCAAGTAATCGTTAGACCCAGTTCGACATCAGAGGCCACCTAACTAGAAGGAAGTCCGAGCCCTACGAAGAGTGGAGCCTTGTGCTCAAAAGTACCTGCACACGCGGCTGCCAACGGGCAAAGGGGAGTCTCTTCAGGGAAATCAGGCAGTTCAGAGAGGTGAACAAAACGATGATGAACAGATCCCCGCTACTCAAGCGCGGCCTCCACTTGTGGGCAGAAGCAGGGCGCAAGTGCGGAAAAGGTTTGCTGTTTACGACAGCGATGGAGAGCCACAGGCTCCTGCGGGAGGGCGACCGGTTAGGGTATTGACTACTCACCGGTCCCCGATGCAGGCAGACCCAGGCTTCTCCAGTTCCGTTTCAGGACTGGCAGGTTCAGATGCGATCAGCAGGATGTCTGGACGCCGTGTAGATTCCGCGACAGCAGGAGTCAGGTTTGAGGGTGTCCCAAATGCAGCGAACACGCACAGGTTTGTTACCACAGCAGGGCAACTCGGCAACCACGTGTATTTCGGTCCCAAAGCACACGTCTCACTTCAGACCTGGGAACGCAAAGTGTACGAATCATGTGAGAGTGCCGAGGACTCGGAATTTAGCAGCAGCTAGACGGCGGTGACAGAGCAAGGTTCCTGTGTAGCCTGGTCAGTCCACTGGATGGCCGAGGGATGCTTCCGAAGGCTTACGTACAGGATTTGGTGAAGATGCCGAGAATAGTTGTTCCCACTATTCTAAAGGGTCGAAGCGCCTTTGCAGACCTTCTCATTCGATCAGAGGCCGAGTGGTCTCGCAGGACGACAGCAGTGCAGGGTGCCAAACCTTCAGCGGGTCACCAGCGATTCCTCTACTCAGCTTCTTAGGTGCAGGATACTTGCCTCCTTATCCTTTGTTCGTGAGAACTCAGGAGATCGACATGGTAGTGGGGTTTTCAGCCTCCTCTTATCCAGAGTTCCCTTTGCGCCAAAACGGAGAGGGCCCAATGGGAGATCCGCTCACATACACTCACACCATACGTGGACCTATCACGGACCACGGTGGTCCCAGGCATTCAGCACACTCTAGACTCTCTGGCACCCAGGATGTGTATTGGGAACAGACATCCCAGCCCACATCCTGGAGGCACACACAAGGCATGCAGAAGCCCGCAAAAGCGTTGTGTTTCGCGGGAATGTGCATGACCAAATAAGGACTGCCCCGGGTCGGCTCGACCTGGGGGAAGGTGAAGGGGCAAGACGGTCAGCGGACAGGACAAATAACCTCGTGGCATGGTCATTTTGGAGGCCAGGCCACCCATTCGGGCCAAATGCGGGAAGCGCGGTTAACATGGCAAAAAGGGGTTCAAAACACAAAGAAACGATAGCTGCCACCAGTCCCGTCCGTGACACACTTGCACATTTCATGATAAGTCCAGCGAGAGTTTCTAGGGCCTTTGGAATGACTAGAGACCCAAGAGCGCGGTAATGTAAGTTACGGTCCACTCTTGTTTCATGTTGCTCAAAAGCTGCAACATGAGGAAAGGACTAAGGGAAACGAAGTCTCCCGGTACTGACTGTCTTAAGGGCATGTCAGTTTCCCCGTACGAATGGAGCGAAAGCCCAGAGGAGTGCGGCGGAGGCTGCGCTTCTCTGGCAAAGTCTAGATCAGGGTGTAAAACAACAGTAAAAAATAAAAAGTTTGGGGGTTGCCACATGGAAGGAAAATTACCTACAATTATGAAACCTTTCCTAACAACCATGTTAAATTGCTGCTACTAAAGGGGGCTCCGATTAATGGAGGGAGGATTTCCTATCACAATGTGCCTCCTAAATTGCGGATGAAAATACTGAGGTCCTGATCTATGAATCTCGCAAATGGCTTTTAACTGTGGGCTTGAACTGGACACAAATGAGGAACTGCTGTTATCTGCTTTCGTGGTTCACTCTTTGCCGTCACTTTGGTGACCAGATGCTGCCACCATATCCTAGATGAAGCCATCGTATTCCAAGTACTGTCGTCCTACGGCACATTTTGTCTTTACATACCATGGATGCAGCCATCATATGCCCGATAGTGCCATCATCAGCCAACGACCATCATATGCCAGGGATGAAGCCATTATTTGCCAGTTAGTTCTTCCAAGTTACGGCCATCATATGTCAGGGAGCTTCCATTATAGTCCAGAGCGCACTCACCATATGTCTGGCATCATGAACGGAGGATAGCACAGGGTCAATGCGCTGGTATTGGAAGCAAGACCATGCAGAGCAACAGAGGTTCAAATCCCGGATCTGAAACCGAACTCGGCTACGGTATTAGGCGTGTTATAAAAAAACAATAAAATAAAAATAGGCTTGGCTGCAACGTTCACATGCCAGGAGTACAAACATCAAATAGCTGAGTTATGGCTATCAATTGCATGGATCCAGTCATCACAGATCATGGTGCCACCATCAGATGTTGGGGAGTCACTCAATTTTGCTTATATGTGCCTAATCGTCCCCTGCGGTCTGAGGAATCTCTTACCATTCAAGTACCTCAGGTGCAGCTCACCCGGGTGGGTGGCCACGCTTTCTCCATGGCCGCAGCTAAGCTGTGGAACTCGCTTCCACAGCTGTTGCACACCATTAGCCATCACCTCTCTTTCTGTCCTATTTTGAAGACTTTTCTGCTTAAATAAATTTCCCTCACTGCTTGACTAATTTTTCATGTTGCTATAGAGCCAAGATGCCCTCAGGGTACGCTGCACTCTACAAATGCCAATAAGATAACACATACTACAGGTGTGCTATCATTACATGCCAAAGGTCCAGTCATCAAAGGCCAAAGATGTACTGTGGTCATGTGCCAAGGGTGCAGTGCCCAAATGCTGGGGTTGGAGGACCATTGCATGCCAAAGGTGCATTACCATTGCATTCTAGGCGTGCAGCAATCACAAGCTCAGGGCGCAGTAATCAGATGCCAGGGGTACGACATCAAATATGAAGAGTTCACGGCCATAAGAGTGCACTGTCTTTAGGTGCTAGTGCTGCAGCCATTGTATGCTTGGTAGCCCATGTTTTAGCCACACTGGACTTTGGCCTCTCATATTAACAAGAAACGCTATACACCTCAACATCCAGCATTATGTTTTAGAAAAGCTTGTCGGAGCCTGTTCAGGCTCTGCACACCATGAAACCTTGATTTTCAGAAAACAACCAACTATGGTCCAGTCCTATATCAAACATTTGAGTGGGCCTTCAAGATCAACGTCTTGGAAAAGGAGATGCGGCAGAGAAAGCTGACACTGCATGACAACCTGTTGCACTCTCTGCCACACAACCACAAAGGGACATGTTGCAGCTGTGTGATGGCCTCAAGGTGTGCTTATGTGGACCCTTGAAGCGTTTCAGATTTTATTTCCTGGGAGTAGGTTTAATTTTCCAGGAAACAAATTCTGAGACTGTAGGGCCTAGAATCCAAGACTAGCCAAGCCAAGAACAGACTGGGGAGAAGAGGGATGATCCAGATGTCAGTCCTTCTGTATGCAGTGACAATCTGCTACCTTGTATATGAAATCTCTAGTGATATGAAACCATCTTTAGCACATATGTGGTTAGGCTCTGAGGCAGTACCCAATGCCTGGCTGTCAACGATAGCCAATTCTGTTGAAACATTGCAATAGGGAACAGGAGAGCAAGCACCCTTCTACTTACTCTCTAGGCCACAAACAAACAGCCATGAAACACCAGGTTCTATAGACAGGGAATGCGGGGGGGACTACAGGGCACGCTCTAAATGAGGCTGGGGGGAGATGTGTTGTTCCCTGTGCCCTGGATTTGGCTCCCTGGCAGTTCTTTTTTTTATAACACTGTTTATTTGGGTTTATACAACAAAACACCATGAACATAGGCATTCAACTGAAAGTTACGGCAGTAATGACTGTAAGAGGCAGCAGGGTCATGGGGGTACATTGGATATATCACAGAAAAAAAAACGGATGGCTGTTCCAAGTACATCGGGTGTCCAGGGGGGGCAAAGAGGGGAGGGAGGGGCTGAGGGGAGGAGAGAGAGACATTTCTCAGTACACATCTAGCCATTTCCCCCATATCTTCTCGAATTTCTGGGGGCAGCCTCTCGTATTGTAGATGTGGCGTTCCATAGATGCGCACCTGCTTACTTTGTTGATCCATCGGTTCAGGCATATTGACTCTGCCGAACCCCAAGTTGCGTCGATCAGCCGTTTCCCCACTCCCAATGCCACTGCTAGGAACGATTTTTCATATTTGGTGAGGTCTACCTCTCCCCAGATCCCCAGGAGTGTCATGTTGGGGTCCTTTAGAATTGGTGATACTATTATGTTGGAAATCTTATTGATGCATTCATCCCAGAAGGATTGTAACACGTTGCAGTCCCAGATCATATGGAAGAAGGTACCCGTTCCCCGTTTACATCGGAGACAAGTCTCAACCCCGGTCCCTCCCCATTCGGCAAGGGCTGTCTGAGGATAATAGGAGCAGTGGAGTATTCTGAGTTGTATCAGCCTCAGTTTAGCCTCAATACCTATCTCTCGGGGGAACATCAGTGCATCTACCCAGTCCTCCGGTTCCAGCTCACCCAGGTCCCTTTCCCACTTCTCCTTCAATTTAGTAGGTTCCTTAGTTCCGAAAGAGTTAAGGGCCTGGTAAAGCGTGGAGGTGACTTTGGAGGTGATACGTTGCGGGAGAATGTTGGATTACAGGGGGGAGCAAGGAGGTATAGTAGTTATGTCCGGGAATTGGGTGTGTATGGCATGAGCAAGTTGTGCATGCCTAAACCGGTCCATAGGCGTCAGGCCAAATTTGTCGTTCAGGGTTTCAAACCCTAGTAGGCGTCCCTCTTGGATCATGTGTGCCAGTGTGCATATCCCTTGCTTTTCACAGTTCTCAAAACAGCCCTTTCTTTGTATTTCTGAGAGGTGCGGATTGTAGCATAAGGGTTGGGCTAATGTTGGCTTTGCTCCCCAGCCAATATGTTTATGTGCTTCCCTCCAGGTATGGCGGGTATGAAGTGACATTCTTGGTGTTTTCGATACTCGTCCGTTGTCAGTGTATAGGGCCTGGAGGGGTGGTACGGGGTGCATAGCTGCTGTGTATGCGGATATGTGGTAGTGTGGCCTCACCATGTAGCTATTCGTTTACCACCCCCATTCCCTGGCAGTTCTTGAGGCCTGCTGGCCTTTTTGGGGATGGCTATAGTAGTGTGGAGGCAGGAGTCCCCTTTGTCTGAGGGAGTGTTGTAAAGCCTCTCTGCAGTCATCAGCACTCAGCACTCATACACAGACCTGCTGTGGATTCTAAGATTGGTCCAGGTAAGGCTTTATTATACAGTATGTACAGTATGTACATAATTCAGTTACTCTTGTAGTATTTACAGTCACGTATGGACAGCACAGGAACATGGATGGGTATTAACAGTACTAAGAGGAGTAGACCCACCAGCCATCCTATCATCCCAGCTCAGGCCCCCAACTGACACTCTCAGAACATTCACTCACAAATCCACTGAACATTCTCCTGAGCTAGATTCATGCAACCACATTCTGATAGCAAGCACTCCTGGCCAGTGACAAGACACGACTACAATATAACATCTCCCTTTCATTCCAGATCCACCCACAACATATAACATGGAGGTCTCTTCTACAAATTAATCTGCATAATCCAGCCTTGTTTATCTTTCTCCACATGGGCTGCAGTTACGTTGCCCTGTCAAGAGGGCAGCAGGGGGTTCTTAGGTTTAACTTGGCATAGAGTCTGATCACCAGCTTACATTTCCGTTTCTACTTTGAAGATTATGATCCCTTTCATGAACTGACTGCTGATTTTATATATTACTTATTTATGGGTGTTTTGTGGTTTCATACAGGCTACCTTTCTACTACTTCAAGGTTCTTATTGGCTTTTGTACATAGCAACATCGCATTAATGAAACATGAACAAACAGAATGTGTTTGTTTCTTATTTTTCGCTTCACGTCGGACTTCAGCCTTTGATAGCCAAACATAACATAACTTGACAAAATGCTGTGTATACCTATACACTGGTGTACATAAAACCACATTATATGCAAAACGTGGAAGGTGAGTTGATTTAAAAAAACAGAAAGGAGCTAAATTCTCTTAAAACAGAAAAATGCCATTTGGTTGCAGAATCGAAATTGGGAAAGGAGAATTAAAAAAGAAAAAAAAAACAGTGTTAGTTACAGATGCCGTGAGGCAGGAAATGGAAGCTTAATGGGGAGGGTCTGAATCCCCATGAAAGCAAAACGAAAGTGTACATTAAAAGTAAATTTTCGTTTTAACATAAAAATACATTTGTTAAAATTAAAAAAAAAACACATAGAGCCTCACAGATCAGCACGGCATAATTTGACGTAGCTTAACATGACATAATACAACATATAATTTCAAAGATGATAGACAAATAATGTTACACAGAAGAAAGTAGCATGTGATACATTTGATATTAAAGTGACGGCTAATATGTGGTGGGTACAGGAAGTCAGAATAAGCGCGGGGTGACATTGGGATTAATAATAGGGTTCGAAACAACCAAGAACCCAGAACATTTTGATAAACAAGTCCAGAATGGGACCAGGTACAGATCACATACAAGACTCGGACGGATTGGTTATTGGAAGTAACTCTGAACGTGCTTACCCCGGTAGTAATAACTGATCAAAAGTATAATCAAGAGTACAGTTCAGTAATGTACTGAACTGTACTCTTGATTATACTTTTGACCAATTATTACTACTGGGCTAAGCGTGTGGAGTGTTACTTCCAGTAACCAATCTGTCTAAATTGTAACTGATCTGGGCTCTGTTAGGGGGATCCCAGTGGTGAGACCAGCGCACTGGTGCTCTTTAGACGAACCCCTAACTTACTTATCTTTTCACATACAAGACTGTCCTTCGCCACAGTCCATGAGAACAACGGTTTGTTTTCATGGGTGCTACCTGCATCTGGGGATTAACTAAAGGGTTTAACAGTATTGTTTAGACAGGGTTTTTCCAAGGCGCTGCCACGATGCTCCATGTTCCATGATTCTTTGGATTCGGACCTACATTGATTAGCTTATTTGGATCACCTGTGAATGCTCAACTTCCCTAGTTCCGTTTTCAAATTCCACACCTTCTGGAATGATAGTAGGATCTTTTTACGGTTGGTTGGCCTTGGTCACTTATGTATGGACGTCCATCCACTCGGTTGACCCCTAGGATGATTCTTAGGGTCAGGGATATCTCTGCTCAAGCAATGTTGTTAAACACCTACTGATTATAGTGGATAGTTTTCAGGTCTCTAAGGCTAGCCACTGCCCATTCTGGAGTATTGCCTCAATTCCCAGCTTTACTTCAGGAGCCCAGCTTTGTCAGGGGGTCATGCTTGTCAATGGTCATGTAGGGCCCAGGGAGAGAGAGAGTAGATCTTGCCTTGACATTCACTGGAATTGTCAAGCTCTGCTCTAAATTCTATTAGGCGTTACACATCCAATTCTTATGCTGGACTTTAGGGTTCAATAGAAAAATGGTATCAGTATTATGAGGTTCTCTGTTTGGAATATAAGATCTGTGCCAGTGATAGCTTACTCATTCTTCAGAGATCTGTGCCAGTGATAGCCTACTCATTCTTCAGGAGCCTGCCCCCTCACATGGGCTACAGTAACACTCAGGACATTTTTTCCAAAGGGATATCTCCAGTCGTGAGTGAGGTTTTTCGTTTCCAGGCAACAAGTTAGATAGTCTGTCCTGAGATTGGCCGCTAGCTTTAAATCTATATCCCTTTTGCCTTTTGGATGCCACTGATGCCAACATTTCTCACATGCATATGGGGTTGCTAGTGGAAATGACCTCGGCCTAGGTGGGTTGAGGCATTGTTATTCACAGCCCTTTTTCTGGTAGTGCAACCAGGGTTTTAATATTACACTGCTACCCAACATTTTAGAAGACGGTTACCTCCCTTGTAATAAGGTCCCCTGGTATAGGCTTGGTGATTGGACTGGTGGAGAAATGGCTCATACCACCACAACCGGTAAAGAGATGTCAGCCCCGTAGGTGTTAAAGGTTGGGTGTCCAAGATTCTTAGTGCCTCCTTGTCCTGTGTTGTAGAATGGAGGAGTTAGCCCCCAGACAGTATATGCCTTTAATGAGGTCTATACCTGAAGGACCTAGGTTACGGTGAAATCTCCCAATACCAGTCAGTTCTGTGCTTTGTCTAGCACAGCTTTCCCCTGGATTCTAGAAGGGGGCATCCTGGACCCTAATCTACCCACAGGTCCGCCGTATGCCAGCGTGTGTGGCCTCTCATCCTTTTCACATACACACAATGAGTGCTTTCAATAGAGGTACGATCTCCTGCAAAATGAACAATCATTTTACTGCAGGCAAATACAGGACTGACGGCATGGTCTCATTACTGGTGGACTCCATGGACAGTGCTGCACGAGCAAGAAGGACTGGCTTCAGCAGAAATCTCAGGGTGCCCAAACTGCTCACATGGAAGCTTGTAAATGGACTTCTTGTGAGGTCCAAGGAGCCGATGGGCAAGGTGGCGTCGAGCAGCCATGCAAGCGAGCATGTTCTTTGGACAAGTGCTCCCATTGACAGTAGAGATTGAAGTGCAATCAAGGCAGCAGCTCACTTGTTTATGGGCTTAGGCCGTAGGTCCATCTAACAGTCAGGCATCATTCAACAAAGGTGCTCGATTTGTATTTCCACTAGCTCTCAGCCAACCGGAGCCTGACCATGCAGCCCAAGATCGGCTGTGCACCCGTAAGAAATTAATGAGATTGGGGGATTTCTGAGTAGAGGGATAAAGTAGAGTGATCTATGTGAAGAAGTTCCCTACTTGGCTCTAGGGACATCTAGTGGGGAAATGAAGGGTATTGGGTGTCTTCCCAAACTACTATGTGAGCTAGTATATGAAAAGTCTAGGGGTGTTCTGGGGAGGATCTTTGGGTCACCCTCTCTGAGTCCTCTTAGGGATAATCACGCAAACCATCCTCCTTACTACACAAATGGAAGTTTTTGGGTGTGTGCCAACCTTACTTTTTACTAGACTAGTCTCTACAACTTCCTCAGCCAACCACATTGCCCCTTTAAAAGCACCAACACAAACATTGGGCCTGCAGAATTAGCAGGGTGATGAGTGGCATATGCCCTCCCTAGTTCAAAATAAGAGTTAGGTCGATTACCCAGCATACAATTTTTAACTGTAACCTTTAGAAATTTGAATAGACCGTGTGAAGGAAACTTTGTAGCAAATGAAAAGTATCCCTTTATCGCAAAAAGTAAACACATGTTCAGACATCAGCGGCCTTTACATTGTAGCCCTCTGCTCGCTCAGTGACACCACACTGCGAGCCCACTCTGCATCAGAAATACTATTTATCTTTTTCCAGTGGTCCATGCTGGCATCAGATAAACATTTAATTTGCCTTCTGTGGTACAACTCCATGATCCTACCCCAAAGTCAGAAACCCATTTAATTTCCCTCCAGCCCCCGCTTGATGAGCCCTCACTAATAGTAGAGACAAATTTCAGTCTTTTGCCGTACCCACCCTGTGAGCCTGCGGTAGTTTGACATGACACCCATTTTCCATTAACCCCACAAGGCTTAGCTCGAGGAGGCAAACAGCTCTAGCAAGGAAAACACTTTTAGTCAACTCATCTACACAACAAAACAACATAGAAAGGAGAAAACTGCATCAAATCATTGACATAGCATGGAAAACACCACGAAGAGCCAAGGGAAGTTGCAGGGGAGAGACTGAATTTCGAAATAGCGGCACGTTCTTTAAAGAGTAGAGCCATGTGTGAAAAACCAAAGGTGGCCAGGGCACAGCCAACTCCTTTGGATGCAGACCCTGGGGGTGGACAAGTGCGGGAGGATCACCTGGGTGAGGGGTCCTCTGAGAGTGGAGAGGGAACGCCCAATGGTGAGGAATGGTATCCCCCCTTTCCAAATACTCCTGTCCCATCATATTTTATAGGATATTCCAATTTCCCAGCCCCCACACCCTTCCTACACAAAAACTGAGCCAAGGAAGAGGAGATCTGAGGCTGAAAGGAGTACCACACATGCAATATATTGGACATGTCCCACTAATAAGATCAGGCAGGGTCAGGCACTTAATCTTAATTACAAACACATGGTACCTATTAGCTCTCCCCACATGGTTAAAAGGTGGAATACTGAGACATACTGTGAGCAAGGCGAGGCATGAGAAGGAGCGGTTCTTCCAGGGCAATGAAGAACCAGGTGGAGCAGAGCAACAAGCCGAGGGACGGAACCAAGGAGAAACCTTGGACACCCCAGCGAGAGATCGTTGCCTCCGAAGGGCCTTGAAGTTTGTGCAAGGAAGCCCAGCTAGAGAGAAGAGACAAACCTCTTTTGTGTTTCAAGAATATCAGCCACCCTCCTGGGTGAACGGCAGAGTAGGGCAGGTGCAGTGGCAGTTGTGGTATCAGCCTTGACTTCAGGATCAAAGCCGCGAAAGGCGAAAATGAATTAACACAGCTGGTGAGTTGATGAAAGCAATGAAAGTCTGGTCTGTGTTAAATGAAACTTGACGGCAACAGTATTCGACAAATGAAGGTTCCATGTGTGCCGATATGACGCGAGGGAAAGCAAAGCATTGTAAAGAACTGTAAATGAAAGATACAAAGTGACAGAGTGGTCCGGCGAAAGAAGATTGCCCAATCAAAAGTCTCTGTGAAATGTTTGATGCCATAGAAGCGGCGGGAAGATAAAGAAACTGAGGCGCAAGATTTGAATTGTTAGGTTTGGTTCCGGCAGAGGAAAACCTGGAAGTGAGAGACCTCTTTGAACGGTTAGGTTTGATCCGGGCAAAGGGAAACCTGGATGTGAGAGATGTCTTTGAACTGTTAGGTTTGATCCCGGCAGAGGGAAACCTGGATGTGAGAGATATCTTTGAACTTTGAAATAAGCGCTGTGAACTATATTTACCAAAAGGGTTTGGTGTAGGAAAAACGTTTGAGGAAAGGTCGAAGTGTTCATGCCGAGGTAAGAGCAAAAGCCTCGCAGTTTTGAAAAAGTCTTCAACAGCGGAAGGAAAGTGAAAGGAGGCTTGAGCCCGACGGAGGGAAGCATATGAAGGTGTGATTGGAGCTTGGGGAAGGGAACCCCCACAATTTGTGATTGATAGGTTTAAGCCCGGCAGAGAGAAACCTGTACTGAATTGTGGTAACTAGAAGGAAACAAACTTTAGTTGAGTGACTTTTCGTGGAAGGCCATGTGGGCCCTGGTCCACGAAATAAACTGCATCCTTGTGGCCGAAGCTGGAGTGTGTCGCAAGGTCCAAGTGTTCCATCTTACCCCATGCTTTAAAACGTGGGGAAGAGAGGTTACTCAGCCATACTGACATTTCTTTTTAACGCTGATTTTCTTTTTTGCATTACATATTCCCTTTACACATGTATTGTATTAGAAAGAGGGCAGGCATTAGTTTTATTATTATAGGCCATTTTATTTTGACTTAGGACTGACTAGGACTTTATTTTCTTTTTGGTTGATGGTCGAGAATACCCCCATCTTAGTTATAGGGCAACATAGAATGTTTCCAACCCCTTTTAAACCATCAATAAAGGTTTTGAAACATGCAGCTCTTGTGTCAGTGTCTACTTGTGATACCATGCCTCCTTCAAACAGGCCAAAGCTTGCACAAGTCCTTCAACCATAGACAGCCAATCACAGCCCCTCACTCAGTACCATACACAGTTTCATGCACAAGTTAAGACCCTTAAAGGAACCTAGTTCCGAAGGTGGGTCTACAGGGATTTATAAACACAAAGCTCCAGGCAGGGAGTGTGGGCAATTGGGGAAGCAGCTCGAAGGAGCAGGCTATGGAGGTGGTCGGAAAAGTCAGGAGTTTAGAGGTGATCAGGGAATACATTTGAGTGAGTGGGAAATGGGAGTTTGTAAGGTTTAAGCCCATGCATTGGTTTTTCCTGTTGGACTAGTTGCCGTAAACAGTCAAGCAGACTATTTCCATTCCTAGGTTACCTTATAGTTCCCCGTTCATTTATTTGTACATCTTGAGTTCTCTCTCAAAATAATAATGTTTTGTTTAAAAGTGACAGTTCTGTCTTGGCTTATTCGTCTTGATCTTTGTCAAATTTGTGACTCCAGCTTGACAAAGAGATAAGTAGAGGAGATAAAGAGGAGTGACTGAGAGAAGGAGCATGGCAAGTGGAGCCCAAAGGAATCCACAGGGTAGTAGTGAAAAGCCAGTGGGAAGTACTCAGGACAGAAAAGTGACCAGAAGTGGTGGGAGCAAAATTAAACAGTTGAGTGAAATCAGGACAGCTAGTTGCGCTAGACCACAGAAGTGGAGTGACGATAGTATGGCTTACATAGCTTCAGCCCTAAAAGAACGTAGGAGTATGGATAAAGGAGGGCAAATGAGCGAGCAAAATAGAATGCTCAGGTGGAATCTTTAACATAGAAGAACCACAGACTATGAGTGGCAGATCCATGCATAGGATCTTTCACTGGCAGAAGGCCTTGATCCTTTGATGTCTCCCACCTACGAACCTGAGGGTTCAGGCAAACAACTGTGGGGTCCCTTACAGGCTAGCTGTAGAGGTCTCAGCAGAATCACAAACCAAAACAAGAAGCAGAAGTTCACCAACTTTCAAAAGGACAATAAGTAAAGAAAGAAGGGTGAGGCCCCTTAAAATCTCAAGGACTTTGAGTGATTTTTTTCAACCAACAGAAAGGCTTTCATGGAGGGTAAGTGGGAAGTACTTAAGAACTTTGGCCCAATTAGAAAGATTGCCCTGTTTTATTTTGAGGGTCTGTAATGTTTCCTGCATCCCTGATTCTGTTTGTGAGCATCAAATAAGGACCCTTAAAAAGTGTGCACTGGTATTGTGTCTTTGTTGATCTCTTAGCTTGTGACACCCTGTTCTTATATACATTCCGGGATATTGTTCGCTGGGCCCTTTTCACTTAATCTATTAGATGAGGGTTGAAATCTGCTGGATTTCAAGATATCTATTTCCATCTCATTTAGTCCTTCTAATAGAGAGTATGTTACTTTTGAGGGGGTGGATGAGCCTTTCCTTTGTCTTTAAGCAGGGTAAAACTGCACGTTGGTGTTCCATATTGACTTCTGATACACCACTCCTCAGGGAATTCACAGGAGTTCTACACGGCAAATGGCCATCTCCTGAGAAAATGCCTGGTGGATTTCTTTGCAATAGATTGGTAATGCCTTGATTTGCCTTCTGAACCCAGATTTGATAAGGCAGTTCTTCGGAAATGGTTACAATTTCTGATAATGTTAAAGCAATTTTTCAGTGGGTGTTGCAGTGTCTTCCTGGTCTGATTCATTGTTTCCTTCCTCTTCAGTCCGACTTTTGATATTGGTTATCTTTATATATAAAGCTGGATGTATCTACGTGGTTATATTTGTCCGGCTATACAAATCCACACCGTTGAACCCACGTCTACCAAATTTTGCATGGATTCCTCTTTTGTCTGGGGCAAGATCGTAGTCTATGTTTGGATGCAACAATCGTATATGAAAAAATAAATGTGGATATGATATGGCATTTATAACACGCATATACATAAGTGTTTCAAGGTGCGATGAGGCAAGGAAGGGGGCAACAGAGGGAAGACAGAGACAGCGATCTTATTAGGCCAGGTGACATTGAGATTGCGCAAGTGCAGGGGAAGGGTGAAAGGGCAAGTGCCGGGGGGAGGGAGAGAGGGCAGTGCAGTACGTCGGATCAACAGTAATAAATAAGTAAATAAATAAATAAAAGTAATAATAGGTAAAAAGTGCAGCCAGATGGTGGCAAGTTCAGGGTTAAGTGCAGATGTAAGTGTCAAGAGCTGGTGGGGACTGTAGGGATACAGAAACAGACCCCAAGTGCAGGGGTTGCCCGGGAGGCAGTGCAGGTGTGCAGCTGGTGGAGGAGGGGACCTGGGCCCGAGATCAGAGGTTAGCCAGGTGACCAGTGCAGTTACAGTCAGGAGTTCAGCAGGGGAGAGGAGGAAAGAAAGCAGAAGCAAAGAGGAAGGTCTTGAGGTGCTTACAGAACCGGAGGTGGTTCTCCTCAAGTTTCAGGGAGGCAGGGAGGCTGTTCCAGAGGGAGGCCTCAGCTGAAGAAAGAGATCTACCACCAACTTGTTTGTTGGAGAAGCGACTGACCCGGAGGGAGTTGGAGGAGGATGAGCGAAGAGCTCGAGAAGGAAGGTATTTAGGAAGAGAGAGCTGAAGGTATTGAGGCCGCAGGCTCCAGAAGGCCTTGTGGACAATTCAGAGGTTTTTGAACTTAATCCTCGCAGCCACTCGGAGCCAGTGCAGAGATTTCAGTCCTGGAGAGATATGACCACTGGGCTTGAGGCCAAGGACAAGTCTCGCAGTCCTGTTCTGGATGGGTTGCAGAGGGTGGAGAGTAGAAGCAGGCAGATTTAGAAATAGGCTGTTGAAGTAGTTCAGCCTAGAGAGAACCAGAGCTCTGGAGACTGAGCTTCTGAGGCAAGGAGAGGAAAGGAAGAATACCTCTGAGGAGATGCAGCTGGTAGTGTGACTTCTTAGAGACGTCAGAGATGTGAGGCGAGAAGGAGAGTGTAGAATCGAAGATGACCCTGAGGTTTTTAGCCTCACATGTGGGAGAAGGAAGAGGGCCCAGCGAGGCTGGCCAGAGAGCGATAGGGTAGGAGGGAGCCGGTGTGCCGATGAGGAGAATCTCAGTCTTGCTGGCATTAAGGCAGAGATCGTTGTTGGCACACCACTCCTGGATAGTGGAAAGACAGTCAGAGATGAGAGAAGGAGAAGAGGTGGCGGAAGGGAGCCTGAACATGAGCTGAGTATCGTCCGCATAGCACTGAAAGTTGGGGCAGAGAGTGGCAATGAGGTGGGCAAGAAGTGCCAGGTATTGGTTAAACAACCAGGGAGAGAGGTTGGACCCCTGGGGAACACCATAGGTAGAGATAAAGATAGAGGCGAGGAAGGACCCAAGTTGGCCCTGGGGGAGTCGATCAGAGAGGAAAGAGGTCAGCCAGGGCCTGATTGGTGATACCAAGGTTATCACGAAGACGGTTGAGCAGGATGGAATGGTTGACCGTGTCAAAGGAAGATGAGAGATCAAGTAAGATGAGGACACAGGGGGTGGTGGAGTCAAGATTTGAGAGTAGGTCTTCACGAATGTTCAGGAGAGCAGTTTCCGTGCTTCTGGCAGCTCTGAAGCCAGACTGATGGTCATGGAGACAACCAACAGATTCAGTGTGAAGATTAAGCTGGGAGATGGCCAGCTTTTACAGGACTTTGCCCAGGAAAGGAGTGATGGAGATTGGGCGGTCGTTAGCAGGGCAGTAGGGGTCGGCAGAGGGTTTCTTAAGAAGAGGGTGCGCAAGGGAGTGCTTCAGTGGGGAAGGGAAGACTCCAGTGGCGAAGGAGTGGTTGCAGAAGTCAGTCATAGCAGGAACCAGGGTGTCAATGTTGTCCTTGATGGTTTTAGAGGAACAGAGAACATGTTTTGACAAGACTTTCATAGATCAGACTTGTCTAGAAACCTCGTCTGGGGAGAACAGTGGAAAGGCAGAGAAGGCAGAGGGAGGGGTGGCCACAGAAGAGCCAAAGGAAGAGCGGGGGTAGAGGGAGGAGGAGGAGAGGAAGAGAGGACAGGATGTCCTGAGTTTTAGAGATGAAATGAGAGGCCAGGGACGTGCAGAACTACTGGGAGGGGACAGAAGAGGTAGAGACTGCAGCAGGATTGGCCAGCTCTTTGCAGATTTTAAAGAGTTCGGCCGAGTTGTTGGATGCCGGAGAGATGCAGACTTTGATGAGGGCACTCTTCTTGGTGCTGACAGAGAGCCGGTATTGCCTTTGGAGCAGGCGGCATGCCAGTTTGTCAGAGGATGTACAGGAAGCACGCCATTTCCTCTCAGCCAACCTACACTTACATTTTAGGGTGACAAGGTTTGAGTCATACCAGGAGTTGCACTTGGCTTTGGGCTTCAGGCGGATCCTCATGACAGGGGCAAGAACATCAAGAGTATCAGATATAGCAGAGTGGAGCATAGAAAGGGCTGTGTCAGGGTGTGAGTCAACCAAATGGGGGAGAGGGGGTGTGAAAGTGGCGGCGAAAGCCTCAACTGACACACGCTTCATGGGTCGGATAACCGAGAAAGTAGGTGGCAGTGCTGGAGTTGGCTTGGCCTGAGGGGTTGAGAGAGTGAGCTGGGAGGAAAGGAGAAAGTGATCACTCCAGGAGAGAGGCGTGGTGAGAGGGATAGAAATGGGAAGGTCTGTAGAGATCAGAGCATCCAGAGTGTGCCCTGCAGAGTGAGTCGGGCCAGAGGGGAGGATAGGGAGTGAGAGAGAGTCACAGGGGTCTCGAAAGAGTCCAGAGGAAGGACATGAAGCATCCAGGTGGATGTTAAAGTCTCCAAGAAGGGGGAGTTGAGTGGTAGAGACCAGGAGGGAAGAGGAGAGGTCCGCCCACTCAGAGAGGAAGGAGGAGATCTGACCGGGTGGCCGATAGATGGTAGCCACAGTAAGGGAATAGCTAGGGGAGAGAAAGAGAGAGCCTGCAGACGAGGCATTCAAAAGAGGAGTAGTCCTGCGTATGAGTGACAGAGGCAGGAATCCACTCCGGGAAGATCAGGGCTACACTCCCTCTGGGACGATTGGACCTTGGCGCGGAGAGGATCTAATAGCCATCAGGTAGGAGAGTGTCAAAGCTTGTGACAGAGCTGGCCGTGAACCATGTCTCGGTGAGACCAAGGACATCGTGGTCAAGTTCTTCAAGGAGGCGGCAGATATCAGTGGAGTGTTTGACAGCTGAGCGAGAGTTTAGAGTGGCAATATGAAGATGGTTGCCAGCCTTGAAAGACTTCCGGGGAGGGGTACAAATCAAGATTATAGTCTGTTTGGATGCAAAAAATTCACTCCGTAGACACCCTCATTTACTGATGCTCACACCGATTCACAACAGTAGGTACTAAAAGGAGGCAACATTTGGAAAAGTGTCTGAAGCAAAATGTTCAATGTGTTTGTTATTCCTTTGACATGTTTTACTACTGTATACAGTTTGAAAGTGTTTATTAAAGCATTTTTAAAGGGAATTAAAAAACATTAAAAAATATTTTATCGCGCCACTCCAAATATGGCTAAATGGCAAGGTTACAGTTTACTTTCATTCACGAGAAGGGAGCCCAATCAATCAATCTTTCTTGGACATTTTCTCAAATGTGCTGAAGTCCTTAAGTGACTGAAACATGACGCACAAAAAACGAATATCACTTGGAAAATGCTCCATCTGATGCAAAGCAAAAATCAATATCAAGAGCTTCTGAAACACAACAAACAGCAGCACGACTTGCCGACCAGAGGACAAGAGCAACTTTCTCCAGGGCAAAGGAGATGCCAGAGCAAACTGAAGCAAGACTTGCTGACATGAGGACAAGAGCAACATCCTCCAGGGCACATGAGACACCAGAGCAAACAGAAGCAAGACTTGCGGACAAGAGGACAAGCGCAACATCCGCCAGGGCACATGATACACTACTTGATCAGGACACGGGCAACGCCGGGTACCCCAGCTAATACTTCATATGTAAGGAGTGAGACAAGGAGTAAGGGCAGATAATGATTACTTATGCATAATCTTCATACATCCTGGTCCTGCTTTTTCTTGTCACAGTCATTTTGCCATCTTCTCCCACCCAAGGGTTGGGCAAAGATCATCCCTTGTACAGTTTTCATTCATAAGTGTGATTGTGGAGGGTGGCGGGGCGAACTCCTTCATACCTCTGGTTTATGGGGAGTTGGGCACAGTTTAAAAAGAAAAGGATTAAAATATCTTCCTGGTCGGAAGAATCGTCACTTCTAAAGTTACAGCAAGAAAGAGTACCACTATGAGTAATTAATATTACCAGTATGTAATCAGGGCATTTCATTGTACTGCACACTCTGCTCCTCCTTGCTGCCATTGCGGCTGGGCAAATGTGACATTGCTTTGACTATGTCAGAATAGCCATGTCAAAATTACTCTTTACCCTACATGATGACCGTCTCCACCTATTAATGGCCTATTTGCATTAGTTTGTCCTTCATGTGTGCACTACAAAGCATACAATGGTGTTCTTTGTACTAGTAAGAAATACAGTTTGAAATCATATTTAAAATACAGAAATGGCGAAGGACAGGGATAAACAGCAACGGTTCTGCTGTCAGAAGCTGCTGCCACGGCAACGCGGAGGTGGAACCGTTGAACATTGTGTTATCCTTGGTTTGTAATTAGCAAGAAAAGGTTAAACCACTTACTAGCTGAGACTCGCTGTGCAAGAGCAAGAGAGAGGGGGGATGAGAATCAGGCAAGAAAGAGGTTTATTCAGAAATGCTTCAACGTGAATCTCAGGAATCGGGTGCCTAAATCCCTTGTGAAGAGATCAAATATGAATACAGACAAGACGTGATCTAGGGGCTACATTTCTGACCAATGTTTTCTGCTCTTCTGCACGTGACTGCCTGTTTGTTCTTTCGTTCCCTAATTTCTTTTAAAAATGACATTGTCATCCCTACAGATAGGGGGTGTATATGCCACATTTGCTCCCTAAAAATAGCCAAATACTCCCCAAAAAAATAGGGAGTCAAAATACTCCGAACAAAACATAGGAAACTGACACATAGGACCTTGTGCCCCTGCTTTCACCCAAATCGCTCAATAGATATGTTTGGACCAGTAGTGCATGTAGTATCAGAGGAAGAAACCACCATTCTTAACCTTCTATCTTGTAATGTCATCAATAACAAGGTGCAAAGAAATAATGATTACAAAAACATTTCCGTTTTCCAGTTGATGTCCATGGGCAATACCTGCTCCTTTTCACCTACTGTTTCTCTCAACTCTTATCATATAGATAGGAATTCAGACAGTAACTATGAACAGTAACATCATACATCACACAGACCTAGCAGGTTTATGGACTTAGATGTCATCCTGGTACTCTGGAATGCCCAATAGCTCTGTAGTAAGCCTCCTTTGCCACATTTCAGCTCCTGCCATCCTCACCTCTGCATGATGTTGATGGCTGAAATCTGGATCAGCCCTTACAGCTACACATGCAGTTTGACTACCTCCTTCCACTTCTCTCTCTTTACTAAGGAAAATGGTGGACTTGGCCTCTGGATTAACAATACCTGCACACTGCCTCTATTCTCGCTTCTACCTTTCCCCTCTATTCCTTTGAACACGTTGCTGTTCAGCTACTGGCACCAACACCTGTCGCCGTCATTCTCATCTACCAGCCCCCTGGCACCCTCAACTCCTTCCGTGATCTGGACCTGCTACTCTAACATTTTCGCTCTGACATCCCTGACATTTTCAGTGATGCTCTCATCTCCAAAACATGATCAAGACCTCATGACTGCAACTCAACTCCACCCTTTCATACAATTTGTTTGGTTGCCTATCCCAAATGCTCTTTCATCACCTCTTCCTTTCGTACCTCAACCCTGGATCTCACAAACCATCTGACAACATAAGACTATTATGTGCCTCCACCTTCATTGATAGCATAAAAATCGCTGTCCTGCCCTCCTGGCCTCTTCCATGGAAACTCTACCTATTCACTGTCCTGGACTCTTTCAACCCCTTCTCCTATACCAACCTTATCTCTTCTTTCTGCTATCCCCTGGTGTTATTAAGGGCTCCTCTTTATTATTTATATTCTTCCTTTAATGTCGATCATCCAAAATGTCAACATTAATGTCCACTCATATGCGGATGATGTTCAACTCTATAAGTATTGTTGGATGTGGATTTTAATAGTAATGTTTTTATGTGTACAATTTTAAATTATTGTTTTAATTGTTTGCAATTGATATGATGATTTTTTTGCAAATAGGTTTAATGTATTAACCATGTGCATTAAATAAATACAATTTTAAAAACTGGCACTGGTCGGGGGGCGTGGCTTGGAGCCATGGCAGTCGGACGTGTTCTGTGAGAGCTCCCGGCTGGTGCCACGTCGCCATCGAAAATGCTCGTGTGAACACCAGATTTAATCGATCTACCCGACCGCGACCGAGAGCTGAGTCGCTGCTACATGCCTGGGCTGCATATCGAAGCCCCACTGATGCGGATCGCATAGATCCACCGACCGCGACGCACCGAGAGGATGCGCGGGACAAGATGGCGGCCTCCTCCCAAGCCCGGCACTGATCTCGGGGCCTGGAGGTTGGACGCGGAGCATTCCGGGTGCGGGACTCGGCCTGCGGGAGACAGCGACTTGGCTCCAGCGTCGCCCCTGAGGCTCACCGGCATCCTTCTGGGGCCCTTCTGCACTCGACGAGGGGTCTAGCTCCTGGGGCCCCTCCCCCACCTCCCCTGCTCCGGAGTCCGGCGGAATCGGCGGTCCTCCCTTCCATCCCAGCCCCGCACTCCAACTACTCCGCCAGGGCCGGCGCGCCCGGGACGTGACCGTGGGCCTCCTCGCTTCCCCCATCCCTCCTTCCAGATAATCTCAGCGGCGGTTCCCGTCTGCCTCCTGTCTTCGGTGGGGGCGGTACCCGCAGCCACCGCGTCCACCAGCAAACCGAGCCGGCCCGGAGGAAGGCCAGCCGCGGCGGGTCAGCTTGGACCCAGCCCCCAAGCCAGCAACCCTGCGGGACGTTCCGGGAAGCCTCCAGCTTCGAACCCGGACAGGGGCCTTAATTTAACAGCCGCCCAGGGGCTGCAACGTGGACGCTCCTCGCCGAGCCCCCTCTAGCTGCACCCCCCCTGCCCCTGTCAACGGAGGGAGACGGTCCGAAGCCTGATCCTCCCCCTCAACAGCCCCCACCCTCTCCCCGCCAACTCACAGCTTCAGCGGGCGAACGGCGCCCGGAGCCGCCCGCTCTGGTGTGGACGGGGCCGGCCCGCCTCGGGGCCCACGGAGGCCGCATCTTCCAACATAGCTCCCAAGGGGGGGGGCCCATCTCCGGAAACAAGGTGATCCTCTCACTTGACGACCCCCCTCCTCACGCCGCATCAGCAGCACACCTAAGGCTCTCCCTCCTTCGTTGCCTGCCGCGGCCCATGCGGTGGCCCTTGAGCCCCTCAATAACCTTGGCTCTCCCCCCCTCGTTGCATTGAAGCCGCAGTCAGGAGACTCGGCCTGAGGTCCTGGGGTCCCACTGTTCGAAGGACTCCCCACGCTCCCAACCCTGCAGGTTGTGCCCGCACCGGGGCACCCATCAGCTTCTGCCCCGCACCCCTGGGCTCCTGGACTTCCTTTCGCCACACGCTTCTGGCTCACTTCCAGAGGGGGGAGGCAGCCTTCCTAAACCACTGCCACAAGGTAAGGCGGCACCTGCCGCATCTCGCCCCACCTGGACGCTCTGCTGCCCTCCGGGCCTGGCTGGTTGCCCCCCCGCCTCTGTCCTAGCTGCAGGGGCTGCTCCGGGGTGCCATATCCAAATCGGGTAAAGCCGCCAAGCAGACTGACATTTCTACACTATTAACCATGCCTACTGGGGGGGAAAAAAGCAAGAAGGGTGAACGCATTGAAGCTGGGGCGGGGAATGGCCTCCCTGATGACCAAGCATCACAGGCGGTCACGAAAGCAGACCTCCATGACCTTCTATCGGCCCTCACCAGGGAATTCCAGAAGGGCACTGAAGAAGTCAAGACCCAAATTGCCCAGTTGGACAAGAGAGTGGGGGAGGTGGAGGCAAGAACCGAGGAGATTGAGACTACATTATGCGAGCAGAACTTTGAGATCGGAGAGGTGGCGGACAGGATTAGGGCCCTGGAGTGCAGGTGTGAGGCTCTGGAAGCTAGACAAGAGGATGCCGAAAACCGCTCGAGGCGGAACAACATCAGAATCCGGGGAATCCCGTCTGCAGTCTCGGAGAAGGATGTCCCATCCTATGTTTCCGATCTCCTCCGCCACATCATCACCCTCCCAGATGACTCCCCCCTGGAGCTGGACAGAGTACACAGGGCTAGACCCAGGCAGAGGCCCAGCGGGGCGGCTGATGTCCTGGTCAGGGTCCATTTCTATAAGCTCAAGGAGGAGATTATGCAGGAGGCCCAGGCCATGGGTCAGATCCACTTCCGCGACTCGGAGATAGCCCTGTTTCAAGATTTAGCTGTATCTACCCTAGCCAAACGAAGAGCTCTTAAACCCATGGCTGATTGGCTACGGGAACGCAAGATCCCCTATCGCTGGAGCTTCCCTTCGGGCCTCTCCTTCACTTGGGAGGGAAAGCCTCAGCAAATCCCATCTCCACGGGAAGCGGCAGCATTTATGAACCCGGACATGGAGGAAGAGGTCCCAAAGGGCCCGGCCCGCTCTCCCGAGGGGGCTGTGGGGGGGGGCTCTTCGCCCCTGGTCCCGGGTGGCCGGTCGACGCAGGATGCGCGGCCCTCTAGCAAGGGGGAAAAACACCAATACCCACTGAGAGCCCGAACGGCCCAGATCCAAGCTTATCCTCATCAGAGCCCTACAGCAGCCGCCTGACCGCCCCCTGGGAGCCTAGACTTTAAACCTAGAGCCTCACAATTATCTAGTCCATCCGGGTCGCTGTGGAGCGATCCTCTAACTTAACAAGCTTGTTGGCCGAGGCAGCCCGCAGCGCGCTCTCTTGATCTGCAAGATCTTCACCACTACAGCATGAGACCCCTTGGTCTCCGACACAGATGGCGTCTGTGGCCCAGCCGACAGCCCTGTTGGTAGAAGGCTGGCCTGGATACCTTTATTTGTTTGTTGTTTTAGGTTCTGTTTTAGTTTATGTTGTTGGTTCTCCTTGGTCATGGGGAAATGGGGAGCTGGAGCTTGGGCTCGGGCGGGAGGCGAGGGGGAAATGAAGGTCAAAATACAAGCTGACGATGTGCTCTCCTCCCTGCCCGTTAGCTCTAAGGCAGCGGCGAAAGGGCCAACCGGATCTGAGGGGTCCCCAGCTCCGCAATCCAAAAGATGCAGGGTAAAGTCTTTATCAAACCCACCCAATAATGTCTCAGGGCCTGACCTGGAACGTTCAGGGTCTGAATTCCCCCCGGAAAAGGAAGTCCGTGGAGCATAGGCTCGCCCAACTGGCACCCGACATTATTTGCTTGCAGGAGACTCATCTCCTCAGGAGCGACGAACGCCGCATAACCTTTCAACGCTACACCAAAAGATTCTTCGCCTCTGCGGATCTCAAGAAGAGAGGGGTTGCCATTCTGCTAAACCGGGACTTACCCTTAACCAATATAACCACCAAGCGTGACCCCGAGGGTCGTTATCTCCTGCTAAAAGGCCTCTTGGTAGAACTTCCCATCACTATCGCCGCTATATACTGCCCAAACACCGGGCAAAGCACATTCCTCCGGAATCTCCTACCAACACTTGCTGCCTTCACAGAAGGTCGCGTATTTATAGGGGGCGATTTCAACCTGGCCCCGACCCAAACCTGGACAAATCGCTCCCTCCATCGAAAGAGGATTTCAGCAAGGCCCTTGCCATGGCAGAATTCTTAAGGGAAACCGACACTATAGATGTGTGGAGATTGGCCAACATGGGAAAAAGGGACTACACTTTCTTCTCCCACGTGCACCTGGGTCACTCACGGATCGATCTGCTTCTAATCTCAAGCATCCTCATACCCTGTGTCGAATCCATCCAAATCGGGCTCAGAGCCCTCTCGGATCATGCTCCAGTCATATTGAACCTGAGGGTATCATGCCTCCCGGAGCCGCCCCAGAGGCAATGGAAACTGCAAGATCACATTCTATCGGACATCGCAATCAGAACAGAAATTGCGGAAGCCCTCAAAAATTATTTCAGGGAAAATACCACAAAAGACTCCTCGTTGGCCACAATCTGGGACGCTATGAAACCCGTCATCAGGGGCACGGCGAACGACTGCACAGCTCGACTCAGACGACTTGGCAAGCTGCAACAAGACGCACTTGAAGTGGAGGTGGCAGAAGCGGAAAGCATCCTTAAACGAGGCCCGAACAGGAAAGCGAGCCGCATGCTCCAGAGGGCGAATCGCTCCCTAGAAATGCATCTGGCCGACAAAGCGGCCAGGGCTCTAACATACACTAAACAGTTTTATTATGTGCACAGCAACAAAGCAAACCGGCTCCTGGTCCACAAACTAAAAAAGCTACGAACAAGAAACCTCATCCACAGCCTCGCGGATGCGCAAGGGACTCTTCATTACTCCAACAAAGAGAAAATTGAAATCATGGCTTCTCATCACAGAACGATCATGTCGGGTGCTCCCACGGCCGAAACAGCACAAGCCAAATATCTGGCAGAAGCGCAAATTGCCGTCCCATGCCCGCAACTTGAGGCCCTGGAGGCCCCCTTCTCGGCAGAAGAAGTTATTGAAACCATAACTAAACTGAAAAATTCAACCCCTGGCCCGGATGGGCTTACAGCCCAATTCTATAAAAGATTTTCATATATCCTATCTCCCCACCTGGCTACCCTATTCAACTCATTCCTATCCTCAGGCACGACCACCCACTCAATGGAAGAATCAATAACCGTACTACTGCCGAAGCCTGGAAAGGATCGGAGCCAGTGTGCCTCCTACAGAGCTATCACCCTTTTGAACTATGACGCAAAAATTTTCACCAAAACCCTCGCGAACAGGTTGGCCCCCTTGCTTCCGTCAATTATCCACCCGGATCAGACGGGATTCATACCCGGCCGCTGCACCCATGATAACATAAGGAGAACCATCAACGTCATCGAATCTGCCAATAGGAGGGGGCAGGCATTGATGGTACTATCATTGGACGAACACAAAGCTTTTGATATGCTTGACTGGGGCTACATCCGAAACTCACTCTCACATTTCGGCTTCGGCCCAAACTTCATAAAATGGACATTAGCAAACTACCAACATCCCTCCACCAGCCTCAGAATGAATGGAGTTAGGTCCGAAATGATCAAAATCTCAAGAGGCACTAGACAGGGTTGCCCCCTGTCCCCCCTGGTATTCGCCCTCTCCATGGAGCCATTCGCGATCAGGGTTCGCCACAATGCAGGGATCCAAGGTCTGGCAATCAAGTCCCAAACATATAAAGCCGCCCTGTACGCCGACGATGTCCTCCTCACTTTAACCAAGCCAGAGGAATCCATGAAGGCCCTATGGAAGAACTGCTAGAATTCGGGGAAGCCTCGGGTTTTAAGGTTAACCTTACCAAGTCCACAGCATTAAGCATCAACCTACCTAGCCAGCTATTATCAGACCTGGAGAAAGATTATCAGATCCCTTGGGCCAAAAAGAACCTCCCGTATCTGGGGGTCCAGCTTCCCGCCGCTTTCAGCAGATTATATAGAGCCAACTTCCCGGCACTCCTGAAAGAATTCAAAGACGATCTCATATGCTGGCAAAAGCAGGAGATTTCCTGGTTCGGAAGAATCACGGCCTTGAAGATGAACCTCATCCCTAGACTCCTTTACCAGTGTGCTGCCATACCCACCACAATCCCGAAGCAAGAGATCCAGAAGCTACAAAAGAACATCATGAGTTATATCTGGGAGGGGAAACAGCTGCGCATCCCGCGAAGGGTCATGCTCCGGGGTCGGGAGACGGGAGGTCTGGGAGCGCCCGATGCTGCAAGATATGTTCTGGCCGTTCAGCTCTCGTCGGCGTTCGCTTGGCTCCCCGCCACCTCTAAGCTCCGCTGGCTGGAGCTGGAGGAGGCCTGGAGTCCAAGCCCAATAACCTCGCTGCCACACCTGAAGGAACCCAGCGCAAACAAGGGCATGGGACCCCTGGCGGCAACTGAAAATACAGTAAGGAGCTGGAAGAAAGCAGCGCGACTGTGGAACCTCCGCGGCACGACGGGCCCACTCACCCCGGTTTGGGGAAACCTAGAATTCTCCCCGGGCTGTAACCCCAGGAATTTCAGGAGATGGAAAAATGGAGGACTGGAGAGAATACAAGATTTTTATGAGGAATTAAACCCCCTAGACTTCGAGGCCTGCAAGGCGAAATTCGACGTGCCGGAGAGCGAAAGATTCAGATACACCCAGCTCCGCCACTGGCTCTCGAGCAGGGAGATGAAGCGTCACAGAAGCAGAGCCCTCACAGCCCTGGAACTCACCCTCACAGGGTCCCCGCCAAAGGGCAGAATCTCCACCCTCTAAAAGCTCTTGGACAGAACAGACCCATCCCGCAAAGAGCCATATATGCTGAAGTGGGAAAATGACATCGGGAGGCCTATCGATTTGGAGGAGTGGAACCACATCTGGGCAAGAGCAAACAGAAGCTCGAAGTGCGTTTCCAACAAGGAAGGGGCATTTAAGGTATGCTTCAGGTGGTATCGGACCCCAGAGACACTCAATAAATGCAACCCCACGATTCCCCCGGCTTGCTGGAGAGGATGCCCAGACAAAGGCACACTCTTTCATCTGTTCTGGTCATGTCCCAAGGCTATTCAATTCTGGAAATCAGTGCTGGATCACATCAATAAAATCACAGGACTCACTATCCCATGGGACCCGGGCATCGTTCTATTGGGATCAAGCGGGGAGGGCCAATTCCCCCTCTACGGGCACAGAGCAGAGCTATGCTCCCACCTGTTGACGGCCGCAAAAATCTCCATAGCTAGGCTGTGGAAAAACCCAGAGGGCCCAGCAGTACAAATGTGATGGACGAAATGCTGGCACATAATTGCAGCGGAAAAAATAACTGCCCTCCGGTTCGGAAATAGAGACAAATTCTCCCAAACATGGGCTCCCTTTTTGGACTTCACCCAGAAATTCCCAGGTTTAGCACGACAACCCCCCTCCCTACGATGGATGGACAAAACCGAATAAACACAAAGGGGACAACGCAGAGCAGAAGTACAGATTGGCCTAGGGTCCCGCCGGCTAATAAACCCAGGAATGATGCATCACTGCCCGGATAATCTGACGCTCACCGCTACCCATGTATGACTCAGTGCCTAAAGAATATACAAGGATCCCTTTTCGCCCACTTGTAACCCATCACTGCCCACCAGGGCTAGACTAACCGATTGCTTCTCCCCTTGAACTGCCCTCTGACCTGTTATTACTGTTGTTTTGTTATGAAGGACATTGTCCTTGTTGTTTTACTACTTGCACCTCTAAGCTCAATGGCGCTGCTTGCAGCGCTCTTTATGTACTCGCAGCCACTCGATACAATGTATGTACAAAAACCAATAAATATATATTTTAAAAAACTGGCACTGCTCTGGGTAACTTGCCACACCATCATTTCTTAGGCCTTCTGCACCAGCACATGCCTGTAAGGATAGGTTAATCCCCATTCCATGGAGTCCTATAGGACTCCATGGGGGGTTTGCCGGTATTGGGCTGACTTATGCTGTTCGAGGTTGTTTCTGGGGCTGCCTAGGCAGCTTTTGTAATGCTGTTTTGTGACTCTTGTGTCAAATATTCATATTAAAAACAGAAAAACAGAAAGAAATGATCCGTGCCTTGTAATAAGAAACATCTTAGTCATGTTTTAAATTGAGGGTACAACCATGCTCTTCTTGTCTGCATTTTTTGTTATCTGTAAAAAACAGTACATTGATTTTTATGTAGGTAGCATGGATAAAAGCCAGCAGTGAGTGAGCGTCCCAAGTGATTTGTATAGTATAATCCCACAAGTTGAATATCCCCAGGGCCCTTACAGGCTAAATAGAACAGTCAATTTTGTATGTGTCAACTGCAAAGTTGTCACCTTTTTCCGCCATGTTCATTCGACTGAAACAGCTCTTGTTTCTGTTCTTAATTCTTTACTGTCAGCACACTACTCTAAACACTCGTCTTTTCTTATTCTGCTAGACCTATCTGCAGCTTTTGATACTGTCGATCACCCTCCTCTACTGGCCTCTCTTTCCTCTTTTGGTTTTACTGGTTCTGTTCTCTCCTGGTTCAGGTCATACCTGTCCCAGAGGATATTCTCCATTTCTTCGGCAGGGTCATCGTCGGACACACTTCTGCTCGACCACGGTGTTCCACAAGGCTCAGTCTTTGGTCCTTTTCATTTCTTCCTCTATACTTCCCCAATGGCTAAAGTTATTTCCTCCTTTAGTCTATCGCATCACTTTTACGCTGAGGATACTCAGCTATTCCTGTCCTTCTCTTTTACCTCTGAAAACCACAATAAACTCTCCACATGCCTATTAGCTATCAAATCTTGGATGTCGGTCCATTTGCTTGTACTTAACGCTGCCAAAACTGAGATACTTTTCTTTCCTGCTAACACCATTCCATCACCTCTTACTCCTTCTTTTATCTCGTTTCCTCCTTCTCACCTTCCTATTTCTTCCACAGCTCACAATCTAGGTCTCTTATCTCGACACTGTTCTATCCTTTAATCATCACATCTCTTTATCCTCTCGTGCCTGTCGCTATCCTCTATACGATATTCGGATAGCTCGTTCTTTCTTCACTTTTGATGCTAGTAAACTTCTAATATCTTCTGCAATCTTTTCTCGACTTTTTACCTGTCTTGCCCCTCTGAAATCTGTTTTCAATGCGTCTATTCATCTGCTCTTTCTTCTTGCTCCTTGTGATTCTATTACCTCCTCTCTTTCTACTCTTGGCTGGCTCTCATTCCAGTCTCATCTCAAGTTTAACTTCCTGTGCCTTGTTTTCAAATCACTCCATGGTCTTGCACCTGATTATCTCTTTTCTCCGGTTTCATTCTATACCCCTTCTCGCCCTCTCTGCTCCTGCTCTCATTTTCTCCTTGTTGTTCCTCGCCCCCCTTGTGCTTAGTCACGCTTTCGCTAATTCTCCTTGCTGGCTCCTTTGCATTGGAATACTCTTCCTCTTTCTCTTCACTCTATCTCTGTTTATTCTTTATTTCGTAACTCATTGAAGTCCTACCTACTTTATTCTGGTTGACATGGCAAATTGCTGTTGTCAATTCTCACTTGTATTGTACTGCTTTTACGACCGTATGTACAGCGCTTTGGCATAAGGCGCTATATAAATCTCAAATAAAATGCAAAACAAGTTATGATAGCTGTACAAATCTGTCAGTTTACTGGTATATCAAACCGGAACAAGTGCTGCAGCATTATAAAAACTGGCAATGTCAAATTGGAAATATATTGGTATTTTGCAAACTTTAATATACTGGATAGTGCAAACTGGGAACATACTGTGATTGTCAAACTGGGAGTTCTCTAGGTTTGTCAAACAAGGAGGAAACCGTGATTTTCAAACTGGGAATATACTGCGGTTGCCTAACAGAAAATAAATTAGTTTAGTCAAAAGGGGAAAACCTGGATTGCCAAATATGGAATGTATATTTGGGTAGTTAAAACTGGGAGTAGGAGGACCAATTGAAGTTACTACCTAGTACCCAGGTATAAATGTCACCACCCTCCCACCTCCCCCCCTCCCCCATCATGAATGCCAGATCTGCCTGTGCACATATCACACCATTTCTAAATCGCCAAAAGTGAATTATCACCTACCAGTGGCTAGGGGAGGGTGCATATTTCGTGGCCTGCTGGAAATATAAAGGCAGTCTGCAAACGATCACTGTACTGGGGCTGTCAAAAATGTGAACATAGTGGGTTTGATTTATTTGTGTTGCAGTTCTGCTGGTGCCAACACTAAGACATATGTGGTAATTTTGCTGGTGCATTCACGGTGCAATTCCTGACATTACGCCAACGCAAAAGGCAATCATATTTAGTCATTTTGCTGGCACTGCATCAAGATCAGTTCGAAGAGGGGCATTGTCCGAGTGATACGCCCAGTAATGTACAAGTGCCATAAAAAGGTTCCCAGGCGTAACTGCTTTCAGGGGCCTCAACGCGCCATTCTTCTTGCATTGTGGTCAAGGCGGGTAGAGTCTGGCAGTTCAACCTGCCTTAGCTAGCCTGCAGGCTAACAGGAGATATTGCCGGGAGCGACAGGAGCCTTTTCTGTGGTGCCCACCACTGGCTGCAGCCTCACTGCCCGTCAGGGTCCTGCACCACTATGGGGAGCATCGTCGCCCCAAATTTGGCACCCACAGCAAAAGGTGAGGGCAGTTATGATTGAGCAGTTAGGGACTAAGTGAATGTATTGGAAAGCAGCTATAATGTGCCACCTGATGGAAAATGGAAATGTGGTGGGCGTAATAACTGGTCATCCGGCCATGTATTAACTTGGTATAATGTACACTGGTAATGAAGTGCTATGTGGGTATACTGAAAGCCCACAGTGATGTGATAAATAGGTTTTATGGAACTGTCAGTAATCTGCTAAATGGGCATATAGTGATTTGATAACCTGGCATAATGTATACTGGTAATGATGTGCTAAGCGGGCTTGCTGAAAACTGGCAATGGTGTACAAACGAGCATATCGTAGAACGACAATGACGTGCTAGCTGGAGCCAAATAGACCTACACAAAAATTGAGAGAAAAACATGCATTCAGTAAACTATTTGGCCCCATGTAGTAGAATTGCCACTTTGGCTTCAACTCCATATTTATGTTCAGTCTATTCTGGGGAACTCCCAATATTATCATAAAAGGAAACTGGGGCACAGGAAGAACTGATTTACCAAGAGTCACACTATTTTGCTAAAGAAGCAAAGTAGGTGTAAGAATGATGCGTCGGTGCACTTCTTTTAAAGTGGCTTGTGAATATTTGCAGGTCTAAAGCTGGCATCTGTGCCACTTGTGAAGGTAAGAGGACCACTTGGGGATCCCGAATTCCATGACAAACTCACGTTCAAAAACCCTTCCAGAGCTCTCTCTTATTCATGACCTCTGGGGAGGGCAATAGGGCAGTTAACTGTTTTTGTCTAAAAAAGACCTCCTATTGGAAGTCCCAACTCCTGACTTATTGCTACAACTTGACTGCGTTCCAACCAAGAAAAAACATAGAGGAAAGACTACAGTGTGCTGTCTTTGATCTTGCGAAAGGTAGTCCTACTTCCTCCACAGAGCTTTCAAAAATACTGCATAGCCAGGATCTAAGCGTTTAAGAAATATGGGTGATTAAAAGTTTGGCCAAACTTATTTTTGCCTAATCCGAGTTAAACTCAAGTCATGTTAGCCATAAGGGCGCCTTTCCTTGCTGTAGATGATCTAAATGCTAAGACCATACATTACCTTTGTTAATGCTTTCTTACCAGTGCCTAGCTTAAGGCGTATTACTACAAAATACCGCAGACCATCACTGCAAATACGAAAATGTTGAATTCTTAAAACCCCATATCACCGCACATAAATGTGGGGGGATGGGTTAAGTTGATATAAATGTGGGGGGCATGGGGGTTGCGAGGGTTTTCGGTACTTTCGGATTTGCAGTGGGTTTTTTCGATATTTTCAAATAGATCCGCTGAAAGCAGGGTGAGTATCGTAGGGGTGACCCACCAGAATCCCAGACTCCAATCATAAACATTTCATAGCTGGCACTGGCAACTGCAGCCCTCACTCTCCAAGCGAGGCAGTAGCCATGACCATATGTTACCATATCTGTATACAATTTAGTCACTTGTGGGAACACTATCAGGATGGCGGAATTGGTGCTGGATTTTGCAGAGATATTTCCAGAATGTCACCATCCATAGGTTTAAGTGAAGCATGCAATAATTTATTTCTACCATTTTGTACTGACAACAGCACTTTGAAGTACACAGATGTGTTGTGGCATTTATGAAAAACAAGGACTGGACTGGAGACTGATTCTGATAAGCCACTTCGGCAACCACTGTCTCCAGAAGCTACACGTTTTTGTATTCTAGTTCTCCTTTCTGTATGTAAAGGAACAGGCATAGTCAAAGTTCTCCTTTTACAATCTAAACTTTTCAGTTTTCCACAGATCATATTGTATGTGTTTCTTAAAAACCTTCATAGAAATGTGATACAATGTGTGTCCTGAAGAGAAACAAAGCCACTCAGGGTCAAGGTGTACGCCATGTACTCCCGTGTTTGCACTGTGGTATGCTCTTCACACAGCTGGTTGTGTGAGCACCACTGGCAGGGACAGCCTTTGGGTAGCAACCACAATTTCAGTGGAGAGTGGGCTTCACCTGCTAATCTCGCTGTAACTAGCATGTAGGCATTTTTTCTGAAGAGTGAACAATTTGTATATGTCTGTGGCCATATATAGTGATATAGAGAAAAGGCTACAGCTTCTAGAGCCAGCAATTACCTGTACATGAGCGGTGGCTGGGTTTCAAGTGTGAAGCCCAGGAAGAATACCCATCAATGTTTTTTTGTAACGGGGGTCCCCCGCTTTTCCCCTCCCTATCCGAGGGCCCTGACCCCCACCCTCTTCGTCCCTACCCTCACATACACATATACATTGTCTCTGGAGGATAGTTCAGGGGCAACACGCTCGCCTTGAAAGCAAGATGACGCAGAGCAACACTGGTTCGATCCCCATGTCTACGCTTAGAAACCTCTGGGTATTAAGCATCTTAAAAATAACCAATTACATATAGGTTTTATTTACAGAATTGGGTGATTCGACCAAAAGTTTACAAACAAAGTGCAGACTTTTAAAAAAAAGTATTTTAAAGCACAGGACACTTAAAGTTATGTGATGTCTTCTACTGATTGGGTGACCACTTTTTTCATTCTTTTTTTTTTTTTTTAAATTAAACAGTGTTAGGTTGAACACCACTGACATGCAGAAAAGAACACACAAACGTCTTACAAATAGTCAAATGAGTAGTGATCAAAATCCAGGGACATGACTAGTGGACCCTTGGTGGTCCATCCGTCAATTTATGTAACCCTCTCCCTCGTCCCCCTTTTTCCTCTTGGTAACATCATCATTACAGGGAACAAAGCTGTGAAAGAAAACAAGCGAATTCTGGAAATAATGTCATCATAGTGACTATCATTCATGCCTGGCTTGCTTGTGCTCGTGCACTCTTTTTTAATTTTTGATGCGCCTCTCACAAGTTTCGAAAATGTACAGATAAACAGGTGATTGGGCTGGTGGAGAACCAGAGTGACTGGTATCTGGGGAACCTGTGGAAGAATCATAAACCCTGGCCTGCTCTTGGACGTGGGTTCAACACAGGTAGGTAATAGAACTGATACTATTGTTATTCTAAAAACCTTTACCTCAACATTACCCAGTGGCCCCTATCCCCCATACTCTGCAACCATCACTCTTATGAGTACCCTGCTCCCTCTGATCTTTACTTCTCTATAAAATTCTAACGAGATTACCTTTTCTATTAAGACACTACCTCTGTATAGCCATCCAAACACCAAGGCCTGTTGTTACCAACAGGAACCCCTTCTTGCACTCCTAGGCATCTCGCCCTACCAACAATTATTTCTGCCAACTAGACCAATTTGTTCATTTAGAGCAGCCTTTCTGAGCACCTGCAGGAATAGAGTCGAAAGTGGTACATGCTTATCCATAGGCACCCATGCTAACTCCTGGCCTCCACACATTGCAGAGGAGTTCCGATTACAAAATTGAGAAGGACCAGTTGTGTTCTGAACTATTAGAAGTCTTTCAGTTATCTCATGGCTCGAAAAAGTGTATGAACACTGCTCTGCCCAAAATGTAACCCTCAATGTCCTTTCTTGCACATCAATTCTTTTGTTTTGGCAATCAGTATCTCCATTTCCATTTTCACCTTAATTTTCCTCTTTCTGTACCGGTCCCATTTTCCTTTGTTCTCCTTTTCCCCCATGGCCCCTCTCTTGCCCACTCACGTATTCCTTCTTTTTTCTTTTGAATTCCTTTTTTGTGGACAGGGTAATGGATGAAATCACTGTTTCTGATTTCCCTTTCTAAGCCTTACCCATCCCCATGATACTCTACTGCTACCTCTTCTTTACATGTTACTTTTGTATGTTATTCAGTTTTTTCCTTTCCCTCCTCCCCCCTCTTTCAGCACAGGACATCTTTAATGTTTTCCCTCGCTTATAACAGCAGAAAACCAAATGACCTATATGGAGTGGGGGAAAGGGACTGGTGAGAGTCCTAAACCTGGTCACTATTGCTTGATGTCTTAATACAGCAGTCAACCAATGAGTAGATTAGGACACTCACAGGCTGCATATGTTAAGCCTAGCTTGGGTTGGTCTTAAGCAGGCAGAAACATCATCCCTTGTGTGAGATTTCTTCTCTTTTTAGGAGATTGTTGCATGTTTTGGCAGATTTCACCTTAAAGTCAGGAAATACATCTTGCTTAAACATATATTAACTACTGACACAAGTATAGTGTAGTTCTTTGGATCTGAAGTGCCATACTCTGAAATGTTGCTGTGACGCCTGGCTGAAGCTGAGTGAGCTTGTCTGGTTCTCCAGATTTGGGACACAGTATGTTGAAAAGTCAATCTTTCACCTGACTGAATCCTGTTGATGTGGTTTGATATGTGAGAGCGGGAATTCAGTTAATTGAATTGCAGTTTTGTGACTTGGCTGAAGCTGGGTAACCTGGACTGGTTCTTGCCTGGTAGATTGCAAAGCTGCTGTGTCTTGCGACTGGACCCCAGTGACATAGTCTGTTTCTTGGCATTTGATGGGCAATATGTTGAAAAGCTACAATCCCGGGAGGGGGCATGGTGTGTGGTGTAAGGAACTCATGGTGGAAACAGTTAAGACAGACACAATTGATCACAGTTCAAGGGTGTTTAAACAATCGATGTAAGGTGGAAAAACACCTAAACTAAACCTAAAACTAAGATGGGAGCAAGCGTTGACCATCAAATGAAAAATAAAGCAGTCCTAGTGGCGTGTCAAAATAAAAGGGCTTATTCTAAGAAGAACCTATTGCCAACTAATGACAGAAAGAGTGCGGGATAGGGTTCAATAAAGAAAATAAGTGTTCTGAATAATGAGTCAGGATGTGATTGCCAGGGGTCTCCCTTCCCCATGTTTTCAGCAAGGGACAAGGTGGAACCTTGGAGCACAGCACACACTCGAGCTTTCTCAGCATGAGCCAACAGTTCTGTTCCAGCTAGCACAGTACACTCTTGATCTTTCTCAGCACGAGCGACGGTTCCGTAGCAGCTATCAGGTTCTTGGATGGTAAAGTCTCTTTGCATTAAAAACTATTTTGCTTTCCAGGCCTTATGTATTCCACAACAAACAAATAAACAAAAAGTTATTTTCTGCAGTTCACGTTTGGTGATGGCTTCAGCCCTGGGTCTCCCTCTTCCGGGCGCCAACCCCTCACGTATTGTATACAACCAATCAATTGAACTGTTCCTTTCTCAATGAACTTTGGGTGATGACTTTTCACGCCTGGATTTCCCTCGACCGGACTCGGCCCCATTTGACAAGGGGGCCAATTCACTTCCTCTGGTCTTCCAATACTTCTTACTTTCACAAGTCTTAATGTCTTTTTAAAAAGCACTTCAGGCTTTGTCTCTGATTGTCGGCTTCCCTCTTCAAGGTTCACTGTCGCCAATTTATACAGACCATTTACTCAGTCAACTCACTGTTCATAGACACTTCAGAGTTTGCCACTTTCTGTTACCATCCCTCTGCCAGGTTCACGCTTGCCAACCTTTTACCAAACAGTTCACTCGGTCAACTCACTGTTCATAGGGACTTCAGACTTCACCCCGTCTCGTTAGCATCCCTTTGCCAGGTTCACTCTTGCTAACTCCTGCAACACTCTGTTCAAGGGCTCACTTCATCAAGCAGAATTAATTTCCCTTTCTTTCATAATCATCTGTAGGTCAAAGACTTTCAAAGGTACAGAGGATTTTACAAGACCCCTGTGTAAGGGCGAATGTTCATTTCTTTGCTTATTCCCTTCAACCTTAGAGACCCCCAGCTCTTTTGCTGGACTTTAGGACTTTTTAATTTTAACCCTGGAGTGAGTGAGCCCTTTTTCTCACTCTATCATGTGTTTTGACTTGATGTGGATTATGTGTTTTCTTTGTTTTTGGAGTCTGACAAACTTTAGAAATCTACTTTTTGAATGGTGACATAGGAGCTCCTTCAGTGCAGTGTCACATAGAAATCCTTCTACTAGCAAGGACAACCAGAGCCTATAGATCGGAAATCAGGAAAAGCAAGAAATCATTATATGGGAACCGAATCTTAAATGTCTGCAACCTATGTAAGGAACTAGATAAAATCATAGCAGAATTCAAAACACCCTCATGTTCTCGCCTGATCAACCCAAGCTCCCAAGCCCTATGCGACACTCTCTCGCTCCACTTCTTCAACGCTGCCAACGAAAGACACAAAGCCATCACCGCCAAACTAAAAACCCTAGCACCACCGCCCACCCACCCGCAGCACACCGTACAAACCCCAACACAAACATTTTCTTCTTTTGACTCCTACTCTCCCATCACACACCAAGAATTCCTGTCACTGGCAGCGGCCAGCCGCCCGTCAGGCTCTCCAGAAGACTCATGCCCACCCTTATTGCTCAAGAAAATACTAACTGCCACCTGTGCAGGCAATGTCGCCCGCGCAATCCTCAACCACTCACTTACCTCACAATCTTTCCCGAAAGCCCTAAAAACATCCTACACAAAACCCATTCTCAAAAAACCGACGCTTGACCCTCTTCTTCCCCAAAACTACTGACCCATCACCAATAGGCGTTTCATCTCCAAACTGATTGACCGTGCAGCCTACAAACAGCTTGGACAATTTGCTGAATCCAATAACCTCCTAAACCCAGTACAATCTGGTTTCCAACCACTCAGGGGAACAGAAGCCTCCCTAGTCTCCATCTGGGATGACCTAAAAAGAACAGCTGATGCAGACGGTTGCGCGGTTCTCATCCTGCTAGACCTCTCCGCAGCCTTCGATACCATCGATCACATGATTCTCTTAGACAGATTAAAAAGTCTAGGAATCACAAGCTCAACCCTCTCGTGGATCTCCTCCTTCATCTCTAACCGGTCCCAAATCATGCACCTTGACCAATTCACATCATGTCACATCCAATTTGCAAAGGGGTTCCCCAAGCGACCTCCACGTACCCGCTAATTTTCAATTTCTACATACAACCCATTCCCGGAATCATCCGTTCATACAACCGTACCTGCTACAACTACGCAGATGATACCCAGATCATCCTCAAAAATCCAAAATCCAGAAGGACCCAGCTGCCCATATTGATCACTGGATGACGACCAACCATCTCATCCTCAACCCTGGCAAAACCGAAATCCTGCTTTGTGGGAAAACATCTCTCATTCCCCAACCAATCCCATGTTCCGACTCACTAGGACAAGCACCAGCACCCTCTAACGTTGTCCAAAGTCTTGGATGCCAACTAGACTCAGATCTGTCCCTCACCCAACACACCACCAGTGTATTCAAGACCTGTTTCTTTTCCCTACGTATCCTCAAGAGGATTTTCCCCTACCTCACCTATCCCCACCGTTTCGCGGCCATCAACTCCATCATCCTCTCCTGCATTGAATATGCAAACTGCCTCTACCTAGGAGCCCCTGCAGCCCAACTACGGAAACTCCAAAGAATCCAAAATGCGGCAGCACGCCTTCTCATCAATCTGCCTGCCAGGGAGCACATCAGCCCTACCCTTAGAGTCCTCCACTGGCTCCCTATTGCTCTGCACACCACCTTCAAGGCCATGTGCATCACCCATCGCGCAATCCACAACATGGGCCCTGAATTCCTGCGAGAAAAAATCGTCCCTTACCGACCATCCAGGAACCTCAGATCTCTCAACGCACTTCGCCTAGGGATCCCACCGCACAACTCGACAAGACTTGGAGGCTCCTCCTTCTCTGTCCAAGCACTAATCATCTGGAATTCCATGCCCCTACACATTTGCAAGATCGAAAACCACCTGAAATTCAGGAAGGCCCCTGGCTCTTCCCTATACTCTCCTAAGCCACTCCACCCTTGAATACACATTTAATAAAATCCACTGCTTTGATCATATTTCAGGGGCCAGCAGCTCTTGCAGCGGTTTCACCTGACACACCACCACCTAACACTCAGCAACACTGCCCCTTCCTAGAACTCCAGGCATGCCAGCAGCTTTCGTTGTGGCATTCCTGATCCACCAACACCCCTCCCGGAACAACATTCCAACCCTTCAAACACCCGAGCTAAGCCAGCAGCCTTCGCTGTGGCTACACTTGCATCTTACTCTCCCAGACCCTGCCCACCAGACCACATGAGAGACATATTACAATAAGATAAGTGGCCCCCCACTAACCTATCTCTGAAAACCAGGCTAAACAAACCAGCGATGACTGTCCATTATGGATACTTACTATACAAGAGGCTGAAAACCTGTGGCCTATGGTGTAGCCCTTCCTTCAATGGTACAGGATTCTCAGTTCCTGCTGAGGATCCTCAAAGACTGGCACACAAATTGAATTGTTGGAAGTGGGCCTCCCACTCACCATACGAGACTCTCATCTATAGCTGTCCTTTGCCCGTATCGAAATATGCACTGTCTGGTGCGGGCCTCCCTCCCACTGGGCAGGTCTCTGGTATCTGGTTGTGCTGGGTGCTTCAGTGTACTGTGAGGTGTAGGCCTGTATCCAAATATTCACTGTTGGGTGTAGGCCGCTCTCCCACTGGGCAAGACTCTAGTATCTGGCTGTGCTTAGCCTTTTACTTGCGCTGTACTGGTAGGCATTTCTCGCACCATACAGGACTCTCGAATTGCAGGTGTAGCCTCCATCTCGGCTCAATATATGCGTATACCTACCACATTATGAAAGCCATCCCCCCCTGGCATAGACCTGGAGCAAAACCGCAGCCTAAGGTACGTATATTTGCACACCACTAGAGTAGACATGGGCCGCAGGCACGGCAAAGTATCCATGCATGATAGAACACGCCTACGACTAAGCACATCCGGTCTAGTGCACACATAGCCGCTCAGACTGAAATATCTGACGTACCTCAACACTTCTGCCACTAGCATATGGCGACCAACACCCGAAAGGACTTTGGTATAGCTGGCCACACATAGACTCTTTCAACAATAGCAAACTATCTCTAACCCCCACCAGCACCCACCCATGTGTCTGTCCTCTCTTGGGCTGCTTAGTCACGCCTTGCCCCCACCCAAGTCATAGAACTGCAACATGCACACATGCGTCTACTAAACCCCCTAGAACTTTCCAACCACACCGACTACGGTCACCAAGGGCGTTCAACCGAGGGAAAAAAAAGCGCATTGAGGCCACACAAGTGGGGAAAGAGCCCTATATAAATATACAATACAAGTGATTGCTTCAGGGTGCAAGAAAGGGGAGCTAGAAGGGGAGAATGGATTAACCTCTCTCGTTGTGGCCTGGATTTGCCCCCCCACCCTCCAGTGACCTTAAAAAGTGAGGGCCTGCTCCATGGCTTCATAACGACTGGTGACAAATCTTGAAACACAGAGAAAGACTCCAACCCGGAGTTGGATCATGAGAAGTCCCTTTCTAAACCTGCAACTTGCGCCAATACTGTTCCTAAAGCGTGGCTCCGGTATTGGTTGTACTGGACCTCCGCTACCAGAGAGAGAGCATGGCATGGTGCTTGCTTTCCTCATCTTATGAATGCTTTGCTTCACCCAGTCACTGCGCTGACCCCTTGGAAAAAGTAGTGAGAGTGCATGGCCTTCTACACCCTGTAACTGACAGTCTGAGGCCTGCAATTGCAAACAGGGCTGGACTAGGAACTAAAAGAGGCCCTGGAAATAATTACTGGGGACCAAAAGAGGCCCTGGAAATAAAGTTCAAAGTGGCCCTATATGACACATTTTCAGCATGCCCAATGCTTTTCCTATGAGAAAATGTGGAAATACCACAGAAAAGAGGCCCAGGGTGCAGAGGCCCACCGGGAAATCTCCAGAGTTCCCTAAAGGCCAGTCCACCCCTGATTGCAAATCTTGAAGCTGTGTAAGAGCCAGTGAGGATATAAGGAGTGATGACCCCACACACAAGGGGCCTCATTCCGAGTACGGCGCTAACCAATGGCGCTATTAACGCCTTGGTTGACGCCGTACCCGGACCGGCAGCGCCTTGGTGGATGGCGGAATTACCGCCCCATTCCAAGGTTGGCGGGGCGGTAATTCCCCAATCCCCATTTACCCTTCCCCATTCCCATTCTTGCCCCATAGGGCATAATGGGAGTGGGGAAGGCGTTAATTACGCCACCGTAAATTACGGTGGCGTAATTAACATCAAGGTCCCTTAGCGCCATGGTTTTTAACACCTGCTAAAAGCAGGTGTTAAAACCTCCATGGCGCAAAGGGAACTCGGAGTATGGCGGTAAGGGATTACCGCCACCGCTCTCGTTAGCGGTGGCCGCTATCCCTTACCGCCATACTCGGAATGAGGCCCAAGGAATGATGCCCCCACCCGATCACAAGCATGTTGGATAGCTGACGCCACCACGATGATGCGAGCACTCAGAGCATCCACTTTGTATTGCAGCTTGGGCTATCTGCCCTATACCCCTCGCCTGAGCTGGAGCAGAGCCGTACCGCAATGGGTCTCTTTGAGCTAGCTTTATCAATCAATGACATCAAACTTTGTGCTCCGAGTCTTTGCCGAAGTGCCTACAGGTGTTATTTCCAAGAAGTCTTCTGTGAGTAAAGGGGAAGTTCTCTCAAAAATGTTATTGTTTAAAAATATTGGCCATAAAAATGTATATTTACAAATCTTTCAAAATAAAGTTCGAATATAAAGTGAGCAGCAAATCTGCTGTAAAGACCTTCCAGGCATCCATTTTGTCGCCAGAAGCAAGTAGTTTAAGCTGCTTCTTTAATGCACTGCCCTGGAAGCAACAATCAAGCAGGAGTCCCCTCCATGGAGCTCGTGCTTTTCACTGCTGTTAGGGCAGAGAATTCAAACACAGAACAGCCAGTCCTAGGAATGCCATCCTAATATCGCACACAAGCACTTTTATTTCTCAGTTTATAAACCTGGTTTACAGCAAACATTCGAAATAAAAATGTTGGTTTTGATTTTTTAAATCCTGCATATTTCGGAGCTGATGTGGTGGAGTTTCTGAATGGTCCTCGGTGGCACCAGGACCCCTGCATTCTAATCCAGGGTTCCCCACTTGAACAAGCAGTATGATCTTTGGCACATGACTTTATGGCCCAGGTATCTTTTGCGTTTTCTGCCACAAATGGGGGCGCTTGAAGGCAGGGTAACCGCAATATTAAATGCTTTGAACACAAATGCGCAAGAGATGTATTTGCATGTTACTTTGTGTCATGCTCATGTTTTGCAAAAAACGCTCTATGGGTTGGGATTAAACCTCCTAAATGCAGGTGCTTTGAGTACTGTGGGTGAGGTGAACATGCAGCACCCCACCACACGAACGGATGAATGAGTGGATGGACGGACAAATGGATGAATAAATGAGTCCACCGCAGGGGGAACGATCATGCTTCTTAGCAATCCTTCTACTGAAACTCTAGAGGTGGCAACTGATGTGCATCGACGTTCATAGTAGGGATTCACCCTGCTGGATGGATGAGAAATTGTGGGCATTCTTATTTACTTTTATGCAAAGCCCAGGCTTGGGTTCTCTGAAGAGATGCTGTGTTGTGTGACCTTGCCTGGGAGGAGAGGGTTCCCATTTCCGTCACTGTAAAGTCAGGTCTTGTCGGCCCCCACTGATCACTCTTTGCATTATTGAAGACAGTGTTTATTTAATTTTTAATTTTTTATGTCGATCAACTGGGCTCCAGTCAGTTCCACACGCACCCGCCATTCTTTGTGTGTGTCGAGTTTGTGCGGTTGAAGGTGTTTTAGAGGATGAAGGGAAGGAGGCTTGATCTGAGCGGCAGCTCCGGGCAGCAGTGTGAGTTGGGGGCGGGCTTCCTTGGATAATCCCGTTGATGGTCCTGTGAAGTGTCTGACTGCTGCCAATTGAAATGTTGCACGTCATAAAAACAGTAATGCTCCGAGCAGCATCTTGGTGCGAGCCAAACAAGCGAAACATGTATCCATCCTCTGAAGTGTGTGTTCTGACTAAATTAAGCTCCCAGTCCCAGGAATTGAGATAGGACAATACGCTGCTTTTTTTCCATGGACACAAAGAGAGGACATTGCAGGTGCTGGCACAGAAGTGAGCGTGTACAGTAATAACGGAGTCTGGCCCTTTAATTGGCAGTAAGACCAGCCTTTGCCCATTTGCCGCCTGCGGCCCAGCAGAATGCTTTCTAATCCCACCTTTGTGTGCGCCATTCTTCTCCCGTCGGCCTGTGATTTTTGTCGCCTTTCGAGAGCCAAGCTCCGGCGGAGCTGGCGGTGGGCGTCGGTGTGCGGGAAGTAACGGGGAGCAATTAGCGTTTTCTGCGGGATGATGAATGGGGGATGACAGCAGGGGCCCGCGCGCCGCGCATCAGCTGTTATGTAACCTTAAAAAGACACGATTCGGATCGGCAGACGGCGCGTGCAGCCCTGTGTGTACCAACAACTTTAATTGCCGAGAATTCATGAATGCAGGCACCTTATAATGTAATCAAAAAAGCGTCGTATTTCAAATAATGTCTTAAGAAAGTAAAACTTCCACTACGGAATATTGCAGAGAAAATACCCACCTAGGCCAACTCACATTTTGGGCGCTAGCTTTCAGTACCTTCTAGTTTCCTGGCCAGTTATCTGTGTTGTATCCTCACCCCAGATGGTTGGGGTAAGGACCCGCAATCACGCCTGCATCCACACATGCACACCGGACACACATGCAAGGACGACGCGGGACGCGTTGCCTGTTCCGCTTCCCGGCGGGAACTGCCTCACGGGCGCCGTTTATTGCTCTGCGCATGCGCGACCCGGGAACGAGGCTCGCGCATGCGCTGCATACTACGGGGACGTCACAATCTGCAGTATAAGATTGCGGAAGGAACCCACTTTTAACGAAAACTGTGGGCCAGTCGAATAAATAATAATAATGTATTTCTTATATAGCGCTACACAGCCATAGGTCTCAGTGCGCTCAAATAAGAGAAGACATTATGGAACCAGGTTTACATAGATGTCATTTTCGTCAGGTCAATACCCATCTACTGTTCCTATCACAGAAGCCTTAATGCGCGCGCATTATTTATTGCTGCATACAAAAAACATGCCCTAAATGTTCAGTTATATTGTGAAATTTAAACAGTGCCCTTCCTAAGCCTCTTGCACCAACCATCTTGGTGTCTCCCTAACGACATATGTTGCCTATGCTTTGCATATGGTATGCGAGGGAATACTCTGCCGCCATCATCCAAAAAAGCAAAACATCACTTGTTCCATTTGAATGTGATCTGTTCCCATAAATCCACCCGTGTCACAGCTTCTGTAATGCAAAGTAAGGCATGAGACCGTTCGTTGGCACAAAAGTGGTGTCACTCATTCAGTATAATTAGCAACGGGTGATGTTTGCAAGTTGACTATCCACAGGGTCAGGATAGTGTGTACAACATGAACAAACACAGTACAGTACACAATCTTAGAAAACCCAATGTATCACCTTCAGTCTTCAGATACACCATACCAACTTCTTAATCCCATATCTTGATTTCGGGAGTGCCAACCACTAGGAGTGCAACGAAACCTTCATTTCGGGAGGGGGGTTTAGGGGGCTAGCTGGTTATGGGTGGGGCCACTTCAGAAAAGGGTGGGGAAAACTTAGAGGTTCCACCCCTCTGTTCTACCCTAAGGGTTGCCTGGCGGGGAGCCTATATATCTTATCCTCCTTTACCCACTTGTCCCTGTCCTACCAAACACCACACCACCCCACCTCCCACCCTATACCCGCCAGAATCAGCTCCTCGGTCCAAAATTGTCCCTCCAGACTTTTACCATTAACAAACTCTGCCCTCACAAGAAAACCACTTTTGGTACTCCCAGTCCAGGGCCCTTGACTCCCAAAGGAAATACACTGTTGATAAAAATCCTCCTTTAAAGCCTGCAAGTCTCTTTTCCAGGCCTGTGGTGGGCAACTCAGCGCCCTAAAATTGGCAACCCTTACTGTTGCCTTTTCTTCAAGCTGTTGGATTTTAAGGTCTGCATCAATTGTTTTGGTCTGCACACCTGCAAGTGGTCTGTCCTGTTCCTCAGATCTTCCACCTCATTGAACAGGCCCTCAAGCTATGCAGTCTTCCCTCCATTAACATCACAGTGGTTTTAGCCTGTGATACTCTCCAGTCAGCTCCTCCACGGTGGACCTCAGCAGTCAATTGGTTTTCCAGGTGTCTGCGATTCTGTGTAAGGCCTCACTGAAAGCCAGGGGGTTTCCACTCTCCAGAATAAGCTCTTGGGGCAAGGTTTGCCTTATCACTATTCCCAAAGTAGGTGGGACCTAACTCTGTGCTGGTGTGGGCTGGAAAAAGAGCTTGGTTTATGTCTCTGGCTTATTTGGAGGCATTCAGGACTAGGGTAAAAGATCACAACATGATTACTAATCTCCCTAACTAAAGGTGTTCACTGTGTGGTTTACACACCTATGCCCACCTGACCACCAGACATCCACTGGTTTCTGCTTCATCCAGCCCTCAGGTGGCTTTCATTGGATGCCACTGAGTCGCTGTGCCACTCCCAGCTCCGTATTACAAGGTCAGGTCTCTCATGCAGCCATTAGTGCCACATGTCTCTTCTCTGTTCCTCACCAATGAGTGCTGTTCGGTGTGGTCTCATGAGGCCTTTCACGCTGCTGCTCCCAAATAAGTTTCACAATGATTGTACTGTCTCACTCCTGCAGATTCAAGTGCTTCTTGCAATGTTCTCAATTATGCCAACTCATGCGGGCACCATTTTGATATAAAGTCAATGTGAATTTTAAATTTTTAATGGATATTGACATTAAAATGAGAACATTTGCATACCATAATTTTTCTCCGGATTGTTTCAACCATTCTCATAACTGTCTAAGAGCACAAAATCCCCAAATCAAGTTTTCATCCAGAGTTTTTAGGGTGATTACAGTTCTTGTCTGGCTCCTACTACTCACTCTCTTTACAATTCACGGGGTCCGAGTGTCTGTGTAACTGTTATGTTATGTTATGTTACTTGCCATTTATTTAGCGCCTTATGTATCATAGGTATGACCTCAAAGCGCTGGTAGGTTGAACGCCCTCGGGAACCGTAGTTCATGTCATTAGAGAGAGAGAATGTGATATGGTGCATGGACACACCGGATATGTGTGCAGCTGGTGTGATTGTTGCATGATAGCTGCTTCATAGCGGTAGGTGTGGTGCTGAGGAAATCAGTTGGATGTGTTTAGTCTGGCGGGTGGACACTCAGACTGAAGTTCTGGCTGCGTTAGGCCTGAGGAGATGCCTAAGCTAGCTGTAATGTGCTCAGCTAGCTGTGTGTATTAGTATGATGAGGTGTTTGTGGGATAATGTTAGTATGGGAACAGCTAGGCCGAATGTGTCATAGCATAGCTGGGTTCTAGTTGAATTATGGTGTATAGGAGAGAGTAAGCGTAGTATTGTGATATGGTGGTTTATCAGTGAAGCGCTTGAGGTCAGGCATGAGAGCAGGACTGGGGGCGTACATAGCGGGATACGTATATAAAGCAACAGGATGGCTAGGTTAACATGGGAATACAGGTACATTGCAGTCATTCTGTCCGCTTCATCCGTTCTATCCTCTTCATTGGTTTTATCCGCTTCATACGTTTATCCGGTTCATCTGTTCCATTCACTTACATCCGTTCTATCTACTTCATCCGTTCTATCCAATTCATTCCTGTCATCCATTTCATTCGTTCCAACCACTTCATCCGTTCTATCCAGTTCACCCGTTCTATCCACTTCATCCGTTCCATCTACTATAACGACTCGGTCGTCCGTTCTAGCCACTCGATCATCCGTTCCATCCACTTCCGTCCACTCTATCATCTACTCTATCATTTTCCATCCGATTTATCCACTTTGTCTGTTCCATCCAATTCATCCGTTCCATCCATTCCATCTGTTCCATCCATTTGATCTGTTCGATCTACTTCATCCATTTTGTCCACTCTGTCCGTTCGATCTGCTCCATCCACTCCATCCAACTTTTCCATCCATCAAACTATCCACATATCCACTTCATCCATGCATCTATCCACCTGTTCCAACCACTTTTTCCGTTCTATCCACTTCATCTGTTTTATCCGCTTCATCTGTTCCATCTACTATATCCACTCGGTCGTACTTTCTATCTAGTCCACCCGTTCGTTCTATCTAGTCCATCATCCGTTCCATCTACCATATCCACTCGGTAGTTCGTTGTCATGATGCCTACCCCTGGAGCACCAGGCCAGGCCCAGCACCCCCGGGAGCAGGCATCATGCCCCCGGGTAAAAGCCCAGGTGCCCCTTGTAGGGGCTCTTTGGACTCTGACCTGGCGCCGTTGGCGCCAGGCTCATGTTGGACATCAGTCCTGGCACCATAGGCGCCAGACGGTTTATAGTCATAATGTCGGAAAAAAAAAGTCGACAAACAAAAATGTCGAAATTTTTTTTTCGAAAATAATAATGTCGACATCCTATACTTATAATGTAAAAAGTCATTTTTTCGAAAAAAAAAATGTCGACAAAAAAATGTCACTTAAAACTATCAACACCTCACCCAACACCCCCCTGCCACCCCCCCCCCCACACCCCCCACCACCACCCTCCCACCCCTCATACTCAACACATTCTAATTATATATTTATTTATTTATTTATTTATTTTTTCAATAAATAAATAACCAAAAAGAGTATCATTTACTATTGGGGGGGTCCCCCCCAACCCCCCCTCACCCAACACCCCCCTGCCACCCCCCCACACCCCCCACCCCTCATACTCAACACATCTTAGTTATATATATTTATTTATTTATTCTTACAATAAATACAAAATTTCGAAAAAATATCGAAAAAATGTCGACATTTTTGTTTGTCGACATTATTGTTTTTCGACATTTATTTGTCGACATTTTGACTGTCGACATTATGACTGTCGACATTATGACTGCCCACCGCGCCAGACTCATAAAGGAAGGTGTTTTGTGCACTTACCTGATGCAGACCATGCTGCAAGATTCAGGCCTCCCTGAGACCTGAAAGGACTATTTTTTCATTGGGACTATTTTGCCACTCGGGCGTGGCCAGGGAAGGATACTTACTTGGAACTACTTTGGGGGCTATTTAAGCCACGCCCAGACAGTAGCTCACGCTTCGCGTTGTTCTGCATCCAAGCAGCTGAACGCTCACCGTGTCTGCTCCTGCATCTGGTCTCCAGCCACACCCGCCTCGATCCTAGAACACCTGTAAGGAAAGAAGAGAAGAGAAAGGTGAAAACCAAGAATTTTATCAAACTTCTTACCTGCATCCGGAACCTTCACGCCAGCGTTCCTGAGAAAAGACTTTCATTTAAAAGCACTGCGTTGCTCGCTGCAGCGCCGCACTTCACTCACCTGTCCTCGGGAGTTCTTCTGGCTCCACCGCGACTGTCTGCACCGGTCGCCACATCTCTGCGCCTAGGAGAGAGAAGAAGAGACAAAAGGTGAGCAGAAGGAACATATGAGGAAAGCCTAATTTTCCGCCATAACACTTACCGGTCTTCTGTTGGTGGACCATTCCTCATTTCGGGTCGGCGCCGCTTCGTTGGCAGGTACCGCACCCCGGCCCCTAAGGGGAAAGGACATAAAGACATTAAGAGGGATCGCCCCCATCGCTAACTCACCTGAGTTTACCATCGGCAATTCAATCCCTCAACGCATCGCCTTCATTCTGCACCTGAAATAAAGGACAGATCACAGGTTAGGAAGGCAACAGAAAAGGAGGCTCTACACTTGAACTTTTGTAATCTTCATACTTACGGCGTTCCGCTCGGAAAAGTCAAGTGGATTTTGCCAGCGCCATTCTGAAAACCAGTGAAGTAACTGGACAAAAACGCGCCCCTGCACCAGAAGCAGGATGGAGAGTTCATCCTTTCAAACCATAAGGTGAGCTTCAACCGGGGATTTCGGAGGAAGTTAGAGAAGAACGAAGGGGGGAAGGAGGGAGCAAGCACACTATTCTGCAGACTGTTAATCCCCTTTCTCATCTGAGAAGGATATTCCTACGGGCCAGACAAGCAAGATTTGAGGGTCCTGTTCAGTCGGTGTTGCGAGTTCTGCGCATCACACTCGAAGAGGCCACAGCAACCCAGACTAGACCAGCGCCTCCGTGGGAGTCAGGTGAGCGTTACATTTGTTCTATCTAGTCCATCATCCGTTCCATCCACTCTATCATCTACTCCATCATTTTCCCTCCGTTCCATCCGCTTCGTCGGTTTCATCCACTTCATCTGTTCCATCACCTTCATCTGATTCCATCGAAATTCATCCGTTCCGTCCATTTCATCCCTTGCAACTACTTCATCCACTATCTCCACTCTGTCCATTCGATCTGCTTCATCCATTCCATCCAACCTTTCTATCCATCTAACTATCCACTCCATCCATCCACTTCATACATGCATCTATCCACACATTTCATTCACTTCATCCGTTCCATCTACTTCATCCGTTCCATCCACTTCATCAATTCCATCCATTTCATCACTTCATCCACTTCATCGCTTCCATCCACTTCATCACTTCCATCCACATCATTACTTCTGTCCACTTCATCATTTCCATCCATTTCGTCATTTCCAACCATTTCATTACTTCCATCCACTTCGTCTGTTTATTCAACTCGTCTGTTCCATTCTCTTCGTCAGTTCCATTCTCTTCGTCCGTTCCGTTCACTTCCTCCGTTCTGTTCACTTTATCGGTTCCATCTACTTTATGCGTTCCATCCACTCTATGCGTACCATCGACTCTATCCGTACCATCCACTCTGTCCGTACCATCCGCTCTATCCGTACCGTCCGTTCTACTCGTACCATGTATTCTATCCGTACCATCAGCTCTATCCGTACCATCCACTCTATCCGTACCGTCCATTCTACTTGTACCATGTATTCTATCCATACCATCCGCTCTATCCGTACCATCCACTCTTTCCGTACTATTCATTCTATCTGTACCATCCACTCTATCCTTACCATCCACTCTACCCTTACTATCCACTCTACCCGTACCATACACTCTACCCGTATCATCCACTCTACCCGTATCATCCACTCTACCCGTAAGTGATCTAGTGCTGGATGCAGCTCTGAATGGTTATCCATTTCACCTAAAACACCTGCAATCTTTGAATCAACTCATTCCAAGAAACCCTAACTTAAAAGCAAAACCAAATGTCGCCCTACAGCACATCAATTTATCGACTTTTTCTTTCATTTCCAGATAGGTTTGAGCCAACTTAACTTGAGTTCTGTAGTTCCAGCAAGCCCCCAAGCTTACATTATTATTATTATTATTATTATTATTATTAAAAATCATTTAAGTGCTGGTTAACTATTCACAGTGAGAAATAACAGAGACCATCTCTGCCTCCTCTTTATACCACATATAATGGAATTTGTGTTCTAATGCAAATGTGACTATAGGTCCAGTGGGCCCTATTCCCAAGTGAGGTAAATGTTTTCAATATTTGTGGGCCGGTCCTGTCCCATACCAGCATGGGTCTTTTAGAGAACTAGCAGTTCGTGCATATGGTGGCACCCAGAGATCTAGCCCTAAATAGGCACAGAACAAGTTGCAGGCATACCCAGGCAAGTTACATATGTTGTATTAGATGGTACTTGCTCACTTATGGTTCCCAGTACCACGAAGTTGCCCAGTGTTCCCCGCACAAGCCTCATGCTCACACTGTGAGGTATCATCGTCTCGGCAGTATAGCTCATGGGCAACGTGCTCGCCTTGGAAGCAAAATAACACGGAGCAACACAGGTTTGATCCCCCGGTCTGCGCTTAGAAACCTCTGTGTGTTAAGCGCTTTATAAATAACCAATCATATCATTTTCGAACGCGTGACTACATAAAAAGGGCTGTACCTTTCAAATTAGCCTGCTTTTATCAATGTAGTTTCAAATGTCACAAACCGACTAATAATATTACATTTTGGCTCATACATTTAAAAATAAACCAACACAAAGTATGATTGTTTTGGCATTACACCAATCGATGTCAATACATTTGGAAGAATTTAGAAAAAAAGCCTGCAGACTTGTGAATTTTAGCAAACAACGTAATACATTTGTTTGCATCACATGATTTCAAACTAATCTAACTATACATCTACATTGACATACAGCGTACAAATCAACACGTTTCAGCTCAATAAAATGTACTTTGGGTGCCTTCGTCTCGAAGGAATGCTTCTTGGGCACTCCGAAGCAGCCGTGCCCAGGTTTGGTGTCTTATAGAATCTCAGCACATAGATCAAATAAATAATTATGTGTACAGAATTAGGCAAACCTAAATGTACAGCATTTGGAATGAAGCCAATATTAGGCCCAGTCTGTGGAGGCAACAGCGGAGAGGGGACGGGGGGGAAGGAGGAGGGGAATGGAGGGGAAAAAGCGTGTCAAGAAAAGATTAGGTTGGATATATGATTGCAGTCAATTTTGTCATAGAACATTAGGTGCTAATTACCTTTTGTATAGCCTCAAAATGGGACATTGTGGTAGGGCAGGGCCGTTCAAAGTTCAGAGGTACCAGTTGGTGTGTTGGATGTTAGAACATGCTGCAGAGTGTCTCCATCAAACGTCACAGATATACAAGTAGAGAGTCATTTGGTTTCCAGCCTTTTCTTCCATGAGATGAATCACTAGGGCCACACATTATGGTGTCTTCAATGATCTGCTTTAGAGCCAGAGACCAGCATTTCTCGGATGCCGGCCATGTAAACAACATCACAGCTAACAAAGTAAATGCTCATCTTAGTAACTTCAGCAAAGGTACGCTCTTCTTCTTTGATGCTATTGCCGACCTTATCCTCAAACATTGCTTAGTAGACTAGTGGTTAGTTGATTGTGCAATGGATCCCACGCCCTTGCCAGAAAATGCAAGCATGAGTCTCTTAACAAGCTCTTCATATTGCAAAGTATTGCAGTTCCACAATGGAGCTTCTCACATGCACAGTGTGCGTACACAAATCTATCACGCAAGAATGTTATGTACTGTACATACTAATAAGTATTATAACAGCATATTCGGCAAGGATATCTTCCCATGGTCGTTATTACTGGTTTACTGATTTACCTCAGATATACAAATACACTATACAAATGCACTTCTGTTTTTACAGAGTGTTGCTTGAAAAGGTTCTCAAAACCCTGTCACATTGTGTAAAATGAGTGTCAAAATCCTACATGAATAAAAATCTTCATGCGAGCCTCAGCATCTTGGGGGATTCATAGGTTCAGGCCCATCTGATCGCATGTGCTTCTTTGCCACATTTTTCAAAGTTGTGTTTTATGAGGGTCAGGCCCCCTGCCTTGCCCCGCCCCCCACCATCCTGGTACCCCCATAATTCATTTTTAATATACCCAAACCGGCCCACCACCAAAAAAATATTCAGAAAACAGCACGATTAGATGGGCTGGTAGCGATTCATACCCCTATATATATATATATATATATATAATATATATATATATATATATATATATATATATATTACTATAGCACTCTACAATTGTTTCCTAACAAAACACTTAATTTGCGTTCTCATTGTAGAGAGTGCTGAGGTTCATTGTAGAGATTCTTGTGGGTCAGGCAAAATGATCCAATGGCTACTTGTGGAGAGTTGATGAAAAAAACTCACAATTGCTAAACACTGTTGTCATTTCTATTTACAAGTTTCTTTATGAAGTTGGTTAGAATGGAATATCTTTAGTTTAGATGTCAGAATGACAGTTCGTGCCATTGAAATTCCCTTGGTGCTTTCGTGGGAGGATGTAGGTAGTCAGAATGGTTGGAGGAGGATTACATTGAAATTGACTCACAAATATTGATGCTCTCTTCTTAGAGTTTGTGTTTTTCTAGTATGGAGTTCTGCTGCTTAAGACATCTGCCTGACGAGGTCTGTGGATGCCGCATTGATGCATGAAGATAGAGTTCAGTGTGGAGCAGGTTATATAAAACACCTTTTCCTCAGCCAGGGTCTGCTTGTGAACGAGTGACCCGTAGGAGGCTATTAGGTCATGCACTGCACATTTTGTGGCATGTAGATGAACATCAGCTCTCACCTCCTAAAACATATTGAACAGATAAGGGGATTCTGCTAACACTCAGGGAGCAATGATGGTTGGTCAGAATTGGAGTGTAATCCAGGAAATGTCAAGTTCCCTTAAAAGCATCCCTACTTGAATATCTTGCCTCCTTCTCGGGCCCCATTCCCAGGAATGCATCAGTGTTTGCAGTACCCCTTCAGCAGACCCAAACATCAACGTCCTTTATCATAGACACACTGTCGTCTTTCTAGATGCCTAAGCTGTATACAGATGCTGTGGAAGTCATTTTGGACCTAATATGCATACTCCTAAAACAGGACGAGGCTGAAAGATTCTTTTCTTTCGTTGGCTGGTAAATAGCCATGATCGTGAGTGCTAAAATACTTATACTAAGTCAGTTTATTGAGAAGAGTGCAGTTTAGTGAGAAGAGTGACAAAGATCCAGCCAAAAGATTATATAGTGGTTGAGGCCCTGAGAGTCTCAGCTGGGCGAAACACTGTGTCTGTCCCTGCAGACACAAAAGGCCAGAAGCTTCATCTCTCACCCTTCAACTGTCACTCAGCAAACATCTAACTCCACTGCAATACTCAGTTATCTCCACAGATAAGTCGTGGGACAAAATGAGGCTTGTGAGACAGAATGGTTGTTGAGTTATTGGCAAATGACCAGAAGTCAAATTCTCCATCTTTGGTGCATGAGAAATGTGTCATTTCAAATCACAATATCAGGACATTGATTAGGCTTGGAATCTGATGCAGAAATAAATATTTGGAGCTCCGATCTGACAGAGTCACTTTCTGTTAGACTGAAGCAGATGACGTTCTCCAGCAAATGAAGGCCGGCCGAAGCATAAACTATTTGTTTTGTCAGACTTGAGCAAAGAAGGAACACCTCAGCATGAGCAGCATAGGAGATTCTTTGGTTCACATCCTTGGACATGCATTTAAACTCCAAAATCAATTAGGCTTAGAGATGCTACCAGCAATGGGAGCCTGCCAAAACTGTAAACTTGATCCAACGGCCTGAGATCCCACTTTGAAACTTAACAGCAGCTAGTTCAACTTGAGTCCAACCTTCCCAGTGGCAAGCTGGCCGATTGAGGTATGCTCCCTAACTCCTTCATTTGGCCTGGGCTTCCTGATTTGATGCCCCCTGTGAGGCCCCCTTCACCGTTAGACTACAGTAAGTGTTAGGTTTGGGCCTACTGGGATTGTACTAAGCCTTTCTCTATTACTAGATGTCAGTCGTGCGTGCTAGTGCCCCTTAACATTCAATCGCTGCATCAGTTCTACATCAGTTCTCCACAGAATGGTTTGTATGATGCAGGTCCGGTTGTTCCGGCTGTAGCGGGAACTCCTGGACTGCTTTCAAATTACACTGATGACTCGGTTTTGATTGTGAGAACTCTACATGCCCTGCAATAGTTGATTAATTGTTATGCCTCGTAAATTGCTATTAGAGATCTTGCTATCAACACTTGAAAATCCAACGTTTTACATATAGGTGCAAAGAAAAGCTTAAGTCATTTCATTCATTTTAAAGTTTTATTCGAAATAGACGTTCAGCACAATTAATCACAATAGCACTTTATACAAGATTGAAATTTAAGTACACACAACAATCTTTTAAATTACATATAAAACTGAAAAGGGGCTGTACGTATAGTTAATATCATTCCAATGGCATTACCCGCTATGAGGAGAACAAGCTCGCAGCCTCATAACTCTTCCCATTATGTAATTTAAGAAGTGGCCACCAACCTCCATCTTAATAACCAGGTTCGATGCACGTACCTAGTTGAGGCAAACACAACTTTCCACTCCAGTGTGCACGTTAAAAACTTCATAATTTCTCGTGTGCTCCTTAACCTTGACTCAATCAGTAAAGCTTTCAAGTACCTACATCTTAGCTCTAGCGTAACCTTGCAGATTAACATAAAATGGGACAGAGTTTAGTTTGCTGATCGGCAAAGAGGGCATTCGCCAGATCTCGACGTTGGCAATGTCTGGGTGTACCAATCTATATGCAGCATTCCTAGACAAAGGCGTACATATAAAGAATGTTCGTAGGGGTGGTGGATTTTATCTAGTATATCTTTACATTTGCCCATCATATTACATGGTAGAAATTCGGGACAGTTCTTCAATAAAGACCTTGTAGGGAGCTAAACTGGGGGCAGACCATACCCTTACCCAATACAATACAGGTTTGAGGGCAATCTGGTCGGCTATAGGCCACAATTAATCTAGTGAGGTAGGGGCAATAGCCTCTTCAGAAAGATGTTCTCAATTGGTGATAATTATGTTATGTTAGAACAGCCCCAAATCTCAGAACCATATAAAGCTGCTGGTAAAGCTTGTTTTTCGAATAGTTCCAATGCTGGTGAGATTGCCCCGCAACCATGACTTGTAAAAAAGGAATGGATGCCCCCGCCATATTTACTTTGGGTAATTTTAGCTTTTAGAAGATGGACCGACCATCCCCCAGTTTCATTAAACCTAATACCCAAATAATTGAAGAACTTTACCTGCTCCAATTCTGAGCCCTTGCCCTCTATATTTATACGGCTAGGCTTGGCAAATGGGGTTTAAAATCCATAACTTTTGTTTTACCAGCATTTAATTAAAAGTTTTAGTCACAGAGCTTCATATTCAATGAACAGAGGATAGCGAGAGATGAGTTTTAACTAGTTAGATGTCACATTTTTCATAAAATGGCTGAGGACAGGACATATTAGGAAACAAGTGATCCACATGTCCCAAACCTGGGGTGCCATATTAAACCTTTGCAACTTCATTGACAGACAACCAACTGAGATTTTTACTTCTAGTGTATAATACTAAACCTAGGCCTTTATGTGTTTATGGTGCTAAATGTTGGGTTTGGGAACACATTTAGATACTTCAAATTGCTTTAGACACATGCCTCAGCAAAGTACCATTTTTGCTAAAATCAGCCCCAATTTTTAGTTCTATGTTAAAAAGTCCCCAGGAAAGTGCATTCATGTGAAAATATAGCCAGCAGAAAATGTGAAAATGGTGCCAATAATGGCAGTAATAAGGTCGTCAAAAAACTATTTTTAAATACACACAAATACACAAAAGTAACCCTAATAATGACCCAAACCTTTAATAAAACCTGCACAATCATCCTAACTCAGTTCCTAAACCTTCCCCTAACTAGTATTACTACCCTGTACCCTTAGAGAACACTAACCCTTCAGCGCACTAAAGCATTTTTTCTGCATGTTACCCATTACAAAACCAATGGGAAATGAACAGTTAACCTAATGCCCAACACCATCAGCAGTTTACAACAACTGACATAGCCCGTGTCCTAATCCAAACCCATGTTCTAATCCTAACCTTAGTTTTACACCAACTGCAACTCTACCACTTAACCCTAATGCTTACTTTGCTCTAACCAATAGGTGTATCCTAAATCCTATCCTCCGCCAACATCACCAGCCCTGCCCAACTTCCCTATTCCTTTCTTTAGCACTCACCCAAACCATTACACTATTAGCCCTAGCCTTACCATAACCCCTACTCTAACACTTACCCTGACACTTAATCTACCCTAACGACTAACGAAACCCCAACATCACAAGCCCTACAAAAACCAATCTGGCCCTAACTCTTACCCTAATTCCAACCAACATAGTTACTCTTACTCTAACCCCTGTCCTACCCCTAAACTAGGCACTCACAAGGCCACAAAACCCCACTTAACCCTAACAATTACCTTAGGAGCACTACATTTTGGCTACTTTTCAACTGCATTTTTTTTTTGCTTGGCAACTTTTTCACTGCAGAGGTATTTTAACCACGACTTTTTCACAGACTATATTATTGCTGGTAAAATCTCCATTGGATACTCAATTTTTCAGTGCATTCTGAACTAAATATCAAACATATTTCCGATGAAGCAACTTAAGGCCCGTGTTGATGTGGCTTTCAATTTGGTATAACCCTTTGTCATCTTTTTTTGGAGAATGTTTTGGAGGCAATCCTCAAAGGGGATCACACTACGAGGACACTGTGGTTGAAATATGTGAATGACGTATTTCAATCAATTGAGTGCCCTTCTTCATTATTGCAACCTGTGATCCTTCGTAGCAAAATTCTTTAAATAGGAGACTATTGTAAAGAATGTTTATGGAGGACGGGGAAAAGTAATAAGAGATTGCACTAGGCACTTTCATCAACTGGGACGATTGAGCAATACTTGTCATGGATTGGGAACTAGTTCGTTGTAAGAGCCAACACGTTTTCTATGTAATCGTCTACTGATATACAGTACTTTCACTGTGTGGCTAAATAACTATGATGCAACTAATTTGTGCCCGTTTTCTACCCGATTTGGGGAGGTGTAGTCCCATGTTATGCTCCTTTGTTCAATATAATATTTCATTTCTTCGCAGCAATATTCTGACTTTTCTCAAGGCTATACATTTTATCCACTGTCATCCTGTCCTTATACACCTTTAAAGTGTTCTTGATCCAGCTGTGATTTGGGCAGTCCAGGCATGTTTATGTTCACCCCAGAGAATTAGAGCAAGAGCAGGATAACATGTTTTTATGTATTGCATGTGTTGGATTCATGTATAGTTGTATGTGCCATTTTGCTTCAGTGTTTATACGTTTTGTGTAATTAGGCTTGTATGGCTTCTGACTGACAGAGAAACTTCAAACCGTGTGCACTTTCACATACAGCTAAAGGCATATGTATTGGTCTTGTACTACCCCACTGATTCAAATCTCAGCGCCAAGAGGCCTCCCACAGGGATTGCACGCTCTATAAATCAACCCCAAACCAATCCTTCTTGGCTCCTCATGTTTGGCAGCCTTGGCTCTCCAGGATAAGCGGCACCAAAAACATGATGCCCCCATCTGGGGCCTTGCGTTCAAACTCTACTACTTCCCAAGCTCAGCTGTAATTCATGCGCAGATACCTAAGGGTTTGGTGCGCTATACAAATAAAGAAACAAACAAACTATTAATGTGCAACCAATCACAGGGAAACTTCTCTGTTCCTCTGTCCTCATCCCCTGTGCCACCAACAACGTTTCGGTTTCTACGCACCTTGTTCACTGGAGCCTGTCTCTGTCCCTCTCTATCTCTCTGTCTCTCTCTCTCTCTCTCTCTCTCTCTCCCTCTCCCTCTCCCTCTCCTCCTCGACCCCTCTCTCTCTTTCTCTTTCTCTCTCTCTCTCATTTAAAGCCTGTTTCCAGCCAACATGATCCTCCAGCTGGCACACTCGATTATACCTGCTTCCTGATGGAGTTTGCCCTTATTTTGTGTCCTAATGTCTCATGAATTGTGTTTTGACACACAATCTCTGCCTGCCCAACTGGTGGAAAATAAATCTTTTCCTTGAGCAAAATAAATGTAATCAGTGTTGCTTACATATACTTGCTCCTTATTGCGATCCCACACACAGCCCTGGTCTGCTACTTCAAATCTGAAAGATAATGTTTGATTTTTAGTGCAAATTTAATTCACTTGGTGTGCCCGGTTATGGCTTCCGATCCATGTGCCCCCTAGGCCTTGGACAGTCAGTCAGCTGGAAATAAATGGTCTTCGTCTTTTGACAATTCACGTCAGTGGGTGTTCTTTCACTGTATTACACAATTATTTTTCTCTCAATGTTTGTCCAATAGTTTTTGTCTCAGAAAGTTTACTTTTTAAAGTTCTAAAAAATACCAAAAGACATAAAAATAAAAAGGTGGTCTATCTGTCCATAATAATAACCTGCACCACCTTCTGTTTGCCCTTTCAATCCAATAACTTTGGTGAAAGAAACACACAATGTTCTTCTTCCTCTTCCACCCACTGTGTCCCTCAGACTGTAGAGATGCTGCTTTAGCTTTCTATTTCTGGGCCGTATCAAGTTTTTTCGGCTCTACGTTCGAAATGTTGTCAGAATCTGGTTCAGTCTTCTTCCAAATTTGTTTTCCCAGGCCAAATTGTGCGCTGTGAAAACTAAGTTTCAATTTGTCCTCATTCTGGTGGAAACTATTGACACACATCTCAGATCAGAATTCCCTTGTGGGACATGCACAATGTCTACTTCCCTCTCGCAATACGTGCATGTGGTGTTCGGCATCAGAACGGGGCTTCCTCATAGAACTGGTGCCAATGCCAAACCCCCCTTCATTTAATTAGCACTCGGTGAAACGTCTAATGTGAACTGTTCGGTCAGCTTTCTTACCCCTCCCACTTTCCTTTTTTCCCCAACCTCATTACATGAATCATTACCCAACGCAATTTGCAGATAGCAGCATTTCTGGAATTAATTATCTTTGTGCCACCGGTTAACCGTTTGAGTGCCCTTCTAACACATGCAACATACAGCATAAATTAGTTTGAAAAAATAGGATTAGCTGATTTTGCTAATCACATTTTCTTGATTAGCAAGCTTCCTTATTTGATTAGCAATGTTGTTGGCATGATTTATAATGTCACAGGAAGTTATTGGTATCCAGTGAATAAAATAAGCTACATACATCGTTTGTGTGTGCTTCAGAAACCACTTTTCAACAGGGTGGATTTGTGAGATTGGAAAGGTCTGTAGAAAAAAGTGCAATTTCGGAGCCCCCCCTCACTTGCAAGTGTTCCATTATTGCTCATGCCTGTTTGCTGTTTTTGTGCCCCAGATTTATATTTAATATAGGGCAAGGTTTAGTTTCTCAGATTGCAAAGTTTCTGATGTTAAAGGGTTGTCCAACTCCAGGCCTCGAGGGGCAGAATCCTGATGGGTTTTTGGGATAGCCCTCATTAATGATTCCACATGAATGCTTTTTTTCTCATCAATATTAATGATGGATATCCTGAAAACCTGTCAGGATTCTGGCTATGGAGACCGAGTAGAGTCTACTGTGCTGCAGCAAGGAGGGCAAAATGGCTGCCATCATTAACTGTTATCCAGCTCTCTCTCTTCTTTTCTTTTAACTCACATATGTTTTGAAAAACATTTTCACATGACATTCAAAAACATTATAAACAATTTATAAATGGTAAAATTCCTTAAAGAATCGCTACCATGCAATTTTTAAGTTTGATACTATCTCCCGAAGAAGTATCCTGATAAGCAAGAAGAACTCAGAGCATGTTGCACTTTAGCATGGTGGAAGCTGAACTCATGGATTACTGCATTTTATCTGAATTGTATTTGCTATTCACAAATGGTAACTGGTGTTTTTATCGTTATTGTTATTTTAAGCTTTGAATGAGATTCGATTTTAAGTTCTTGTCTATCATGCGATCTTTCTTTTTGTCCTTTGTCTTTTCTTGCTTTCTTGTTTTACGTATACATTGTTTTGAAAGGTTAATTTAATTTAGCCATCCAAAATAAATAAAAAAAATGTATAAATACACATAGAACTCTATCCTCCCCCTCCTTCGCAGGTACCATGGACACATCGACTATTACCCATTTCAGAATACCACCAATCCCCAAACAGATGTGATGATGTTGAAGCATGCAGGGATCTTGGCAGAGTAGAAAAGAACTGACAGTTGTTTGTAGGCATTTGCCACTGATCACGGTGGAGGGTTCAAAGCAACGAGGGCGAGGAATGATATAATAAATCCTTTATAACGCGTCTGTACACAAGTGTTTCTAGGCGCAAATGAGAGACCGTGTCAAAGATTTACAGATCATTCAGTAAGTTGAGCCGCCACAGCAGTATGTGAACTGTAATGCAAAGGTTCCCTTCCTAGATTTGTTATCTTAGGGTAATAGTTGTTTATACTGCCCCAAAATACCACTGTAGCAAGCTAGCTCCTTTGGTTGAACGGATTTCACAGCATTTTACTACAGCATTTTTATAGGGGCTAGTCCATCCTACCACTGGCCTACTGCCCCACTTCCCCTCCCTGTTATGTCCCCACCTTCCATAACACCTATTTTAACAACTTATTCATCCCCATGCGCTGCGGTAAAATGCAGTGAAATGCCCCAAACTTAAATGAGGTCAAAAATGCGGTGAAGAAATGGCGGGATACCGGTTGAAAAACTGTTGCAGAGACCTATTTCATCTGTAGGACCCATAATCAAACAAAGTAAAGTAGCTTAATGGGTAGAGCAATTGCTGCAAAGATCTGTGTACCCTGCAGGTCACACAGGTGTTTTCTTTCGAGGCAAACTGGTTGTGAACATCTAGGGCACTTTCAAAGGTTCCTCCAGTGCCTGACCATTTAAAGTCCCCGTCCCTTCACAATAAGAATAGCACGCTGGGCACACTATGATGTGTGGAACTGGGCTCTATGTGATCACTGTGCGCCCGAAAATACTGCATTCGGCAATACCGAATGCAAAAATGCAGGCGCGCAGTGACCACACATACATCTGTGCCTTTGTATAATGGCACATTCCAGGCCTTGCAAGTGCGGAGGACACCTTTTGCAGCCCCTGAACGCGTTATACCGCACAAAAGGAGCGTGGGTCACCGCCGCACCCTCAATCCCCTTGTGAGATATTAAGGGGATTAGGCATTTTCGCCTACTGCACATGCGCGGTAAACCTAAATGCAGGACTTTTCCCCAGTATTTTAGTTTGATACCTGGAATTGCAGGACAGTGTCTCACACAATGTTAGCTAAAGCATTGAATTGAAGGGGCGGATGGAAATAGTGCATGGGAATGAAAGGCTGAACTGAGAGTTCGTAAGGGGGCTGGACACTGAAAGGAAAAAACCTGATGGAATGTACCAGAATTTTGCTCTGTTATGTAGAAGCACCCCTCCCCCAAAGCCTCACAAGGCTCTGTGATTGGTATTTCTACGTTCTGCCACTGGTAGCCTCACTTTGTGGGAAGGTTTGAGGTATCCGTGAAACGTAGGTTCTGTTATTAAGTGTGGAACTTGCATCATTGACTGCATAGGGGAGCTGCTTCAGTTGTCTCAGAGGTATGTTTCCCAACCGGTAATGGGCGTATGGCCTTCATGCGATCGGATATTCCTTACATCAGTTATAACTAGCACGTCTACATGAATGTTGATGTCTTTGCACGCTCACAACTGGTACTGGGTCTCCGTACAGCATGGTGGGTCTTGGTACGTCACAATACTCTTGCGTGAAACAATAATTACCAAGCAGTACACTGGCTCATATATCACGTGTGTCTACATTCTATTTTGGAGTGTAGTCAATTGACTGTTAGTGTTTACACTGTTCTGTTGTACACTGTGTAACATGATAGACATACCACCCCTTATTTAACAGAATGAGTTGACTGTTCCAATGTACTTATCCTCAACCCTTGCACCTAATCTCTTTCCTGGTTTTCAATGCTTCTAGGACTTCCATTAATCCCTTGTAACCACATTGCTCTTCCATGAGATGTGGTATCCCCCTTTACAATAGTGTATCCCCCTAAACCCCCTTTCTTATTCCTTGGGGAGCAACAAATCCAATCTTCTGCAGTGAACACCTTACAAATCAGTATTAAATAAGTACAATAATGTTCAGGTCAGAACAATCTTATAATTGTATGTTTTTTCATGTTATAGGTATTTTATAGCATGCTTCAAACAAGTGACATGAGCGGGCACAGAAGGCTGAAAGGTGAAATGTTATAACTAGGCAACTAAGACAACTCAGAATTGATGCTGAAGAAACGTTATGCATGTCTTTAAAAGCATATAATATCAGATTTGGCTTTGAGGCCTCGGAGAAGATGCACCAGGTTGAAGCACCCTGGACAAACAAACTGTTCCATCAGTCAATATCAGGTTAGATCTTGGGGGATAATGAGTCGTCTTCATTGGGGGTAGAGATCTGGGAGGAAAATAAGGTTCTAAACTTGGTGCTAAATGTTCGGGTGCAATGGCACATTTATGAGCCAGTGTTGCACCCTTAAGTATTACTCTAGCTTGTATAGGAATCCAATGAAAGTGATGCAGAAGTGGGGTGGGACCTACACGACGAGTGAGCAATGATTCTGGAACCACTTTTTTGAATAATCTAGAGACTACAATGTAATCACTTAGGAGTCGCCATGGATATGGCATTGAAATAGTCTGCCCTGCTGCCAACCATGGCCCTGACAATGGTGCCCATGTGAGACTCACCGAGAACAGGACACATTTACTTGAACAGCCACAAACAATAGCTGATACAGATCATGACTGAAATGACTGGAGATGACATCTCCAAGTGAATGTTGAAGATGATACAGAGAAACTTTACATTGGGAAGAATTGGTAAATCCTGAAAAATGCGTAGCAAGCATAACAGTGAAAACTCTTGTTCAAACTAAACAATAAAGCATGAAACTGTTTAGTGTACTTAAATAATAAAGAGGAGAGTTCTGTCCCCTGTAGGACACCACATTTGTCAGCAATGGGCTCAATCCTTAAACCATCTAATCTCAAGCAGATGGTCCTGCTACCTAGGAACAACCCAAACCATTTCAGGCTTTCATCGACACCCCTGCCAAAAAGCACCGTCTGTTGAAAATGGTTCCATGGTTGAGGGCATAGAATGCAGTAGAAAGTCAAGTATCACCAGGGGAGAGCTATCAGTCCAACAGGTTTATTCAAAAGGAATTCCATAAACCTAACAAGCAATGTACATTAATACATAAAAAGAATACAGAGATTGTATAAAACAGCTGTACTGGGGAGACCCCCGGCTGGCCCATAGAGTCAGGGTTTGCTCCAAAGTACTTTAAGACAAGATAGCTGCACCTTAAGATGGATGGGGGTGCAGGTTTTCTTACTCCAACACCAATCAATAAGGACAATTCAATGGTTTGGCAAAGGGGAGTCAGTTTAATGACAAGTACAAAAAACGGGGAAACATGGAAACCAACAGTGATGCGATAGTCCGTTTCGCTTCAACTCCCAAGAACTTCATACAAACATTTACATTTATACTCAAAACTCGTCATCATTGATGTGTAACACTCGAAAGTTACCTTGCAATTCTATTGGTTAGGAAAAGGTAACTTTACTATAGGTACTATATCTGTATATGGTAACGGAGTAAGAGGATTGGATAAACACTATCAGGTGGGCGTCTAAGCCCTTCCTTCTAACATTGCTCTATTAGACGTCACTATGAGTACGACGCCCCATTGGTTCTACTATCTATAGGACCCTAGATTATTTGGTCCATTGTGATTGGGTTGGCTTCAACCCCATGCATAAATCTCCACTTTACTTAGCAGCACGCAGAATGGTCAGCCAGGTGCAGGATGCCCCAAGATTCACCCTGCCTTCCCTCAATCCATCATTACTTTAGTGGCTATGTGTCAATTAGTTGGCTGTGGTCGGCCTCGAAACTATCTTCTTGTCAGAAAAAATTATGATATCTCTGTCTGGGCGACAGCCAGGGATAGGTGTGAACCCGTGCTTCTTCTTGCTCGGATGGTCACGTGCTGCTTACACCGTGAATTTGCCTAGTTTCTTTCAATTTGTGCATTTAATTCTTATTCGGCTTGCCACCTGCCTGCGCCTCCTTATCTCGGCCTTCCTGAGATAGGCTATTCTATTCTTAAGTATCGATTCTGCGAAGCTACTGTTCGCTCCTTCTATTGGTCTGACCTTGGCTCTTCCTGGCTCACGTTGCCTCTGCTGAGTTTCGGTTCAGCCATCTCTTCTCGTTTTATCTGGAATACAAATCCTGTCCTGTTTGACCTCTAGTAACCTGAGTTAATTCTGCTTTTGTGTAAAGTGGACTTGCACTTATATAACATGTTTTGAGGTAGATTGTGTATAGTGGTGCTTGTCGCTCTAGTCTTGTACTTAGCATAGCAAGCCGCACTGTTTTCTTAGCTTTTTTGCGGTTACAAGCATATGTACAGGCGTTTGCAGGTTGAATATCTTCATCCTGCTTACAGTTTACGTTTCTTTATGTTTCAACATCGTCTCTCCTCCTAGGTTCACAATATCCTTATTCATGGCGTTTCGTTTCTGTGTGTCCTCTCTGGGTCTGTCACGACCCTCAGCCCTGATCCCCACTGGCAAGCCCATTGGTCAGGTGGAATCAGGGCTCGGATCACTAATAAGACCTGGCATCCACTTCTCAGGCACTCTTGCGGCAAGTCCTGGCACCTTTGGCGCCAGGCTCATCAGTAAGGAAAGACAACTCCTTGAGGAACTACTTTATTTAGGCTTTCAGCCAATATGGAGGCATCCACATAGCTTGATTCCTAGAACCAAGCTATGCGGTCTAGTGTTTTGGGTGTGGTGGCCTAGGGACTACTTTACCTGGACTACTTTACAGTGGCTATTCAAACCACACCCGAACAAGACAACATGCTTCGCGTTACTTTGCTTCTAGCAACGTGACGCTCACCGTGTCCAGCTTTCTCACGAGCCTGGTGAATTCCAGACCTGCAGAAAAACCAAGAACATTGTTAGCAGCAGAATCTTACCTGCATTCATCATCCTTCACTGCTCGCAGCTCCTGGGCAGCTCTGTTGGTGGAGTTCACCGCCCGGATCGAAGGACCTGAGAAAAGGAGAAAGACATCATAAAAGGAGGTAGTGGAAACATTACAACCACAAAGCGCTTAAAGACTTACCTGGTTGGTTGCTTTTCGGCCGGCATAGCTCCAGAACTCCATCTGCGCTGGGAGCTCACTGTGACCTACGAAAAGAGAAAAGCACAGGTCAGTGAGGACAAGACATCGCTGCGCTACGCAAATCGCCTCCTTACCGCATCATAGCGCTATAGCGCGCCATCATCTCCTGGTGAGAACCAGCATATACAGTTCTCCAAGCGGGTACTCCGGGCTCCTAGGGAGATAAAAAAAGAGACATTTAGAACAGAGAAAAGGCATGCAAGAATTACGGCGCCATAAGACCTACCTGAAAGACACTACATGGGCAGCAGTCAGTGAAGTAACTGGACCGCCCGCGCCCACAAAAGACAACGCGCCCTGCCCAGAGAGCAGGACGGAGAGCCCACCTATTCCGACAACCGGGCGGAATCCCATTGACACCGAGACCACACCAGGGAATCATTGGGAAGGGCACCAATGACCAACTGGCTGGGTGGCGTCCCCGTGGATACAAGGTGAGCGTAACAGAACGCAAAGCCTCACATAAATAATCCTCCTGGGCGCCATGGAAACATCAGAAATCGACCAATTGGCCCAATTGTTTGGGGACCTTCGTGCTGAGGTTCATTCAGCCCAACAAGAGACTAATGCACTCCAGAGAGACCTAATAGTGACCAATGAGCGCACCGACGAAATCAGCAGACAATTCTTGCAATCGCAGGCAGGGCAGACTCCTCTGCCTGCAGGAAATCCACTGATGCAAAATCCTATCCCACCATCTTATACCCCCACGCCAGTACAGATCACACTGCCTGGATCAGTTCCCCTGGCACCACCAGAAAGGTTTTCGGGCGACCCACGGAAGTATGCAGCATTCATAAATCAGTGTCGCCTTCACTTCCTTTGTCGCCCTGGGGCATTTCCAAATGACCAAGCTCGGGTAGCTTTCATCCTATCATACTTGAGTGGAAGTGCAGCGGATTGGTCGGTGCCGTTGGTAACCCATAATGATCCGTTGTTACAGGACTATGGGGTGTTCCAGAGAGAAATGGAAAAACTGTTTGCTCGCCATACCCAGAAACAAGCAGTGGATAACAAACTTTTATCCCTCCGGCAGGGGAACCAAGACTTGTTAACATACATTGCGACTTTCAATAAACTGGTTGCTGAAGCCAGATGGCCAGGAAACAAAAGAACCACTTTATTCCATCGAGGCTTATGAGGCGAATTAAAGGACGTCTTGGCCCAGGTAGTTGATCCCCCCAGAGACTGTACCGAATTCATAAATCTGGTCGTGCAGCTAGACCATCGGTTGCAGGACCGAAAAGCAGACCGGTCCAAAGCAGACTCTCGAGTAGTTTATGTTCGGCCTAAAGACAATGCGCCACTGGGGCCAGACAACGCCGTAGAACCCATGCAGATCGGAGGGATACGACCTCCATTAACAAAACAAGAGCGGGATAAAAGAAGACAACAACAACTTTGTATTGTGGAAAACCAGGACATTTTCTGAAAGACTGCCCAATAAAACCCCCAAGGAGGACAGTCGGGGCCACAGAAAAGGATGACGTTAAGGAATCGGAAAACTACCAAGCTCGGCAACCGTAGAGGTCAGTTTGTCGAGTGATGAGAAAGAGTCACTGACCTCACACTTTGCGATACCCGTGATCTTAATAAATCACCAACAATCATCAAAGATGCATGCCGTGGAAGCGTACATCGACAGCGGAGCAGTTGGGAACTATATAGATCAAGAGTTGGCAGCAGAGATGGGGCTCCCTTCGTGTTCTAAGTCTACCAGGGACAAGGTGACTACCGTGGATGGGACAGAAATCGCCTCCAGACCAGTAACCCAGTGCACAGCAGTAGTAACCTTGCTGTGCCAGGATGGACATCGGGAGTGTATTTCGTTTGATCTTATAAAGGCACCTCAGTTCCGGTTGATACTAGGGATGCCATGGTTGGCTGCTCACAACCCTTTGATAGACTGGCGGGCACGGAAATTAACCTTCTCCAGCAACTGCTCCCTAACTTGCTACTCTCCTGACCCGGAACCCGACTCCTGTGTCTCCAAAACTTCCAATACTAGAGCCTCTACTCTGGGAGTAACTAATACTTTGCCAGATGAATATTGTGACTTTCAGGACGTATTCCAAAAAGACCAGGCTAACACATTGCCGCTGCATAGGCCTTATGATTGTCAAATTGGCTTTATTCCTGGGGCACAAATCCCTTGCGGCAGGATCTACGCTCTTACCGAACCAGAAAACCTTCACCCGAAATCGTATTTGGACCAGTACCTTGCAAACGGATTTATCTGCCCATCTAAGTCCCCAGCAGCCAGTCCTTTGTTCTTTGTACCGAAAACGGAAGGGGACTTATGGACCTGTATTGATTACCACGCAATAAACCAGATAACCGTGAAGAACCGCTACCCCTTGCCTCTTATCCCGGAAATGCTAGACCAAGTCAAAGATGCCCAGATCTATACCAAATTAGACCTTTGGGGAGCATACCACCTGGTCCAGGTCAGAAGCGGAGATGAGTGGAAAACCGCTTTCCGTACCAAATATGGCTTGTTTGAATATCAAGTCATGCCTTTTGGCTTATGTAACGCTCCTGCAGCGTTTCAATATTTCATGAATGATGTTTTGAGAGAACTGATTGACGTTTGCGCTTTAGTGTACATTGATGACATCTTGGTCTACTCAGCCTCAAAACAAGATCATATCAGGCATGTTCGTTCAGTCCTCACCAAGCTCCGCCAACATCGTTTGTATGCAATGCTGGAGAAATGTTTTTTTCACGTCACCGAAGTAGAATTCCTTGGTTTCATCCTTTCACCGAAAGGCATCAGAATGGACATACATAAGGTTGATGCTATTCTAAAATGGCCATCACCAACATCTCTGAAGGCGATACAGAGCATGCTAGGATTTGCGAACCTTTACCGCCGTTTTATCCCAGACTTCTCTCAGGTTGTGCACCCGATCACAGTACTGCTACGAAAAAGCAATAAAAAGTTTGCTTGGACTGAAGAAGCAGAAAGAGCCTTTCAGGAACTGAAACAAAGGTTCACCTCAGCTCCAATCCTGCGGCACCCGCGTCCAGACCTCCCTTATGTCGTAGAAACTGATGCTTCCAGTATGGCAATGGGAGCGGTCCTTTCACAGAGGGACCCAGAAACTGGGCAGCTGCATCCTGTGGCCATCTGATCAAAAAAATTCTCACCCCCGGAAATTAATTACGCTATCACGGACAAAGAACTCCTAGCCATCAAGTCCGCTTTCAAGGCATGGCGACACTATCTTCTGGGAGCTATACACCATTACAGTGATCACAGACCACCAGAACCTGCAATATCTCAAAACAGCCAAAGCCCAGTCTTCACGCCAGTTACGGTGGGCCCTCTTCTTCGCTGAATATGACTACGTGATCACCTTTCGACCAGGGATCAAGAATGGGAAAGCTGACGCCTTATCTCGAATGGGCATCGATGAAACGGTTTATACAACTCCAGACCCGGTACCTATCATACCTGAAGACAAACTCTTGGGTATCCCAACAGCGTTATCACAAGCAGAGTTACGAAACATAATTCGACAGTCAATGAACCCGGATTCTTTCCTCGCATGGCAAACTCAAGGAGAACAATATTGCATCAAGGATCAGTTACTCTATTTTAGGGACCGGCTATATGTACCCGAGAAGGAGTTACAACAGCATATCATTTCAGGTTATCATGACTCTCTGATCGAAGGACACCCTGGAATCGCTAAAACTTTAGCCAAGGTAAAAAATAACTTTTGGTGGCCTACCTGGCGTAAGGACATTGTCCAACATGTTCAGTCCTGTGGCGTCTGTGCACAAAATAAATCACAGAAACAGAAACCATCGGGTCTCCTACGACCACTGGACATTCCTCCCACTCCATGGCACACTCTTTCCCTCGACTTTATCACTGATCTGCCACCGAGTCAAGGCTTTAACACCATTCTTGTAATCGTGGATTTGTTCTCAAAGATGGCACATTTTATTCCTCTCAAGGGCCTCCTAGACGCATCCACCCTAGCAGAAGTATTTCTGGAAAACATTGTCAAGCTGCATGGCTTTCCATCGGTTCTGGTCTCTGATCGAGGCAGCCAATTTGTATCCAATTTTTGGAGAAAATGTTGCGCAATGGCACAGATCGGCGTCTAGCTATTCACCAGTCATCACCCCCAGACAGACAGCCAAACCGAGAGGTCCAACCAGACCCTCGAGCAGTATTTAAGTGCATGCTGCACCATGAATTGAGAGATTGGAAGGACTTACTGTGGATAGCCAAGTACGCATATAACAACTCCGTACATTCTAGCACAGGCCAAACACCTTTTTACACCTTGTATGGCAGACATCCACGTACATCAGAACTTGACCTTCCTGCCAGCTTGTAAGTGCCTGCAGTAAAGACTCTTCATACAACCATCACTCAGGCGTTCAGAAAGGCGAAGGAACATCTTATTCATGCTAAAGAAAAACAAAAGCACTTCACCGACCATCATCGGAAAAAGGCCCCAGACTATCAAGTAGGAGACCAGGTTTTGTTAGCTGCCAAATACATACCCATCAAAGGGACCCGGACCTTCCATCCTCGATATTTGGGATCCTATACCATAAAGGCAATTATCAACCCAGCAGCCGTCAAATTGGACTTACCACCTAATCTACAAATCCATCCGGTATTCCAAGTGTCCCTCTTAAAACCAATGCAACCCAGTACACAAATCAAGACACCACCTCAACCTATACTAATAGATGGAGAACCAGAATTCGAAGTCAAGGGCATCCTGGACGCTAAGTACTCTAGAGCCAAGTTGTACTATCTTGTCGACTGGAAGGGGTTTGGGCCTCAAAATAGATCCTGGGAACCCAGTGAGAACATCCATGCACCACGTGTGATCAAGAAGTTTCATCAGAACTTCCCAACTAAAGCTGGACCAGGCAGGAGACACACCTTGGGAGGGGCCTTGGGGGGAGTGCTGTCACGGCCCTCAGCCCTGATCCCTACTGGCAAGCCCATTGGCCAGGTGGAATCAGGGCTCAGATCACTAATAAGACCTGGCATCCACTTCTCAGGCCCTCTTGTGGCCAGTCCTGGCACATTTGGCACCAGGCTCATCAGTAAGGAAAGACATCTCCTTGATGAACTACTTTATTTAGGCTTTCAGCCAACATGGAGGCATCCACATAGCTTGAATCCTAGAACCAAGCTATGCAGTCTAGTGTTTTGGGTGTGGTGGCTTAGGAACTACTTTACCTGGACTACTTTACAGTGGCTATTTAAACCACACCCGAACAAGACAACATGCTTCGCGTTACTTTGCTTCTGGCAACGTGACGCTCACCGTGTCCAGCTTTCTCACGAGCCTGGTGAATTCCGGACCTGCAGAAAAACCAAGAACATTGTTAGCAGCAGAATCTTACCTGCATTCATCATCCTTCACTGCTCGCAGCTCCTGGGCAGCTCTGTTGGTGGAGTCCACCGCCCGGATCGAAGGACCTGAGAAAAGGAGAAAGACATCATTAAAGGAGGTAGTGGAGACATTACAACCACAAAGCGCTTAAAGACTTACCTGGTTGGTTGCTTTTCGGCCGGCTTAGCTCCGGAACTCCATCTGCACTGGGAACTCACTGCGACCTACGAAAATAGAAAAGCACAGGTCAGTGAGGACAAGACATCGCTGCGCTACGCAAAGCGCCTCCTTACTGCATCATAGCGCTATAGCGCGCCATCATCTCCCGGTGAGAACCAGCATATCCAGTTCTCCAAGCGGACACTCCGCGCTCCTAGGGAGATAAAAAAAGAGACATTTAGAACAGATAAAAGGCATGCAAGAATTACGACGCCATTAATCGCAATAAGACCTACCTGAAAGACACTACAAGGGCAGCAGTCAGTGAAGTAACTGGACCGCTCGCGCCCACAAACGACAACGTGCCCCTGCCCAGAGAGCAGGACGGAGAGTCCACCGATTCCGACAACCAGGCGGAATCCCATCGACACTGAGACCACACCAGGGAATCATTGGGAAGGGCACCAACGACCAACTGGCTGGGTGGCGTCCCCGTGGATACCAGGTGAGCATAACAGGGTCGTCTTATCTTCTATCAGCAAGTCTGTCCCGGTCTTCGTGACGTCACCATTCGTCTTCAATTAAGGCCTTTTGAGTTCATTCCGGGACAGTGTTTAAGCAACCTTCGTTTCGTTTCATTTGCTGGTAGGATTTTCTCAATGGGTACCTTACTGTCCATGGTTGTCTGGTTATTGGTACTTCAATAGGTATTGTTCTTCTGATAGGCACTGGGCAGAGCCCTACTGTGGCTCTCTGCTGGTTTATTTGCTCATCGTACGTCACATATCTCGGTGTGATCGTTCCTGGTACTTCGAAATGGGCGACTGGAGTGCAGTCTTTATTTGGGACCTCCTCTACACTCCCTCCTCTGGTCGATTCATCGACCACTTCCACTTCCTCCTTTGGATTCATCTTACTTGGTTCCTCTGTATTCATCTTCACTTCATCTTCTGGGTTCATCCACTCTTCATCTTCTGGGTTTGTACATGATGGTTTGAAGAAGTGTCTCTTTGGAGTCCATATTTTTATCACTCCTTTCAGGCTTCCTGCTGTCCTTACATGTTCGTCTTTGTTCCATGTCATCAGCTGACATTGTCCGTTTGGGCTGCAGTAAATCCATTTTCCTTCATAATTTCTGCGTTTTCTGGGATAAAGAAACTTTGTACCTTCTGGTGCGTGCTTGCCAGCCTTCACAAAGTCTCTTATTTCTTCATCAGTCAGATCTCTGGGCTTCCATCCTGGTTTGACATCAATCATGATCTTCATCCCTATGGCTTTCTTTGCAGTTTTCCGGCATTGAGAGAGTATTATCTTGATAACACAAACTCCCAGTAATATCATCACTAGCAGGGCTCCCAAGAATTTGAATGCATCCGCCATCCATTGTGGAACCCATGAAAACAGTGATCCAAACCAGCTGTCAGCATCAACTTCGTCTTATAGCTTCTGTTAAAGATCCATTTTCCTCGTCGTGAGAAGGTTTAAACGTGCAACATGATTCTCCTATTTTTGCACAAACTCCTCCATCCATAGCTGTGATCATGTCAAGGACATATCTGTTCTGGAGAGCCATCAGTCGAATTGCTCTTAACTCTTCCTTAATCGCATTAAATCCTTTTATGGTCGTTTTGATGGTCTGCAATAACTCCCATCTGGTTATCTGCAACCATTTAGTGTTTACTCCAACTTGGATTCGTGGCATGAAAATCGTTCTCAATACTGATGAGGTGAGGCTGAACAGCCTGTGTTCATATGGGATTGCATGAAATGCTTCTTCTGATTTGGTGGAAAAGTAATTTTCTCTCTTTATTCGAGTTATGAGTTCCACAGATCTCCTCTTCCTCAGGTGAACATCTGCTTTTGGGAAACTGTCAATGTTCAGGTCGCTTTTCAGGATTACTAATGCTGGAACGTGGACATTCACTATTGTGCATATGCCTCCCCAGTTTTTTGGCAGTCTGAGGTATGCTTTGGGTCCATATTCCCAATAATGATCCATGATCACTGCAGTCCCATGAGTCATTCCTGGGGCCTCAAAAATTAGACCATAGTTTTGATTCACCCCCATTTTCCTTGTGCCATTGTTCCTGAAGCACAATTTCGGACTTTCTAGTGGCACTATCTGCAGGGGTCTTCCTCTGTCTTCGACCCATGTCAGTAGTCTTGTAGGTTTTGGCCATAGTGGTTTGCACAGTCTTAGTGAGTTTTCGATGGCTTCCTTGCAGGCTCCGAGGACCATCCATGCACGGCAGATCACCACTCCTTCCTCCCAACCGTCTGGTGAAAGTACTGTTCCCCAAATCTGTATTTGGCCTCTGTTTTTCCAAATTTGAGCCTCTTCTGGAGTTTTCCCTTGGACGTTCAGTCTCAGGTTTACTTACCATCTTATTCCTGTTCCTTTAACTCCAGGCTTCTCATACCTGATCACATGATTCCTAGTATGGGCTCTATTTCTCGTCTTAATGTCCTGGGCATAATCATCTTCATCGGGTTAAGCTGTTTCAGTTGCCCATATCAATGAGGCATCACTTCCCATGAACTGGCCTCTGGTATTGCACATTGCTATGTGTGAGAGACAGAGGCCCTCATTACAACACTGGCGGTAACCCATGGCACTATTAGCACCATGGGTGCTGCCGGTATTGTAACGAGTCCGCCAATGTTCAATGGGGAATTACCACCCCATTCCAAGGTTGGCGGGGCAGTAATTCCCCATTGAACATTGGCCCTTCCCCATTCCCATTTTTGCCCCATAGGCTCAATGGGACTGGGAAAGGCGGTAATTACGGTACCGCAAATTGCAGTACCGTAATTACCTCGAGAGTCCCTTTGCGGGTCCCTACTTTAACGTAATGACCGTCAGTGTGCTGTTGGGACATCAATTTCTACAGCCACGAAGATCTTGGACTTTCCCATGCTGTACGGTAGGAGTGCGCAAACAAAGCATTCCCCTTCGGATTTTCGTCTTCCAACTTCCTTCATGTGCTGGTACCAAATGTGTTACCTAAGTGTGCTGTGCTGTCCAGGTAATCGTTCAGTTTGGTGTCGTCTTCATGCATGCTTCTCTTGATTCTTAAGGTTTTCATGTAGTTTGCTATTACTAGATCTCTGAATGCATTTGTATGGCTCTTTCTTGCTGGAGGGTTCTCGGGTATCCTGGCCCATGGTGCAGGCTTCTTCATCTGCGCCATTTCAGTGGACAGGAGTCTGGCAGCTCTTTCCTGGTCCTCATGCATCTTTTCTCTGCTGCGGGCAAATGCCCATGCCAACCAGCCTGACACTGGTCCGGTATATGGCTGTATTGTGGAACTGGTACTTGTCCCTCGTGTTGGAACATATATGCTGGGTAATGCAGTTTCTGTGGTTTTATTTTTCAGTTCCTCATGCAGTTTCCTCGCTCTGGCTGTGTGCGGGAATAGTAAGTCTACTAGCATTTGTGTCCTTGCGGAGAGTTTTTCTGAGGCTTGTTCTGCTTTCTTAAGGGTTTCTGCTATGACTGCTTCTGTTGGTCTTTCTCTTAATTCTTCTTGTTTTCTCCCACTATCTTCTGTGAAGGTTTTTATGGCAGGCAGTCTCATCTTCTCTACTGCTTTCGTTTGTGGTTCTGTGGTCATTGACACTAGGCCTGTTTCGTGTGCATTCAGTGTGTGTGTGCGTGTAGTTATCAGTGTTTTTCTTCATTCATTTCATGCCGACCATGTCTCCGGCTTTCCTGATCATTCGTTCCCATAAGTGTGTGCATATCACTATTAATTACGTTAATTTCAAGTTCATTTACTCTACCATTAGATTTTCTAGGGACTGGAATGACTATATTGGGTCTGGGTGCTCTTGATGTTTTCATGCGTGTATCATCAGGTGGGTATGCATAAGTACATTATGGTTCGTTATGTAAGGCGACAGCATTTCCTTCCAGAGAAGCGGGGGTGCCTCCCTGCTTGTGGGAGGACCAGGTTGCTGCTCTGGGCCCCCATCTCAATCATTTGCCAAATGTCAATGTTATTATTTCCTTAACCAATATCGTCCTTCAAATACTGCGTTTGCGAGTGTTAGATGGTTCACAAGTGTCCCCCCTCTTGCGGGCGACGGATTGTCTCTTATTTCAGGATACAGTTCCTCTGTTAGACTATGGGAAAAACAGCTCATATAACACTTCAGTGAGCCCTTTTACTGTGCATGTTCAAAGTAGGTCAGCTCCCAGTCCACCCCTCGAATCTGTTTCAGTCCTGAGGACATGTTGGACACTGGTCAGTATGAAGAAATAGGGAGAAAATAAATAACAACAATATAACACATGGAGTTCTTGATTCTGCTCCCTCGATCTGTCCCTCTGCTGAAAGTTTCACAACCTTCTCCTAAGGATTCGATGGAGATTGGAAATTCTGATTTGAGCTACAATGCCATGCAGGAGCATGTTTAGCTGAGTACATTTTACTGGATCTCAGAGAAATGTAAGTACGTCAACATTGATTGGTCTTCCCACTAGCTCTAGAAAGTCTTCAATAAGGTGAGAGAAGACGTTGTATGACAATCTGCTGTCTTCTGGTAACAAGGACATCTGTTCTGTCTTTGTTAAGATTCAGGATCATGGGTTTTTACCTTGATGTAAACAATGTCTGCACTGTCTGGTCGTGTGGAGTGCGACCAAAATGATTATCTTATTCAAAAGATGGCTTAAATATTCAGTGTTTGCTGGGTCTCAAAGAAATGTTAGTGTATCTGTCGTTCTTCCGACAATGGTTGGACAGTCTTCGATTATGCGAAAGAACAGTGTGTTGATGAGCTCATCTATTTCCGCCTGTGTTGGGAGCATTGGATTCTTTCTCACTGTACTCACGGAGTAGGATGATTTCAGGATCTTGCTGTATTTGTTTCCAATGTAAATATCCTCAGTCAAAACTTGTGATTGGGCCTCATTACGACTCAGGCGGTAAGGGTTTTACGGCGGCGTAAACAGCGCCGACCCTTACCGCCTGAGTACGAGGTCCCTTAGCGCCATGGCGGACTTAACACCTGCTTTTAGCAGGTGTTAAAATCCATGGCGCTAAGGGACCATGGAGTTAATTACGCCACCGTAATTTACGGTGGCGTAATTAACGCCTTCCCCACTCCCATTATGCCCTATGGGGCAAAAATGGGAATGGGGAAGGGTAAATGGGGATTGGGGACTTACCGCCCCGCCAAGGTCGGAATGGGGCGGTAAGTCCGCCAACCACCATGGCGTAAACGTAGTTTACGCCATGGTGGTAAAGTCACGGCCCAGGCGGTAACTTACCGCCTGGGTCGTAATGAGGCCCATAGTCTTTTTCTCATCAAGTCTTCAGCGTGCCTCAGTCCAAAGTTCAAAGTCAACAGACTATGTTGTGGCTTACACGTGCAATTTTCTTCTTCACCCTGCAACTAGGATGCACAGAGTGTCCGTTTCCATGTCCTTATCACCTTTTTCTGCTTAGAGGAATGTCAAAAAAGAACCCACAACCTTTTGCACAAAAGTTCTTTGTCTTTGTCTTGCTGGTCATGCATCCTTCTTCCTCGTCATGGATCTCGTCTGCACGTGCTGTGTTTCTTCCCCGTTGCTCGTCGATTCCTCTCGTTGGGGTGCAGGCAGGGGACCTTCTCCGATGTAGGGTTTGATATCACTGAGAAAAATCCATGCTCTCCTGCCCTGTAGCTTCACAGCGGACGGAGTGCAGTCCTCTATGATAAAAGGACCGTTGAATCTTGCTCGTCCCACCTTTTCCTTGTATGGTTTCTCACCAAGACGGTGTGTCCAGGGAAGACGAGTGGAACACGTAGACCTTGAACTGAGTCTGATGTAGTGTCTGCTTCTGTGTTCTATGCTGCGCTGCACCCTTTTCGTCGTCGATGCAGCTGGTCTGAAATTACAGTAAGGCAAGATGTTATACAGTTCAGATAGTATTGCATTTCAGATCCTAAAACCTCTCCTGTTGACTGGGCATCACATCTAGCTCTATCTCGGGGTGTTAGGGGACTTCTCATTCTTCTTCATGTGGCTGTCTCGTGTGGCGTAAAATGGTCGGAGCCAGGTTGGTTCCGAAGAGCATACAATGCCATTGGAAGACAGTGCAACCATCCCTTCCTTAGAGTAAGCTTCAACTTGGCTGTCCTTTCCTTTAACAAGCCATTGAGCTTCTCACAGATCCCATTACCTTGTAGATGATACACTGACGAGAACTTGTGCTTTATACCAAGCAGCAAGTTAATCTGTTCGAACACTGCATTGACAAAGTGAGGGCCCTTATCTGATCTCATGACTTCGCACACCCCCCACCTGGGGAACACTTCCCTCACTAAAAATGTGGCCGCACAGGTAGAGTTTGGGTGTGTACATGGACCTGCCTCTATCTATCTAGAGAATGGACACACCACAGCAATTAAGTATCTGTACCCGTTGCATACTTGAATCATGTCGACGTAATCAACATGCAATTGCTGAAAAGGCCCATTTGCCCTAGGGATGACTCCTCTCATTACTTTTAGTGTGTGCCTAGCGGTGAATTGCTGGCAGATTATGCAGTTCTCCATAAAGAATGCAACATGCTCAGCTAAATTCGGTATGAACCAGTCTTCTGCGAGCGTTGATGCTAGATTCTCCTTTGTCATATGCGGCGGGTAATGTAACTGTTCCAGCGCTATTTTTTATTTTTTTAACTTTGTTTTTATTAGCATCTTACATGTAAGGCAGGGTGCGAAGGCACTCCCCGCCAATAATACATCAAACAAACTGAAATGCCGGTATATTTTGATTTTTACTCCCATCCTGCCGAAACCCCTCCCACCCCACCCCCCAACTTTTCAACACACCAAGTTTTGCGACATTGCAGGTTATGGAAGCTGCGGAGAGAATATTCTATTACCGTTTTGTTATACATCATACAGTTTGACATAGTGGGGTCAGACTGACTCACAATGGGATAGAAGCTGAACTCAATCTCTGGAAACGGAGATGGGGGTGTGAAATGGAAGCATTATAGGTAATACTTTACAGTCGCATAGATATGCAGTCATCATTAAGAAGGACTGCAGTCCATTCCTGCACAAAGTCCGACATGGTATCATTCGTTATCGCAGTGAGCTTTTCATAAGTGAAAATCGATCTAAGTTTACCGAGCCATTCCTCCTTAGATGGGGCTAGAGCACTTTTCCACTTTTGGGCGAGTGCCAGCCTCCCCGCTCTCAGAATGGCCCCAATGACTCTTGGAAATGCGTTCTGTTCAGTTTCCGGCATAGGAGTACCCACAAGGATTTCCAATAGAAGTTGGGACGGGCAGTACCCCTCTATATCCTTAATCCAACTGAGTAGTTCCGACCAGTACACCTGAACAACCGGACATCCCCACCACATGTGATACCAAGTGCCTCGTTGCTGACATACCCTGGGGCAAAAAGGGGATACCTCTTTAAACATCCTGGACAGGGTGGCCGGGGGGCAATGCCATGAGTGGAGTATCTTAAAGCTTTGTTCCATAGCAGCGGTGTATAGCGATCCCGTAAAAATGGATTTAAATATTGCCCTCCATGTGTGGTCGTCCAGCGTCATGCCCAACCTTTCTTCCCAAATTCGCTTGAAAGGTTGCCTACCCTCCAGGTTTGCCGTTATCAACGTGCTATAAAACATAGATAAGGAGCCTTTGCGGGATGCACTTTTAGCTAGGACACTTTCAAAAGGAGTGAAGGGGCGTTTAAAGTTATCGGCCCACTGAGGGTGGGTCAGAATTCCCTTCAAGCCTAACTATTCAAAGATCGAGGGGGGGCTGTCTCCCAGTGCCTCGGTCAGCTGGTCGTATTCTATGAAGCCCTCCTCACGAGAGAGTTGAGCAACCCTCTCCAGGCCCATATCTGACCATAATTGGGTATCCCAAAAGCCCCTAGCGCCTAGATTGATGGGGGGCCCAAAGTGATGTTAAAGGGGATGGCCAGGAGGACAACTGTTTGTTTTCTTTGTTCGGTTTCCAGGCAGCCCAAAGGGCAGCTAAGGTGGGATGCGTTTTGAGATGGGCGGGGAGAGCTTTGGGGGAGGCCCACAATAAGTCCCTGGGCCTCATTAGGACCCAGGCGGATTTCGCGGTGCTAAATGCACCGCGAAGCACGGCGGAAAGCCGTCGATAGCGCCATGGGGGTTGGCGGATTTACCGCCCCATTCCGACCTCGGCGGAGCGGTAAATCCCCAATCCCCATTCTGCCCTTCCCCATTCCCATTCTTGCCCCATAGGGTATAATGGGAGTGGGGAAGGAGTTAATTACGCCACCGTAAAATACGGTGGCGTAATTAACAACGAGGTCCCGTAGCGCCATGGTTTTCTCCGCCTGGTAAAACCAGGCGGAGAAAACCTCCATGGCGCTAAGGGAACTCGTAGTACGGCGGACGGGTCCGCCGCGATTAGCGCTGGCGGAAACCCACTCCGCCTGGGTCCTAATGAGGCCCCCTGACTTGTTTCGGGTGAGTATGGACGTCTTTGATATAGGTCCAATATGTCCCCAGGTCGTCTCTCATGTGTTCCAACATCACCCGGAGCTGGGCTGCTTTATAGTATAGCCTGAAGTCCGGGAGACCGAATCCACCATTAGACTTCGGAAGTGTCAGGGTAGAGAATTTGACTCTTGCTCTTTTACCGTTCCAGATGAACTGGAGGACTCGGGACTGCGATACCTCAAAAAAGGCTTCAGGGATCACCACGGGGAGGGCTGCAAAGAGGTAAAGAAGGCGGGGCAAGATGTTCATTTTTACTGTAACCATACGCCCAAACCAAGAGAGGGTAAGGGGGGCCCAACATTTAAGGTCACTACTAATCTTATCCAAAATCCCCAGAAAGTTGCACTGCTAAAGTTGAGACAGATCCCTGGGAACAGTGGCCCAGATACCTAGTGGATACCCGCTCTATTCTTACTCCCAGTATTTCGGAGTTACTCCCAATATCATAGTCCCCGGTACCCATAGGCATAATGCTAGATTTGGACGTATTTATCTTAAGCCCCGAGAAGGTGCCAAAATAGTTTATGAGCCCGAATAATCGGGGTAAGGAGTCCTGGAGGTTGGTTAGGTAACCCAGGATATCATCTGCGAAGAGGGAGAGTTTAAAGTCACAGTCGCCACACCTTATCCCCGTAATTTCTTGGTCAGCTCTGATCGCTATAGCCAGGGGCTCCATTGCCAAAGCATATAGTAGAGGTGATAGGGGACAACCTTGCCGGGTGCCCCTAGAAAGGGCCAGAGGTTCCGAGGTGCCGCCATTGACCAATACTTTCGCTGAGGGGCCATTAATAAACGCTGAAACCCACCCACAGAAATTATCCCCCAGACCCATCTTTCGAAGAACTTTACCCATATAAGGCCACTCGACACAGTCAAAGGCCTTTTCTGAATCTAACGAGAGAAGGTAGCCCTCCACCCCCTGCCTTGAAGCTTCATGCATGAGATCCAGAGTCTTTCGTATGTTGTCTGATCCCTGACGTCCCAGGATAAAGCCCACCTGATCTCCATGCACCAGGGAAGGGAGGAGTTTCGCCAGTCTGTTTGCTAAAAGTTTGGCCAGGATCTTAACGTCGGTGTTAAGGAGGGATATAGGGCGATATGATTGGCATTGTGAGGGGCCCTTCCCCTCTTTGGGGAGCACTACAATCAAAGCGGACATCATCGTGGGAGGGAGGGAGCCTTGTTCCAATGTTGCGTTGAACATCTTGGCCATAAACGGGGCTAGTATAGACCGATAGGTCTTATAAAACTTAACTGTATACCCGTCATCCCCCGGCGCTGTACCGCTCTTCAAAGAGGATATGGTGTCTATTATTTTTTGTGGGGATATGGGAAGTTCTAATGACTCTGCCTTATCGGGAGGGAGACCCGGAATCGGGAGGGAGTCTAGGAAGATGTCAATCTCGGCTCCGTCTCCCACGTATTCCGAGCAATACAGACGCTCATAGTAGCGCCTGAACTGTTCAGTTATCTTACTATTTCTCACGGTCGATTCCCCTTCCGGGGTGCAAATGGAATTCACCCTTCAACTGTTTCTGAGCTCACAAAGCTTCCAAGCCAATATCTTATCCGCCTTCTCCCCCTTTTCCATATATTTCTGTTTCAGGAAGGATAGCTTCCTTTCCGCTTGTCCCACCAGGAGGTCAGCTAACTTAGAGCGCAGCCTTTGTAGTTCCTCCCACTGTCCCGTGAACATCTGCGTTTTCAATTCCCCACCCGGTTGAATGGCACCTATCTTTTCCCTCAATAGCTTCTCCTCGCGGCCCCTCTCCCTCTTTTTTCTCGATCCTATCTCAATAAGGATGCCCCTAATGGTTGCCTTGAATGCCTCCCAGACCCCCATGACGCCGACCTGCCCATTGTCATTGACAGAAAAGTAATCTTCAATGGCCACTAAAAGGGACTGGCGAACTTCTTTGTCGTGCAAAAGGAGGTCATTGCACCTCCACTGGGACCCGGGCACAGGGGCAGGGGGAATACCCATTCTTAACTTGACCATATCTTGGTCCGTCCAAGGGACGATCTCCACCCCCGAATCTGTGACCTCTCCTCGAAGTGAGGAGTCGACCAGGATATAATCAATACGGGAGAATGCGGCATGTGGCTTTGAATAAAAGGTGAAGTCGGGGTCTCGGCCCTGCTCGGTTGCATGTGTATCACTCAAGCCCAATTCCCCATTAACTTCCTAGAAAGCTTCGGCCAGTTTTTTATGGAGTTGTAAGTCGGGACAGGGATTGGCAGACCTCCTATCCCTCTCGGGGCAGAGAACCATGTTAAAATCCCCACCCACCAGTAAAGTGCCCTCGGAATATGCCATCATTTTCTCTTTCATCCCCTCCCAGAAGGTATCTTGCGCCTTGTTCGGAACATATATGCAAACCAGGGTAAACAGCTGGCCCCGCACCTCCCCCTTAACCATAATATATCGTCCTTCCGGATCAGACTTCTGCGCTGTGGACGTGAAATGGGCCCCGGGAGAAACCAATAGAGCAACTCCACGTTTTTTCGCCTGGAAGGACGCTACAAACACCTGCTCGATGGTTTTCGCCCTGAGCTTCGGTTCCTTGACCCGAACCCAGTGGGTTTCCTGCACAAATAGGAAATGAAGCGGGAGCCTCGTAAATTCTTTCACCACCAATAACCTTTTTGTAGGCGAGTTAAGCCCTCATACATTTAATGACCCCACTGTCAAAAATTGGACCGGATCATCCATTAAAGCATAGATAAAAGCACATGGCTCCCTCCATGAGGCACATAATGTCATCACTCTCGCAATGCTTCCGCACCTTACTGATGCCCTGAGAACATTACAGGGTTGCTAGGTAGACCAGAAAACTTGGCATGTCCCAACTGAAACCACCATGAACTGACCCCAACATTTCGCCCACCCTCCCCCCTTCCCCCTGAACGCCTGGTTGATTAGCGGCTTCATCCTGTCGCTAAGCCTGGCCACCAGTGTCCCTCTCCTCCGGGCTCATTATCCCTTCAAAAACAACAACTCGAGCCCCCCCACACCCTTAACCCAAAAAAGTATGTGATCCATCACGTCGCACCCCCACTCCCAAGATCGAGTACAAGCTTAATCGGAGAGCACCCGGAGGCTCTTCATGTGTTAGGTTGTTCCGGGGTTGCTGGGCCACTCTTCTAAACTTCCTGTGGCCTTGAACCTTACGCCTTTCCTTTGGAGCCTTGGTCTCCCTAGGACCCGCCGGGGTTCGCTCACGGTCTTGCTCGCCCAACATCATATTTGGTTCATCCAAGAGTTCCCCCGACACCCTGTGAATATCATCCTCCGTGACCAGAGCAAAGTTCGAAAGAAAGTGAGAATGGGTACCCCCACCTATACCGGACCCCCCTGGTCTGAAGCATTTTCGTCAGCGGAGAGCAGAGCCGACGTCTTGCCAGGGTAAAAGCCGAAAGATCCTGATATACCGAGATCTGGGCCCCCTCCCAATCCACCGGGCCCTTCTTGCGAGCTAGTTCAAGAATCTTGCTTCTTTTCTCCGCAAAGTAATGGAATCGTACGAGAATGGACCTGGTGCCTCTGTTGATTGTACCTGCTCTATGGGCTCTATCGATGGTTGGTTCATTAGTATTGGCCCCTTCGAAGAGTGATCCCACCACCGCGTTGACAGCTTTTATAATATCCATCTGCGTTTCACCATCTCACTCCGGGAAGCCTAAAAAGCGCAGGTTGCAGCGATGTTCCCTGTTTTCTAAATCATCGAGTTTCAGGGAACATTTCTCTTCTCTTCTCTCAAGCTCCGCCAAACGCATGTCAAATTAAGTCTCAAAAATGTCGTTCGAGGTCGTGTTGTTTTCTAGCGCTTGTACCCTGTCATCAATGTTGTCGACTTTTTTATCGAGGGTGTCTAGTCGTACCGCAATATCCGCTCTGAATCCTCTGATCTCCTCCAGGAGGGCAGCCATGCCTTTAGTGACCGTGCTGGTTTCCGTTAATTCCTGATGCGTCGGGGCCGCCATCTCGGGGAGAATCGGGAAGCCAGGGGCCGGTCGCCGAAATCTCTGCAAAGAATCCCTCCAGGTCATAGGCACCCCCGGACTATCACTACTCTGCGAGGCCCACCACTGAGAATCCAGGCACAATAGGCACAGTTACCAGGCCGCAAATCAGTTCTGAGGAAGGAGTGGGCTATGGGGGGTCCAGTGCAGCGGAAAGTCTCTCTGGGCAACCAATACCACTCAAGGACGTCCTAACGTAGGAGCCCTTCCACTAGCCCTTCCCGACCGCCTTGATTATGTCATGCATAGGCCTCGAGCGGGGTTCATGTTTCCCAGGCCCCAATCCCCTCAGCCTTGTGGGAGTCCGATGTTGCCCAATTCCATGCCAGGTCTTGCCCCTGGTCTGCAGACCGGACCACTTCTTCACTCCCCGACCACCCCTGCGCAAGGAACAACTCCCGATCCCCCGAGTGGCGGGGGCCGGTTCCGAGCTCTGTCGTGGCCCACAGGGGCAATGCACCCGGCTTACAGCCCAATTCTTGTACTCACTGTTCGAATGGGGGGCTGTGCGGCCCTCTTCTCCGGTCCACGGTCGACAGGGGTCAGTCACGCCTCGACCCGGCGTCGGGTCCGGACCCCCAACCCGAGCCGTCAATGAGGGGGCATCCGCTGCTGTGGTGTCGAGCAATGGTGTTGAGCTGCAGTCCAGGAGCGGACCCTCTATGCCCTTGATGGTGGTTAGAGCGCTGGGGCACTCCCTCGCCCCAAGAGAGCCCCGCAGCTCCCGCAGCCTGCTTCCAAAGCCGCTATTCCGTCCAGGGGGGCCCCGCAGTGGGAGGGGTGGGAGGATCAATGTAGACCCCACCGGGAGTCAGGGGGGATGCCTGTGAGCTTGGATCACCGGCGTGGGGTGCCGTTGCTCCCGGTGGCCCCCAAGTGAGGGCTGACCCCGTGGGTGGAGAGAGGGCCAAAAACCTCCTGGGGGCGGTCCGGATCAGCAATGTGTTGTCCCTCGCAGGCTCCTCGCGGCTTCTCCAGCTCCCCCGCCCGCTTATACCCGCGGGGAAGGACACGAGCCGCTAGGCTCCAAGTGCGGCCTCCAAGCATCCGGGGTGCAATACGTCCCCACCCAGGCTCAACAATGTGCAGAGGCAGCCGCAGTCAAGTTCGCAGGGGGGGGGCTCTCCCACGCCGTCCAGTGAATCTCCAGGCCTCTCATGAGCCACGGCTCACAGTGAGTTTGTATGGAGCCACGGCGCCGGGGAAGGCGGGGCTCTCCCTCCCTTCTATCCTTGATGGCTCCTAGCTCGACGACGGCTCCATGTCAGAGAACCGGAGTTGGGGTGCACAGGTGCCCCACGTTGACAGGAGGCCCCGGTGGGGGTCTGCGACTCACTCCTGGGGTGTCTGGGGGGGGGCTCAGGTCCCATAAATGGTGCCCTTTGTGTGGAGATGCGTCAGCACATCCCCGCGCCCCCTGGTGGTCCCTCCAGCGCTATTTTTAATAGGGCTACAGGCATTACTGGTTTATCAGTGCTGTCTTGTTACCACAAGCTGTCTGAGGGGTTTAAAGAACACCCTCAACGTTTCCACAGGTTCTTCTCTTCCTGTGTTGCCTCCCCTTGGAGTTCCATTAACTTTGTTTGCCCAAGATCGTTATAGGCTTCAGATGTTGTTCGTGCAACCATCATTCTTTCATTGGTGCATGCCACTTCCACTTCCATAATCGTCTCAATTTTGGATGCCATATGCTTGGCTTCCGTGTCTGCTGCTTGGTTTCCGCGTGAGATAAAATCTGTCCCCTTGGTGTGGGTGGCGCATTTCACGACCGCTATGCCCACTGGGAGCTGTAGTACCTTAATCAGCCTGTCCAACAATGCTGCATGCTGCACTGGTGTGCTGTCCGCTCTGAGGTAGCCCCTCCTTTTCCAGCGTGCTAAGTCTGCGTGCACTGTTGACGTCAAAAAGGCGGAGTCACTGTACACCGTTACTTCCTGGTCTGCGTAATTCTCAGTGGCGAGTATCAACGGCAATAATTCTTCAGCTTGTGCTGAATAATGAGATGGTATTCGTGCACTAAGAAGCTCTTGAAACTCTCCATTAGCTGTGTGCTTTATCAGAGCAACGCCTGTATATCTTTGCCCGTCATTTTGATCGATTCTCAAAGACACGTCAATGAAGACAATCTCTGCTCCTGCCAAGGCCTTTTCTTTCACCCTGGGGATTTCATCATAGAACTCTTCATAATTTGCGCAGTCGTGTATTGGCTCTCCCTCAGTGAGTGGCTCTGCGATGAACATAGCTGGGTTTACTATCTCACATCGGACTATTTTAATCGATGGGTTTGATATAATCACTTCATAAACAGAAGCTCTCTGGGATGTCAATGTGCCCTTTGGTTTCCTAAAATGGCAAATAATGAGTTTTCGACGTACAACGTTATAGATCATCCCATCACAATGGTTGTCACCTTTTCTATGGCGAATGCTGCGGCAGCTATGTTTGCATGGGAAGTGGCCTCTCATCAATGGGTCCAGATTCCCACTGTAATATGCCAGGGGGTTGTATCCCAACAAGGTTCTTTGAGCGAGCACTGCTGTCATGACTCTGCCATTTGTGTGTGAAAACAGATAAAATTCCTCTGCATAATTGGGAATTCCGAGAACTAGAGCTGTACAGCTCGCCCTCTTGAGTTCAACAAACCCTTTCTCCATGGCCTCAGACCATTCAATCTTTTCTTTTGTCACTTGGGCCTTCTTTAGGGCCTGAAGTAAAGGCTTAGTGTAAGAGCTGTAATCGGAAACCCATGCCCTAACATAGTTGCACAGGCCTAGAAAGCTCTGCATTTGCTTTATCGTGTGTCGCTTAGCCGTGTTCAATATGGCTTCAGCCCTTTCTGGGGTCACTCTCTTTCCTTCATGTAATATTAGCTGGCCTATGTACAGCACTTCGTGTTGACAATATTGTAACTTTTCCTTGTCAACCTTATGGGCCTCATTACACGGATGGCGGAGAACCATGGCGCTATTAGCACCATGGTTCATGCCGGTAAAATACCGGCACCGCCTTGGCGGAAAGGGGAATTACCGCCCCATTCCAAGGTTGCCGGGACGGTAATTCCCCCTTCCACCATTGCCCTTCCCCATTCCCATTTTTGGCCCATAGGGCTCAATGGGAATGGTGAAGGCGCTAATTACGGTACCGCAAATTGCGGTACCGTAATTAGCTCCCTGGGTCCCTTTGCGGGTTGGTTTTTAACGCCTGCAAAAAGCAGGCGTTAAATCCCCCAACCCGCAAAGGGACCTCGTAGTAAGGCGGTAAGGATTTACCGGTACCGGTATTTTACCAGTACCGGTAAATCCTTACCGCCATCCGTGTAATGAGGCCCTATATCCTTTCTCAGTCAGTATAGTCAGTAGTCGAATAGAATCGTGACAGCATTGCTCTTCTGTTGCGCTGCAGAATAGGATGTCATCCACATATTGTAAGACGACACTTTGTAGTGCAATATTGCTCAAATCCATCTGTAGGACACTGTTAAAAATAGACAGAGACTCACAGTATCCCTGTGGCAGCCTCATGCTTTTCAGACACATTTGTCTGAATGTGAATGACGTCAGATCTTGTGAGTCACGGTGCAACGGGATTGAGAAAAATGCATTTTTCAAGCCAATCACCGTGAAATATTTTGCCTCAACAGGTATATTACATAGAATTGTAGCCGGGTTAGAGACTAAAGGGAACTCGGCCTCAACAATATCATTTATTGGGCATAAATCCTGAATTAAACGCCAAGACCCTCCTTTTGATTTTTTGACAGGATACACTGACGTATTACATGGTGAGTCTGACGTCACTAAGATGCCCTGGTCCATCATGGCAGAAATTGTCTTAAAAATCCCCTCATCTGCCTCTCTGGACATGGGATATTGTCGGGCTCTGGGTAGAATTGCTCCTGGTTTCAGTTTAATCCTTACTTCTCCAACCCCCTTCAAGAGACCCACGTCATAGGGTACGGTAGTCCACACTGAGACAGGCACTTTAGCTATATCCTCATCAAAATATGCAGGACGTTTAAGTGCCAACATCATTTTTTGAGGTACTTCTCTTTTAATCATCTTTACCCAAAAGGTGAGACTCACTTCCACCATTGTCTCTCCTATTTCTGTTTGTTCTTCAAACAGATCGTCATCGGTGACGTCAGTCACTCGATATCCTTCTTCAGTGGCAATTATCGCGCACCATTGTCTGCCTTCATCATCGTAACCATCAACCAAAACCACTTTCCCTCGTACTGCAGCTCTGTGTATCATCAAGGGAAATACTTGTCCCTCCTCCTCATGCATCGGTATTCTTGGTCTGAATAGGAACTCATCAGGGGTTCTCATGGTTTTGTCTGCAAGGCCTGGCAATCCCGCCATGAGCACACTCATGCCATATGCGAAAACCTCTGGCCCTAATGGTATGGTCCTCATGGCTATGTGTCCTGAGTAAGCTCTAATCATTTCACATACATTTGAGTAGTGCGTTCCTGGAGTGGAGCATACTATACCCTCCTCCGTGAACAAAATTATCATGTTCAACTTTGTAATTAAGTCGCGACCCAAAATATTTACTGGGGTCTGACGTGAATATGATAAAGGTACATTCATTTCGCACTCTCCTATGGAGACTGGGAGTGCGTTTGTAAAGGGAACTTGACGGTGAGCTCCTGTAAAACTCTGAGTATCTATGGCCGCGCCGGACAAGGAAAACTTGCCTTCACGTATGCACGAGCGTGTCGCACCTGTGTCAACTAGGAAGGAATATTCTTTACCCCCTATAGCGACATCCAGCCTAGGTTCCCTATGAGGGTCTGGTGTCACTAATAGGATAGAGCACATCAGGGTTCCCAGTGAGCTGTCCTAGTTCATATACAAGTTTGGCCCACTGTGCACTTGTGGATTTTCCCCATTCCCATTGTTACTTCCCCTTCCAGGGTTCATGGTCTGTGATAGTTGCAGCGGTGCCTGTTGAGATTGTCCTTGTGGAAAATTCCCCATGCTTTGTGGTTGCGCACCTTGTTGCGCGCCTGGCGCTTGTTGCTGCACCGTTTGATTCTGTGCAACGCCCTGTTGTAAAACTGCAGGTGGATTCGCCATGCCTGCTTCTGTTCCTTGGCCATTCGGCATCATGCCTTGACTTCTGCATGTGCGCGCCAAATGCCCTTGTCATTCCACACAGCTAACATACTGGCTGTGGTCGGATCATTTGCCCATTTGACATGTCTCGGTTACCATTTTGCATATTTTGAAAGCCTCCTTGATTATTTTGGAAACCCCCCTGATTGCTCTGCCATCCTCTTCCTCTAAATCCTCTTTCCCGTGGGTAAAACCATATGTTACCCTGATTATTTAGTTGTGGACTAGCCACCTGCTGCATGCTTGATCCAGCTGCGTTAGTTAGCATGGCACCTTCAAGGGCATACTTTGATAATTTTTTCTGCACCGATTTAGCTTCCTCACCCTTTCGAGTTGCCTCTTTTTGCGATTCTTTTCCTGAAGCAGTCTGCAATAATGTGCGATAGTCAACTGTATTTCAGCCCAAGGTTTAGCCTCAACTCCTACCAATTTCTTGAGTTGTTTCTGCACCGGTTCTAGCAACCCTTGGCACAATCTATGGTAAAACACATGTATTGATATCGTCCAAGATTCATGCGTTTCGAGCACCCACGGGTATTGGAAATTCTGTATATAAATTAACAGATCCTCAGAATCCTTCATTTTTTCGAGTCATTATAGCACCCATATCGGAAGTATCTCGGTAAAGTACTCATAACGCTTTCCATACTGCTACTCTCCAGTTGTTAAATGGCAGTCCGTCATGCACGGTATTAATTGTGGTTACGCCAAGGTAGCCTGCTCATGCCCACACATCGTCTGCTCTCTCACCAAGTATGGCGATTAGGAGGCCCTTACTGTCCCCTATAGCTAACGTGTTTCCGCCTGTCATTTTTTCTAACTCATGTATCCACTTTCCGGCTCCCGATGTCAGCATTGGAAGCTTGTTTTTTAAGTTTTCCCAATCCATGTGTGGCCATGGAATATATTGTGGTCTTATTCCCCCCTTCTCTAGTAGTGGAAATTGGAATGCGTAGCCCTCTTCCTCTTTTCTCATTGTCCTCCTGTCTATTGCAGGAGTAATATTCCCACATTGCCGTCTACTTGGTAATGTCCTTAGTCTGTCTACATAGGGCGGTGAAGACACCCCCCTCTGACCACAAGGTACTATTTCATGTCGGTCAGACTGTGTGGCTGACTCTGATGCCTTCAGTGTAGACTCGCTATTGTCTGACCATCGTATCCCTTTTTCCCTTGGGAGTCATCTTTCGCTCCACCTCCCTTCTCTATTTTCCTTGCGCTTCTCCCTTTTGGAGTCGGACATTGTTTGTCCCCATTTCACGCAACTTCTTGTGTCTTCATTGTTTCTACTGATTTCTAATCTGTCCAGGGATAGTTCCCTATTCCCACTACTTCGGGTGACATCTTCAGTGTCATACAGCTGAGTGCTTTCCAAGCGCTCGTCTTCCCCCTATCCTTGGGGTCTTTGTTCTAGCCCCATTTCATCATATATTTTATCGATCGTTTCTCCGATGCTTCTGGTGTCGAAGTCATCTTCAATATTTGCCCTTGACGTGCCTGGTACTGAATCGTACGCAGGAAAGAATTATTGGATGTCTTCCCAGTCTACAACTTGATCAGGTTTTTTAACCTCACTCTCCAAATACTCAAGATTGTGTGCTCTCTGTCTTCGCTTACGTTTGATATCGTCATCAAATTCTTTGCGCTTACTCGCCTCTTCTCTGGCTCTATCTTCTTCCTTTCTATTTTCATTTCTCCATTCATCTTTCTTTTGAATTTCCTCATTGCTTCGTCTTCTTATTCTTTTCTCACTTATCCTTTGTGCTTCTTCTAACCTTTGCTGTTTCTGTCTGTCTTGATCGTAGGCTGCTCTTGGTTTGCGATCAAGCTGTTTTTCTTGCTCTTCGCAATATAGCTGTTCTCGCCTTTGTCTGTCTTTCCTTGTTATCCTTTTGTCTCTTAACTCCTTTTCTTTCCCCTTCCTCTGTGTCTCATCTAACCTCTCCTTTTGCCTTGCGTCATCAATGCCTTTCCCATCGAGTTTCAATAGAATTTGTCCTCCGATCCATTAGTCTTTTGCGAATGCTATCTCATCAGTTCTGTCTTCGCTCCCTTTTCATCTCTTCCCTTCTCTCTCCTTGTCGAGAGATGCACTTGTCTGTGCCTGTTCTTTCCTTTCACCATCGCGTCGCCCCTTGTCCCTTGGGACTGCGGAGGTAATATTCTTGTCCTTATCTCACCCTTGATTCTCGTCACTACTATGTGTAGGTGACTCATATGCGGGGTTGCTGTACCCCGTGGCTGCTTTGAGTTCCCTTAAAGGGTATAATCCCTCATCCTTACTCTCTTCGATTTTCATTTCAGGCGGGGCAGGTGGCGCGGTAGGCGTCCCGTCTGTGCATACATTAAGTATCCAATCTGTTGGCGGCTCTTCCTCCTTTACCTGTTCGTACATTTTCCACAACTCGAGAACAGCAAGGCGTTTTTCTAACTTCTTGCCTGTATATGTGGCATGCAAATATTTCATCATATGTTGTAAGACGGCTTTAGATAAAGACCCATTTTGTGGCCACGGCATAAACATCTGGTGGGCGGTCACTTTAACCCACTCGGTGCTATATTTCTTTAGCTTGGGTGCGTGTTTTGGCAATTGCTTGCAAAAGTGTGCTAATGGAGTTATGTCTTCCATGCTTAAATCTGTTCCCTTCCCCTTATATAACACTTGTCAATGCTTTCATGTAACTTCAACACTTCCAATAATATGAGCGAGCACCAAATATCGCAAGCTACAATCCAAATTTTTCACGAAATGTTTACACTTCCAATTTGTTCAAAAAAACATCAATTCATGTGTGATTCTGTCTCAGCCATCAAATCGCAAAGATTTTAAAACAGTTCTCTTAAAAAAAACATCAATACATATGACGTCAAAAAAACATATAAGACAGACACTTAATAGACTAGACAGACACCAGCTGGAAACAAATACCTCTGCCTCTAATCATTACCCCTTCATGGAGTGTAAACGTACCCCTTTCACGACATCTTTAAACGTTGTGGTAGCCTAGTCGTTCCCCATTATGTGGGACTCTGGGTACACGTTTCTTCTGCCCGCTATATTAAAGCGCAGGAATAAGGCGAATCTTCTCACTTCTCGGGTGTCTGCCCGGTAACCTCTCTCTTCTCTGGTGTCTACCCCGGTAATCTCTCTCTTCTCTTTTATTGCTCTCGAGTCATTATCCCCTTATATATATATACAGTCCTCTACTTTTAACTATATTTTGTTTTCCCTCCTCCCTCCGTTACCTTTTCCCTTTACTTGTTCTAAGGCATACACTGTTTGCCAAAGCACTCAATTTTTTCTTCACTTACCGTTCGCATGGTTCCTCTCTGGACCCTCGGGATCACTGTCAGGTTGCTTGATTGTCATGAAGAGTATTGAAACCTCCGTCCCCAAGTACCACAGAGAGAGAATACAAGATTACTCCCTATGCGATCATTGAGGCCACAGGTGGGTAGTTCTTGCAGCTCGGATCCACGGGAAATGTTGAAACCCAAGGCAGCTGTAAAGGAAGACCTTTATTAGCAATCAACTGAGCACAGTACAAGCAAACAGGCAGAATAAAGAACAGGGCTTACCTAAACTGATGGGTGAGGAAGCCCAGAACCTATGATAGTTGGTAATTCCGTGGAGGGGCACGTGAGCTGGTTTCCCCGATGACAGTAGGGAGAAGAACTGTAGGCTGGATTAAAACCCAACTTGCCCTCCTGTAACTTGATGAAACAAAAGGACCAAAGTCCAAAGTACTTGATAACGTAATGCAGTGAAGAGGAAACAATGCCAAGTCCAATTCAGGGTAATCCAAGACAGTCCAAAAGGTGTTCCGAGTTCGAGATGATCCAGCAAACAGAGCCAAAGACGTGAGCAAAAGCAAATCTAAAAACAATCCAAGAGTCAAGAGCCGTGAAACATAAAGTATCCAAACGCTGTACAGAGTCCTCCAAAAAACAGCTGTGAAGCGCAGACGTGCGGAAGTTCAGCGCTTGAATAGCGGAAGCTTCCGCGTCACCTGATCCGCGAGTGAGATGGATGAACGCGTCACGTGACCCACAGACGTGACACGTGAGCGTTGTTTCCATCTCAATGGTCTCCATGATCGCGGAATTGACTTTCTGCGGGCAGCGTCATGTAGCCGGCGCCTGCGAGCTCCCTCTTGCAGATGCCATGGCAAACGCCAATGAAGGAACAGGGAACCCTTGAGTCTGCATGTTTGGCCCTTGGGGTAAACCCGCTCACGTGACACCCTTCCACTGTGAGGGACATGGAGTGGAAACCTGACTGGGTTAGCTGGTGTATTGTGAGTGTTGCCTGTCCTATTGTCTGATCTAGGGGTTTGTGAAAAAGGGACAGAATGAGAGGACAGCGTGACAATCACTGCCTTTGTTACCGCCTCCTTCAGCTTTTCGCTCGCTCAGCTGCCCGTGGGAATGGGAAGGGAAGTGTGGGAAAACGGGTCCCTTCAGACCCTTTCTGCAGACTCTTGCTTACACTACCATTGTCTACAGGGAGCTTCATGGTCTACTCAGCTGAATGGCAAAGGACTTGTGATATTGCCAAAGACCTAGAGTTACTTTATGTCAACGTTCAATAGGTGTCTTACTTTAATCAAATAATCGATAGTCGATAACCATCCTCTGCTATCAAGTGTACCGGGGAGACCCCCGGCCGGCCCATAGAGTGGGGGTTTGCTCCAAAGTACTTTAAGACAAGATAGCTGCACCTTGAGATGGATGGGGCTGCAGGTTTTCTTATTCCAACACCAATCAACTCAATGGTTTGGCAAAGGGGAGTCTGTTTAAGTACAAAAAACGGGGAAACATGGAAACCAACAGTGATGCGATAGTCTGTCTCGCTTCAACTCCCAAGAACTTCATACAAACAGTAACATTTATACTCAAAACTCATCATCATTGACGAGTAACACTCGAAAGTTAACATGCAATTCTATTGGTTAGGAAAAGGTAACTTTACTATAGGTGCTATATTTGTATACGGTAATGGAGTAAGAGGATTGGATAAACACTATCAGGTGGGCGTCTAAGCCCTTCCTTCTAACATTACTCTAATATACGTCACTATGAGTATGATGTCCCATTGGTTCTACTATCTATAGGACCCTAGATTATTTGGTCCATTGTGATTGGGTTGGTTTCAACCCCATGCATAAATCTCCACTTTACTTAGCAGCACGCAGAATGGTCAGCCAGGTGCAGGATGCCCCAAGATTCACCCTGCCTTCCCTCAATCCATCATTACTTCAGTGGCTTTGTGTCAATTAGTTGGATGTGGTCGGCCTAGAAACTATCTTCTTGTAAGAAAATCTTATGATATCTCTGTCTGGGCGACAGCCAAGTGTAGGTGTGAACATGTGCTTCTTCTTGCTTCTTACCTAGTTTCCTTCAATTTGTGCATTTAATTCTTATTCGGCTTGCCACCTGCCTGCGCCTCCTTATCTCGGCCTTCCTGAGATAGGCTATTCTGTTCTTAAATTTCGATTCCACGAAGCTACTGTTCGCTCCTTCTATTGGTTTGACCTTGGCTTCTCCTGGCTCACGTTGCCTCTGCTGCCGTTGCCTCTGCTGAGTTTCGGTCCATCTCTTCTCGTTTTAGCTGGAATATGAATCCTGTCCTGTTTGACCCCCAGTAACCTGAGTTAATTCTGCTTTTGGGTAAAGTGGACTTGCACTTATATAACATGCTTCGTTTTGAGGTAGATTGTGTATAGTGGCGCTTGCCGCTCTATTCTTCTACTTAGCGTAGCAAGCCGCACTGTTTTCTTTGCTTTCTTGCGGTTACAAGCATATATACAGGCGTTTGCGGGTTCAATATCTTCATCCTGCTTACCGTTTATGTTTCTTTATGTTTCAACATCGTCTCTCCTCCTAGGTTCACGATATCCTTATTCATGGCGTTTCGTTTCTGTGTGTCATCTCTGGGTCGTCTTATCTTCTATCAGCAAATCTGTCCGGGTCTTTGTGACGTCACCATTCGTCTTCAATTAAGGCCTTTTAAGTTTCTTCCGGGACAGTGTTTAAGTAACCTTCATTGCGTTTCATTTGCTGGTATCGTTTTCTCAATGGTTACCTTACTGTCCATGGTTGTCTGGTTATTGCTACTTCAATAGGTTCTTCTGATAGGCACTGGGCAGAGCCCTAATGCGGCTCTCTGCTGCTTTATTTGCTCATCGTACGTCACATATCTCGGTGTGAACGTTCCTGGTACCTCAAAATGAGTGGCTGGAGTGCAGGCTTTATTTGGGACCTCCTCTAAGAGCAATATAAGATGAAATAGAGATTAAATACAACAAGAAATGGAATAAAATATAACCACACATGTAGATCACTGAGTTCAATTGATTACACTCTTCAACAATACAAGGTTAAAAAGCTATGTTAAAGAAATTCATTCGCCATATCCAATCCCTATATAAGTATTTGGCTACAACGTACGTTGTTGCTACATTGCTCGTTTCCTCGCATAATGAATAATGAATAATCTTCAGAAATAGTATGCGTTCCAAAGAGCAAGAATCATAGCTTTTAATATAGTGTGGTGCCGTTTTCCAAACTGTCTTACAATAGGCACACTTTGCTAAACACTTTTTTCCCCATGTGTTCAAGTTATATGCTAATGATAACGTTTCTAAGCATAACTTAATAAACAATGTGCACAGCTTTTTTCGGTCTCATTACGTCCAAGTATGACTCATAACCTGGTAGTAACTTGTTTTCCCTATATGCTAGTATGCAGTATGCAATATGCAGGGACTGTAGGATCTTTGTTATCGTGTCTTCCTTGTATTTGATGTCTGATAAGTGCATTCATTCCCTCATGGATTTGCTTGTGATGGCCCCCAGATTTAGCCACTCTTTCAGTTGTCAAATGCCCTCCAATCATTCTTTGACATGGACACACCATGGCAGGGATAGGCCTCCCGGTTGTGATTTGACATCTTGTGTGGCTTATATCATGATTGTCCATATTCTAAAGTAGTTGTTCCCGAACATTTATCAAGTCGGTTTTCATGCCTTGGCCGGGCCTAAATCCTGACAGATGTCCCCCCTCCAGTACCCCAAACCACCCAATGAAGGACTGTAGTTAAATCGTCACAACCTTTCCCAGGTTCTTTATAAATAAGGGAGAATTTGTAAGAAGCCTAACGTTACTTGATTTTTTAGGGTCAAGAGAAGGCTTTTTAAGAAGTAGACTAATCCAAGACTTTAATGGTGGTTGGAATTACACCTTTAGAAAGTGACTTATTCACACAAATTTCAAGAAGGACACGATGTCATCAATATAGTAATTTGAATGTGATTTGGACATGGATTGCCAGGGCACACACTGGGTTTTATGTGAGTAACTATGTTTCTGATGTTGTCAACTGTAACTTACTTGAAGTCAAACCGTAGAAATTAGACAAAGGGAGCTGGTTCACAACTAGAGGAATCCTTAATACCTAGACTGATCTTGTTGAGTTTATTCTCAAAAAAGGAATCAACCTCCTCTAACCATGATATCAAGATAGGTTTGGATGGCCAAGGTTGAGACAGGTTTTCAACAATGTACGTGTTTAAAACATCTATTTATTGGAATTGCCAACTACTTCCATCTCATGTACAAATAAGTGTTTCTTGCCTGCATAATTTCTTTATGAAGTTAGAGTGAATTTCTTTTTGAAGTAATAGGGCTCCCCTCTGACCCATGACATGTGCATGTGTGAGTGTATGCTGAAAGGGTGCACAACTAAATGTATATGTGGCTGGGTGTGCATGTCGAGTGTATGGTGAAGGGTGCACATTTAAATGTATGGGTGGCTGCCTTGGTGAAAGGGTGCACACTTAAACATATAGGTGGATGTCTGTGTGAGAGTAAAGTGAAAGGGTGCACACTTAAATGTATAGGTGGATGTCTGCGTGAGTGTAAGGTGAAAGGGTGCACACTTAAATGTATTGGTGGCTGCCTGTGTGAGTGTATGGTGAAAGGGTGCACACTTAAATGTATAGGTGGCTGCCTGTGTGAGTGTATGGTGAAAGGGTGCACACTTAAATATATAGGTGGCTGCCTGTGTGAGTGTATGGAGAAAGGATGCACAATTAAATCTATGGGTGGCTGGGTATGCGTGTCATGTATGATGAAAGGGTGCACACTTAAATGTATAGGTGTCTGTCTGTGGATGTATGGTGAAAGGCTGCAGACTTAAATGTATAGGTGACTGGGTGTGCATGTGTGTGCATGGTGAATGGTGTGTGTGCTTGTTTTCAGGGACGGAACAAAACCAAAATTTCGCGGGGGTGCTAACCCTTCAAATGTTTGGAGAGGTGCTCACTTTACGGTTGGTGGGGGGGCAAACCTATTTGTGTGGGCATCTAAATACTTTATGCATTCTAATGAGGCTATTCTAGTGCAGCATCAATGTTACAAGCAGTTCACTCTCTCCTTTAAGTCTGAAAGCACCCACTTATGGACTGCTGTGAGAATAAGCAGTCTCCAGTCCCCTCTTTACCTTTCCAATCACTTACCTGGCATGCAAGTACAAAACCCACATCAAGATTTCAATTGCCTAAAGAATTATGCATTTGAATGCAGGTACTAAAAGTGAAATGCTTTACGTTAGTAATTGGTGGGCGAAACCCATGTGCCGTTTAACATCTGTGTCTTGCTCTGTCCGGCAACAGCTCTGTAGGTAAAACATTTTTTGATGCAGAATGTGTTTTACTGTTTTTTTCTCACATGTGCATACAAACACTTACCATCTATGTTTCTATGCTCACCACTATACCAAATGGTTTGATGGTCTATTTGTTCTTTCTGATGAGTGAATTTATAAGAGTTTAATTGTGAGTTAAAGCGGGTGGTGGTTATTATTGTGTCTAATTTTGGTTTGCATCTAGAGATAAATGTACAATTATAATTAAATAGACAGTATAGTCTGTAGATGTTGAGCTACGATCCCAAGGTATAGTGTAAAATTGTGGCAAAAAGGAAAGTGTTATTAATTATCCTACAGCCACCAGGGAGCTGAACCACTAAATGGCCTCTGAAAAGCTATGGAACTCTCTTTGTCAGAAATTTGCCAACGTAGTGGAAACCGCAGTAAAATGTCAGCAAGGTCATAAGAACGCTGCTGGCTGCTGCAAGGCCCAAGGGCGATGATGAACTGAGGGTGCCAGCAAAGGCAACCAGTAATGTGTGCACTATAAAGTGCACATTTAATGTACTGCATTAAAAAAGTATTTTGCTTTGTGATAAAACGGCCAACATGGGGACAGCAGTTTAGGCTCCTGTGGCTTGAGGCCCATTTAAACTAAAAAAGTTGAAAGGCCTTGTTGCCGCTCCTGTCCCTTAGAAATGGTATTTCAACTCCTGTAACATCACTGACACTGCCTACAGTCTCATTTAGGATGTACAGTTGGAAACAACAAATGGTAAACCTCTCTATAGGGACGAAGTGAGTTTCCTCCCACCATTTCTAAAGAGCCGAGTCAACAGTTGCTCCTTTGGCCACATGCCCTCAGCGTCTATGACTGATGTTGGCTATTCTTCCTTCCTCTCACACGCTTAGAACAATGAACCTTTATCCCTTTTTCACCGTTACACTGCACACTCTGCCTTGCAAATAACTGCTCTCAATTTTGAATTATTTTGGAAACTGGCAAACATCAGTCATCGTCTTGTTTGTGCGCCTGCTGCACAACACTGTACACTCAGACTCTGTGGCCAAACAAATCTAACCCACACAACTCACCCCTAGACTAATCGTTAGTACCCAGTGTCACCCTCTTTGTTATCCCTAACGCTTAATGTTAGTACCCATGTTAGTAATACATGTGGTTTTTTTAGACATACCAATAAGAAACAAGCTGAAATTAGTGAGGCATTGGAATCAAAGTGTCATTTGGTTACACATTTTCGATCCTTCAAGAACTACTGTATTGCGACTCACTTATGGTGTTTCTACTTATGTTGTTTTAGTATACTGTATGTGTTTTATGTAACTATGATCATTTTTATGACTGTTTTATGAAATATGCTGATTTATGATTCATAACATTTGTGATAATTATTAAGATGTTCCACTTGAAGTGGGAAGAGTAAAAGGTGACACCTAATAGAAAATAGGACTTCTTTTTGTATATAGAAAATATATGTTCACAGAGCAAGAAGTCTGTCTATCCCTACCTGTGGTTCAAAACCGTGTTTGAGAATAGTAATCCATGTACTACACAACACTACACACAGAATATGCTGCACACATTCTTTAGATTCCAACCTTTCCTACATGGCTGCCTTTCTTTGATCTGTGCAGAGGGCCATTAAGGCTGACCTGTAATAATGTGCAGATACTCACCACCTCCCCTCACTCCTTTATCTCACCCTTATAATCTGTGCAGAGCCACAGGTGCCTAAAACATGTTTCCCAGCTGTAGGTAAGCAAGCACCCAAGCCTCATTTTGAAGTGTGCCACAACCCCTCCCCCCACAAACCTCATACATATTCAGCTTAACCTGCTTATGGATACTATCTCCTCTGCAGATTACTTATCTTTGAAAATGTCCACCTGCCAGGCTGGGACATCAGAAATGTCTTAAATGATGCTCGCCCTACGCAAGGACTCACTATTAAAGAGCTGTAAGGCTTATTGGGTATAAGCCTCTAAGACAGGTTCTCTGGGGAGTGTAGTCTGTTTAGTTCTGAATCGAAGGAGACAAACCTTCCATCAAAAGGCAACAGGGGTGCTACAGAGCCAGCGTGGGCACACTCTCTGGACTGATAGGGTGGGACCCCGGCCAGAGAAAATCATAATAAGAGATCTCCTTCCCAGAGAGCTTTGAGATCTCCCACATAGGCACTTGAGCAAATTGAGGACTGAGACCCACCTTAGCATCCTCATGTGTGATTTGCAGTGACAACTGTTATGGCACTTGAAGGGATATCCAATATCCAGGTGGCGCCTGTGACATCGGTGGACATATAGACTGTCAGGCACAAGATGCTAGCTATGTTTGCTGAGATTTATCAATATCAGAGTACTCCCTCCACTGTGCCTACTTTTCAGCGCAGATCTTGAGAGACATTGCTGCAGACCTCAACATCGCTGAAGCTGTCAGGGGACACCCAATGGCTCACTCAAAGAGCTGGAGACTGTCATCTCTGATCATTTGGACCAGGATATATCCATGGACTCTGTGAAGTCGTGGGTGTGTAGAGCAGCACTGCAGAATGGCAGGCTGGTGCCATATAGAGTACCAGGCAGGACACTGGTGGTGTCATAGAGGCCCAGTAGAAGAAACCTGTATAGAGGTAGATGCCTTGCTTGTAATGATTATGATATTGGTAATTGAGAAGATAATTATTCCATGGCACAAGAGATTTTTGGGGAAAGTAAACAGGAGCCACTTGTGGGATGCTAATAGGTTGGAAACCTTCCCAGAGTTGGTGTTTAATGAACAGGTACCTGAGGGGCTCCAATGCTGAATTTATTTCCTATATGGCCCTGGTGAGGAGAGCAGTAAGGTGCTAGGCCTTCAAGGTAATTGTGTCATGATTCCTGCCCCTCATGTCCCCAGCCCTCCAAGATGTCAGGCTGGAGCCAGGCCACGATCACCTACCTGGCCCTCAAGGGCCTCTCCATCCCTCCAAAGACCCAGTTGGAGTCAGACTTGGCGCTTGTGGCACCAGACTCACTCACTCCCATAGGATAACATTGGGGATTGGACTTGTAGTGCATTGATGGGGACAAGATGGATGCCCCCACATATTTCGGTTCCCAGAACTGCATGTGCAGTCTAGTCTTTTGGGTGTGGTTCAGCCCAGAGAAACCTGGGATACCCATAGACTATTTAAGCCATGTCCAGGCTGAGAAACATGCTTTGTGTTTTCTGCACCTGCAGCATGACACTTACCGTGTTCGGATCGGTCTCCAGTAGGCCTGCATCTTTCTTCTGTGCTCAGCTCCTGCAAGAACAAGAACACCGTTAGGAACAGCCTTTCCTTGCGGCGCTTCTGCCCATCATTCATCGCTTCTTATGTTCTGCGGGCATCTTCAGCGGTGTCATTCCCATCCCAGCACGCCGCTGCCTAAGGAAAAGGGAAAAGAACAGAAAAAAGGCATTGGTAAGCATTCAGCAAATCTTCACCTATTTTTAAAGACGGTACGAGCTTCAAACTCTTACCTCAATCCCAGCCGCTCTGAGGGAACTCTGTCTCCGGAACTTCTAATCCATCTGCAAGAGGGAAAAGACACTCCAGGTTAGCGTGGAAACATCTAGAGGCGCCGCATACCGCCCTTACTCACCGCATTTCTTCTTCATAACCGGCATCCACGCTGAAAATGTCACGGCACCTAAAAGACACAGAAAAAGAACTCAGTTCAATACAAATACGAAAGGGTCACATCGCGCATCGCACTGTCACTCACCTTCAGCGCTACTCATCTCAGCAGCACGTCGCTATCCCCGGACGCCGGCCATCATCTAAGGAAGGAAAGGAACGAAGTTAGAGAACTGTTCAAGAGACTCATTATACTTACCTGTCGGACTCTTGCCAGTGAAGTAACTAGGCAGCAACGAGCCCGCATCAATCAACGCGCCCCTGTGCTGAAAGCAGGACGGAGAGCACACTTTCCAAGAAAACAAGGTGAGCTGTGTATCAAAGGGAAGGGTTGGACCCCGGGGAAGAAGGGGTTCAAGCACACAGAGACAATAGGGAGTTAAATTCTACCAATCCTGTGTTTCAGGCCCAGTCTCCAGTCGAGTAGACTCCAGGGAAGGGTTAGAGGTCGTAAGAGGTCAGAACAGGCTGAGTGACGTCCCCGTGGATACCAGGTGAGCATTACAAACTGATAACATTGAACATGTGGATCTGGACAAGAACATGTATGGGATTCAGAAGGGTCCCATGTTGGACAAGCCTTTTCTGTCTTTTCAGAAGTGCTTCAAACACCCCATTACGGACACCTGTAAGGACCCTGTGTCTGTTCTGGACCTGAAAAGAAATATTCTGAAGAAATGCACCCCAATTAGGGGAGACTCCTCTTATTTGTTTGACCACTGTTTGAGGATTAGGACACGTACTAATGTGTTCTTTACTTTGCCGCCAGTTAGGGAGTAAAAAGGAATCAATGCCGTGGCCAGGTCTTTTTTTTACCTCCGGTTCATTAGCTTTGAGGTATGTCAATGCTTCGACTATCATTGGGCAGTGTCAGTTCACATTGTGGCGCTTGGTGGAAAAGACTGTGGATCAGTTGCTGGCAGAAAGCTGTGATGTGATGATCTAGGTGGTGCCTGAGGAATTTGTTGCCTCAAGTCACATAGTAGCAGCAGGACTGGAAACAGTGGGATCTGTGGAGAGGGAAAGGGCAATAGCCACAGGTTTAAGGTGCCTTGTCTGGGCCCTGATGTCATGGCAAATATTATGAATTGCTCTTTCATAGAGACAAGCTGTTACCCTCTGTTCTTGCTAATCCCTCCTACCCACTACGGCTTCCTCCTACACACTCCCTCCTCCCTCCTCCATACTACTACTCCTTCCTCCACACTACTATTCTCTTCTCCATACTACTGGCCCCACTATGTTTAACATATTTACCAAGCCCCTCTTTGATGATCTGGACGGTCTTGGTGTCACCTACACTAACTATGCAGATGACACTCAGATTTTCTTCCCACTTACAGGGCATTACAATCAGGATTTGGCCTTGGTGAATAGGATATACCCCATCATCCAGGCATGGATGGCACTCCATGGTCTATGCCTGAATGATGACAAAACGGAACTCATCATCCCGGGGACCACACCTAACATTAACAAACTTGGCCACAAATATACCTCCTTTGATATAGATGGCAACACGATCAAGGTTCTGAAGGAGGTAAAAACATTAGGTTTCTACCTTGACTCCAGCCTCAATGTGACTAAACAAGTGAATGCAATGCCATTGTCTACGGCTTACACATGTAAACTGATTAGATCTGCTAAACCCTTCCTTTCAACAAGCAGCTGTACCGCACTGGCAAGAGCACTTGTGCTAGCTAAGTTGGACTACTGCAACGCCCTTTACATTGGATCCAACAAACACATCACTAAGAAAATTCAAATACTCCAAAATAACGCCCTGAGAGCAGCGTTAGGAATGACCAAAAGAGATCACATATCAACAGCTAGGAGACATGCTAACTGGCTCTCTACTATCGACAAAATCAGACTCAAAACTGCCTCACTAACATTCAAGTGCCTTAATAACACAGCACCTCGATACCTGACAAAGAGGTTTAGCAAAAGACTTACACTCCGACCCACTAGAGCGGCCTACTCCAACTGTCTGACAGTCCCCACCTTCAAACGAGTGACAATCGGCGAGAACAGCTTCCCTGTAAAAGCTGCCCAACTCTGGAACTCCATCCCACCCCACCTTAGGGCGAACCAAACTTACCCACATTTCAGACTAAACATTATCAACTGATTTAAATCTAATGATCCTTAAGCCCAGACTAGATATAGGAGATTCTCTCAACCTCTTCCCCCACTTCTTGATTTCCTACAAGCCACATCATATCTATGATGACCTTTATTGTAACTAACATGCTACTCTGTATTGTATCATTTCCCTGTATTTCAGTGTAACATATTTGTAATCTGCAAGTTCTGCTATTCTTTGTACTGTAATATGTAACTATGTAAGCTTAAAATGTCCTTGTCCTCGCGCCCTGATACCTGCGGGTCTGGTGCGCATTACAAATAAAATAAACAAACAAACAAAACTGCTCCATTTTCCACGCTACTTTTACGTATATACCTTCCTTTAACTTAGTATCATACACTTCACAGTGACTGTTTACACTAACTCTTCTACCATACTTGCCACACTACCACGTACACTCACACTGTAGTACCACTTTCACTCACTAGCCAGCACCTCACATTCTACAGAAATTGCCTCCACACTCTGCTGCTCCTTCCCCCCTCCTGCTGGTCTCTTGGTCTTTCATCTCCTCTAACCTCACCTGAATAGCCCACATGTTCTGCTTCCTGTGGTCTCTTTTTATCCTGTTCCCCATCTCTAGGTTGGCTCTCTTGTGCCTGACCATTCTAGCCCTGTCTTCCCCTACCGGGGCGTGTTGTAGGCAGCCAAAGATGCAAATCATCGGCTAAGCTCCACCCACTTTCTCTGCAAGGGCCTGCCGTGGGATAACAAGTACATTCCAGGAGTCTGAATGTACGCGTTCATGTCAATGGGCTTTGTTCCTTGTGCCCAAAGTTAAGGGCGTGTGTTCATTGTATCCCCTGCATTAGTGCGTGGTGGTCTAAGGTGTTTTGCAGCAGCCGTGCCTGCTTGCCACAGTTATACAGCAACACTGTGTGGCTTCCCTGACTGCTGGGTACTGGTGTTGCTGCATTTATCGTTTCTCTCTGCTGGTCTCTCTCCACCTCCGGTCGATTGCAGCATCTTGGGGAGCTGGTTATTGGTGGTCAGTTGCCAGTCTTCTGGCGACTGGGTTATGGTGCTGTATCACTACTCTCTCTTGGCTACTTCTTGCTGGTTTCCCGTTGGTGTAGGATCGTGCTAGGAGGAAGCACAAAAACACTGCCAAGCATCTTGTCGAGGAGGTATGGCATGAAACAAAGGTTGTCTGCTCTGAAATGGACTGGCACAAGGGTAGGGGCAGGAATTGGAGCCCTTTCAAGTGCTACTGTCCTCCTCAAGAGAAGGGCTGTGGATTACTCCCTGGTAAGCCTCCCACACCCCAGCTGAGAGGGGTTCCCCTCCCTCTTGACAAGGCCAGGATATCGGCCTTGTCACAGCAGACCAACACCAACTGAGCCTCAGAGAATACTGGAGGATTCTGGTATTTTCAGCCTTGCTGATGCAGGCAGGGTTTACCTTCTGGACTCGGCAAGCCTTCAGGTTGTTCCCTTACCATTGAATGCCTAATGTTTCAAGGCCACGATCAGTCTGTGAAAGTTGAAGGCCAGGCGGTAGAGCAAGAGGAAGCTGTACTCATGAAGGTGGATGTGATTTTGCTGGAAAATTGTCCCCTTTCGGCCTCAATGAACAGAGTGCTAGATTTTGCACTGGGGGATAAAAGGCAGTTCCACCCATCTTTATGTCGGGGTTATGTTAGATCCCTGTTTTGGTACAATTTCAGAAGGAACTGATAATCCGCTATCCACCAGTTTCATACATCCAGGCGTAGTTAGACCTGAATTGGGACCTACTAAAATTGATGGCTGCACCATTATAGCTGATGCACAGCTATGACTTCAAGCTTCAAGTTCCTCACCCCGAAAACTGCCTTTTGGGTGGCCATAACATCATCCAGAATGATGAGTGGGTTACATGCTCTGTGCTTACAAGTTCTACACCCTATTTAGGAACGACAATATGATACTTCGAGTGATGCTGTCTTTCCTACCGAATGCTATTACCATATTCAATATAACAGCCAATGCAATTTCCCACTTTCTTTCACCACTTCAGCCTTCCGAGGCAGAGGAGAGTCTACACAGGCTGGACACTAAGAAGACACTCAGCTTTTACACTGCCATGTTGGATTAAAACTGAATAGACAGACAACTGTCTGTGGCTTTTAACCATGCATCAAGGGGGTGGCACTAACCAATCAAATCTTCTGCAGATGGATTGAGACATGCATTAGAATGTGTTGATGTGCTGCCCAAGACTCCAGCAGAATGTAGTGTGATGCACTTAAGGGGTTCATGCAGCTATGACGGCTTTCTTGAAAGGGGTGGCGTCCAGGAGATCATAGGGAACTCCACTGGGTTGGCTCTGCATATTTATTTGATTTATTTATTTTTACATGTATTTCAGCCCACAAAACCCTCAGGCATCTAGGCTCTAGTTACAGAAAGTGCATGGCACATAATGCGAAGTGCAAGTGAATATTGGTTACAGAATTAATTGATGAGCATCGCCTCATGGTGAGTGGGGATAACTTCAGGTATGCAGGATAACATAAGTGACAAGATGAGTATCAGTGCACATTCTGGCAAAGCCACGCCTCATGGTACGGAGGGCTGCTTCAAGTATGGAGGATAACATAAGTGACAAGATCAGTATGTGTGCCATATGTTGACACACATGTCTGCGAAACGCTAGTGTTTTGATTCAGATTCTGTGCCTGATCCCTTGTGTGGAAGATCTGAATGAAGTACAGTGTATTGATGGTCGAGATTTCTTCTCGTTGTCCTGATGCCTCTCCTTCCTAAATATTCCGGCATTAGAGACACCTATCATTGAAACACATGCTGTTGACCTACCACTGACCCAGACACTCAACATTCACGTACACACTATCCATCCACCCACAGGTGCACTCAACATCAACACACATGCTGTCCTTACCCACATACCCCACACACACACACATATACTCCACCCACCCAACAGTTCTCTCTCTCACACACACACACTCCATCCACCCACTAGTTCTCTCTCTCTATCTCTCTCTCTCTCTCTGTCTCTCTCTCTCTCTCTCACACACACTCCATCCACCCACCAGTTCTCTCTCTCACACACACACACACTCACTCCGTCCACCCACCAGTTCTTCCTCTCACGTACACACGCACACACTCCATCCACCCACTAGATCTCTCTCTCTCTCTCTCTCTCTCTCTCTCTCTCTCTCTCTCTCTCTCTGTCTCTCTCTCTCTCTCTCTCACACACACACACATTCCATCCACCCACCAGTTCTCTCTCTCTCTCTCACACACACACACACTCCATCCACCCAACAGTTCTCTCTCTCTCTCACACACTCCATCCACCCACCAGACTAGTTCTCTCTCTCACGTACACACGCGCACACTCCATCCACTAGTTCTCTCTCTCTCACACACTGCATCCACCCACCAGTTCTCTCTCTCACGTACACACGCGCACACTCCATCCACTAGTTCTCTCTCTCTCACACACTGCATCCACCCACCAGTTCTCTCTCTCACGTACACACGCGCACACTCCATCCAGCCACTAGTTCTCTCTCGCCCTCTCTCTCTCACACACACTCCATCCATCCACCAGTTCTCTCTCTCATACACACTCCATCCACCCACCAGTTATCTCTCTCTCTCTTTCTCTCTCTCTCTGACGTACACACACAAACACACACACTCCTTTCGATCCCAAATGCCCTCATCTTTCATCCACCCCCAGCCCCACACACGCTCACCACCACTTCGAACCCATGCACACACATATTCACAAGCTCCCCATCAATAAACCAATACGGTTCCTTTTAAAAGAAGCCAGAGCCCGTTAGCTTTTTCAAAGCCTGTTTTCACAATCCTTCAAACATAAAGTGGAAATGTGGCGGCCATGAGGTACCCTCTCGGCTTACAGATGGTGAGACCCGTGGCAGCTTTGTATGAGGAGGATCTTTTTCTAAGCTGCCGTTTCTGAAATTGTGTAAGCCTTTGGTTCCGATAAACAGATAAACAACCATGTGTAGTGCTAGTGTGCTCATATAGATGGCAGAATTCGCTAAATGCAACTATAGATCGTAGCTGGTAAGATAGCTGAGTGGGTTGAGTGTTCGCTGCTGAGATCTGTGTATGATCTGCAGGGAGTAGCTCCAAATCCTGCTAAGGCCAACTCGGCCTTTCATCCTTCCAGGGTCTAGAAATAAGTGCAAGCATCGTTTGTGCGCTAATAATTGTATGGACATGTTCTGAGGAAACAACAAATGAATATTATCACGTTTCTTCTTAATACAAGAATTAAATCGTGTGCATATGTATCAGCATTTGCAAACATGAACCGGCAAGACTGGGAGAGACCATCCGGCAAAAAAATGTACGTCTCCTTTAAAGGAATGGGATTTGTCTCAAAAATAATATGAGACACTAACAATATTCTGCATAAAATTAAAAAATAAAGGCATAAAAAAGAGATGACAAGTGTCCTTTTTTTCTATATTCCCCTGACTTTTTTCCTGAGCCAGTAAAGTATCGGAGAGTAAAGAAGCCCGTATGGGAAATGCGACCGCCTGACTACACCTCTGTCCTTGGATTAGGGCTGGAATGTATAAGAGCCGGGCTTTTGTCTTGTGATTTAGCTGGTGTCTGCGAGTGGGGGAGGGGCATTTTTCGGTCAGTAGTATTATGCATCCCAAGGGAGTCCGGGGAGGCGAAACGCGCTCCCCTCTTCAAAGCACACACGCACAACGCCGTCTCTCTTTCTCTCTCACAGACACACACACCGCTAGAATACCCAAGGAAAGCACACATAGATAGTCCACACAGCATTACAGGCCGCACCGACTGTTGCCATTATCAGCTCTCTCGCTGCATAGGTAGATGAGAAGAAACGAGGCGGCCGGGGACAGCAGAGGCCAGCCATGGGAGATGTTACATGGTGAAATGGCACACGGGCTACTCCCGTTTGGTTTCTGAAAAGGCCATGTTGTGTCAGCCAAGATATCAAGGGAATGCTTCAAAGAACCCGGGCAGCAGACTGTGTGGGATGCCCTCTGCAGAAGGTGCAGGGCTGCTTGGCACCAGTCCACAGCAGCATTGCAGGCCTGACACACAGCCCCCTTTCAACTCGAGGCAGTCTTTCCAAAAACGGGAGAAGCGATGAACCTGGCAGAGCAGGCAGACAGCACACACATGAGCGAGATGGTGCCCCTGGGAGGAGAGGCGAGTGCCGCAAACAGTCCAGCGTACACGCGGTAAGTACCACGTTTTCAACCATATGTTTCCTCTTAACATGTTACATGCATTGTGGTTTCAGAAAATGAACATGCGTTACTCCCTGTTAAGAATGATTTGGACGCAAATTTCAAACACTTGTATAGAGGCGCGCTATAAATACAATATCATATCAAAACAAGAAATTGCGCCAAAAATTACCAGGTTCAGTTGCACCAATATGGCCCGTTTCTTCTGAAGAAGGGCATTTAGGAGGCACGATGCCCCCAGTAGCTTAAGGATGTATTTATTGAGCTTCTTACAATGCAGCATTTTAAAATGTAGGACTTATTTTTTTATTTATGTATTTATTCATTGGACATTTGCATGGCGCCTATAGACAAGTGTTTGAAGGTGCCACAAAACATGATGTGGTCGGGAAGTTGCGGGGGAGGGCGCAAGGGAATCATTAACGTAGAACAGCAAAAGTGCTTGAGAAGGTGGTAAGTGCAGGGGGAGGGGGTAAAGGGAGAAGTGCAAGAGTGGGCTGCCCCCAGGTAAGGGGGCAGAGAAGTGCTGGGCACGCCAAAGTGGCAAGTGCAGGGGGAAAAGAGAGTGGAAGGGAGGATGAGTGCGGTGGGCAGGGAGGACCAAGTTGGGCTAGTCGGGGAAAGGGAGCACAGGGCAAGTGCTGGCAAAGGATGCAGGGGAACTGGTGAGGGTTGTTCTGGTCCCCGTATGAATGGTGCCGCGTAACACAGGCCTGGCTGGCTCTTCAGCCATCCGTACTTTCAATACTTGAACCTTGCAGATCTGTTCTTATAAAAGGACATCGACACGTGCGGGTTATGGAAAGAGAGATGGAGGGGATGATACAGCCAGGTCCCTGTTTAACTTAGAAACGAGGGGCAAGTGTGATGAAAGGAGTCCATTTACGTGCCATTACATAATGTTCATGAGACTATATGCTCCGCCTCACATGAGCGCTTCTGCTCATACCACTGTGTGAACGCGTGATGGGATAACATTGCAGCGGGCCAAAGGTGTTGCCTTTTAAATTTGACTACTCCCCCACTCCCCCTCTCCTCACCCATGTGATTGTCCCTACAGTTGGGAACATCATATGGCATATTATGTTGATTTATTTCATGTATCAATAGCACTAGTACAACCTATCCCCATTAGTCATGGCTTTAACATTTGGTTAATGCCATTTTCAGAAACTGTAAAGTGCTGCTATTTCATTTTAAATTCTAATATTCCGCCTGACCTCTTGTTGTTCATTACCAAAGGACAAGGTAAGATAAATGGATTCCATCCCTTCATATAAGTTATCACTAGGCCAGATTTCACAGGGAAAGGCCCCAATTTAGGCCAAAACGTTAAACTGTTTTCTGTGCTGTCGCAGCATCCTTGGCTTTCAATCACTACAAAGCAGATGGTAATCAGAAAATCTTGTGCAGGTATTTTTCTTTTATTATGGACGTTTACACACTGCAAATGTGATGAATCAACTTCCGGGACACCAGTGGTCCAGGGATGAATATCGGTTTCTAAACCATCAATTAGCCCCACACCTCTAGAACACCAGAAGGGATCCAAACCGATTGGAAACACAAGTAAATTATAAACCTTAATTTCCAATTTTGGTGACGTGGATGGAACAGCAGGCTTATCTCCGCAAGGTCGTGGATTGTTGGTTAGTTGCGACACAGCAAAAATGCAATTGTTATGCAATGATAAAACGGACTGTCCAGTCAAGGTTGTATAAAAATATCTACTTTATGATTATTACAACAGACAGTTGTAGCACACTACAAAATACAACCTACGCTGTAAAGGAACACAGAGGACGGACAGTTTCATGAAGGAAAGGGAAGCACTCTGGGGAAGCACTCTGGATACTGACAGGAGGATAGTCGGTAAAGCAATCAGTCTTAACTGTTCAAGGTTATTTGGTTTCAGCACCAAGAGAGCAAGGGGTGGTAAATATCACTAGAGGCCTTTGGAGAAGGACCAGGGTGACAGAACCACAATGTACCTGGTGCTTGAGATGATCTTGATGCTCGATAGCGTCAAGTTGGTTCCAGGATGCTTTGCAGCTCCTGCGACAGAGTTCAAGACAGGAGACAGCTGTGGGAATCAGGCGACAGGCAGTTTGGCAAGCAAAGCTGGACAGATGGCTACAGGTTGGTCTACATGGCGGCTCTGGGTCAAGTATCGTTGTCTCTGCTGGTTGGTGGATCTGTAACGCTGGTCGAGGCGCGTCAGACGGCTTTAGTGACTGCAGCGTGACTACAGTCAGTAGTGAAGCCGGATGCGGTTCAAGGGCTCGACTGCCTCAAAAATGTCATTAAAAGATGGACGCTGGTTGATGCTTGTTATGGCACTCCTCCTATCTTCTTCGCAGGGCTCGTGCCATCCTTTAAGGCGGACGGCCCAAAGCTGAGGAGCGTGTTTGCAGGCAATGGCCTTGTCCTTTGTTCAGAGACTCTCTGATAATTATCACCTAGGAAGCTTGCTGGCATAACCTAGCAGGGCACGCTGTGTGCTGGCTGGGTGCCGGTTCTGGAGCTGCTGGATGGGTCCTCTGAGTCTGGTATCTCCCTCTGTTCCCTAGGAGATGTTTAGGGGAGGGATGTTGCTTCCATCTTGGAAGTCCTGGTCTTCCTTCCCTGGTGGAAGCAGTAAGGCAGGCTGTACCTTCAGCCAGGGTCCAAATGAGTCCTTCGGCTTACCCCTTTCGAAGTCTTCGGTTGATCTGCTAAGTGAGGGCCGCAGCCCTCTTTTAAAGCCAAATGGGCCCCAGTGATTGGTGTAGGCTAAGCCTACCTTAATGAACCAATCTTGCATCCCCACCAACAATCTTCTGTTATTCGTGAGGTTATACCCAGAGTGCTTTTCAACAGGAAAGGTAAGGGATGACAACATGTACTACTAAGTCCCACCCATCTTCCTGTCTGTTGTGGATCAAAGGTTCTCTCTGGTTAATTGAGCTCCCTGTGACTCCTGATCAAAGCGCAGGTCTCCCTTGAAGTTTGTGGCAAGTAAAGACTTTCTGTCTCCATCAATTCACATACTTCTTCCCTCTGAAAGGGGGTCTTATTGCAGGGGTTGCCTACTGTAAACAGTAGGCCCAGACATGCCATTCACTGCCCTTCATACAGAGGGGTGGGTGCTAGCTTCAAGTTGATGCATTGCATATCAAAGAGGTGTTGGGTTTCCTGTCCCCTTTTGTCAATTATGTGATCAGGCCTATCGCAGGCCAGTTTCAATTAACTCTAATCAGTATGCGCTGCCACCAGCAGATCTTAGACAATAGAGAGGGCAGATCCATGGAGCCTTTAATATTTTAATTAGGCTGGCCATGGCCGGAGGAAGGTGTTGCTTTTCCCCTTCCTGAGATGCTTTGATGTACCTGTGGCTGTCGCATTGCAGTTATATGTGAGGAGTCACAAGTGACAGCCTGACAAAAAGTTGGGGTCTCAAGTGACAGCCTGACAAAAACCATAAAAAAGGGGAAGGGACCACTTGCTGATAGGAGTATGTTTCAAGGATGAAACCATGGCTAGAAAGTGAGAATATCTAATATTGACACACGCCACAATTAAGCGGAGAGAAGTACTTGTGGGCAGGAGATTTCTAAGAAGCGAGCAGGGCACTTTAACTCTGGGTAAAAGACTGCTAAGAAGCAGATGGGTGCCATATCCCTAAGATTGTACATTTTGATGAAAGAAGTGTGCGGTGTGCCATAACCCTGAGAATGCATTTTATATTAGGGAATCCTGAGAATGGCAGTAGGATACGAGTTAGGAGGCAGAGGCACTATGAGTTAACCCATTGTGACACTATTTTGCTTTGTTCTTGGTGGAGAATATGCTGTTTATGGTGGCAAAGATTACCTTATCCCAAACTATAAACATTTTGAGCTTCCACTTGTGTGTGTGTCTTCTACTTAACCATATGCCACACTTCCAACTGAGAAATTCAGGATGATCGCTCTTATCCAGAGAGTCGAATTTTGGCTATAGATCGTTAGGACACCTTTTTCACATTTCAGTCTTCTAATCTACACCACTGATAGGTCAGAGTTAATACAGGGGAGTCTTGGTAATAATATTGTGTTCTGCCTTTTGGCCTCAGCACAGCTCCATGAGATGTTACCATTGTAGTGGCAACTGTAGTGACTCACCTTAGCCTAGTGAGCGTTCATATATATCTATAACTCAATGACTAGCTCCTCGGAGACTCAATCTTGAAAGGGGACTGGCCCAATCTCCAGAACCTTCTAAACCTGGACACTGTCACCCCAGACAAAATAATTCTTTTATCAAACCCTTATGGAACACCTCCGTTGCCAGAGCCTACCCCAATGGACCTGATTAAAGCACTAAAGATGATCTATCTGTCTCTCCAGAAATGACATAGAGCTTCTGCTCTTCTGTTTCAGCAAGCTCTGGGGCCCATTTGCTCTCTCTCCTCTTGGTGATTCCTTATGCTTATTTAAGTTTGAGGCACAACAATAAACTCTAATTGGTGTCTTACTGATATCAAGAAACTATAGCTCAGTCCCCTGTTTCCCCAGAGATCGTCCAGGATATACATTGGCGGATTCTGGAAGATAATCAGTCCAGAGAGTGCCTTTTAGTAGTAAAGACCCTTCTTTAACAAGGACAACATACATGTAGATCATGGGCTGAGGAACCATAGTGGGGGTCTTGCTGATCCATTACTTATGAGCCCCAGGGGACTGGAACAACCACACAAATGTCTTGAAACCGAAAGCAGTCTTCCTGGGACTTAAAGAGTTAAAAATTTCACGGACAACACCTGTGCAATTTGTATAAAGAGGAAGAAGTCCTATCAAATCAACTTTGCATTCCGAGTGTGCAGCTTTTGCAGTGGGCCATTCAGTGTAATATCGTCCCTGTTCAAGCTTAACCTCCATTCCAAAGACAGTCTGAATGCCAACCTAAGGCTGTGGTAGGTTTTGCAGAAAAGAATAGTGCTTTAGCCGAAGCAAGGCTCTGGAGAAAGATGGGTCTCTGTGCTTTAGTTAAAGAGAAACTACTACCGCAGAGTACCTGACAGACATACTATTGGACAGCAATATTTTCGTCGGTCCACTTTCTGAGTGAATATCTGTATCAATGCGTATCAAACTTGTATGTATACACGTTGTGGTTGTGGAGTGTTGGAGAGTGTCTGGTGTCTTACGGAACAGAGACTTGTCTTTTTCTCTGCACCGGTAGCTTTGGAAGTGCTATCTGTGCATCATTTGTTGGGCTGCCAGAATCCTGTTTCTCTAACCTCTGCTCACAGCCTGGAATCGCTGACACAAAATCCAGCGGACAGCTCGACAGCACCCAAGTTGTGGTTGTGGAGTGTTGGAGAGTGTCTGGTGCCTTTCCAAACAGAGACTTGTCTTTTTCTCTGCACCAGTAGCTTTGGAAGTGCTATCTGTGCTCCATTACCTGGTCTGCCAGAATTCAGCTTCTCTGAGCTCCGCTCACAGCCTGGAATCACTGACACAAAATCCAGTGGCCAGCGCGTCAGCGCACGCGTCATGTTTGTGGAGTGTTGGAGAGTGTCTGGTGTTTTGTGGAAGAGAGTCTTGTCTTTTTCTCTGTACTGGTAGTTTTGGAAGTGCTATCTCTGCTCCATTACTTGGGCTGCCAGAATTCTGCTTCTCTGAGCTTCGCTCACAGCATGTAATCGCTGACACAAAACATAAGTGTGCGAGTCGTGGTTTTGGAGTGTTGGAGAGTGCCTGATGTTTTGCGGAACAGAGACTTGTCTTTTTCCCTGCACAAGTAATTTGCAAGTGCTATCTGTGCTCCAGCGCTTGGGCTGCCAGAATCCTTCTTCTCTGAGCTCCGCTCACAGCCTGGAATCGCTGACACAAAATCCAGCGGACAGCATGTCAGCACACGCTTCGTGGTTGTGGAGTGCTGGAGAGTGTTTGGTGGCGGGGGCACAAAGCAAACAATGCAATTTCGTGATTGGTAAGCAAAACAACTTGTTTGTTTGCTCATAATGAAGCAAAATAGCTCTTGTCGAACTGGCTTACAAAATACAGTGGCTCGTATGGGAAGAAAGGAAACTAGTACCTCCATTAATCCTAAAACATTGAAAATGACAGATTATCTACAGACAGAGAAGTCGATAGCAGATAGTGATATTCAGCAACACGCGGTAAGCGTTCCTGTATGTTAAGGTTAAAGGATATTTATACCACGCACTATCACCACCGGAGTGGTCCCCTGGCGCTCTGGCGGCTCTGAAAAAAAGGAGGGATGGGGGGAGTTAGTGGGGATGAGCTGGAGAAGTGCAAGAGCGCAGTGATGTGCTGTTGGCGGCCTCAACCCGGAATTCCGTTGGCTGGGCTTGGGGTGTTATACTGTCGGAAGACGCTGTGTGCTGTTGTGCGGGTCTATGTGTGCTTTGTTTTGTTGTTGCAGTGTAGTGAAGTCTGTGCGGATTGTTGTGTTGTGGGTTTGTGGTTGTGCTTGGTTAGAAATTGAGAGGTGTATGGAGAGGGTGAGGTTGTTAGTGGGTTGGTTAATTGGCATTCCTGTCTTGAAGTGTGGCGCTAAATTTCCATATTTCTAATCAGGTCGGTGTGTGGGCATCTGTGTCTACGTCCAGCTCAGGGGCTGTACGACACTCACAGTCCCTTTCCCCATGCCATCCGTTCATATTCATAACCTTGCCCAAGTTGGGCAACCGGCTGCCTACGTGGCCCCTGTTAGTATGCGGGGTGGGCTGGTGTTTGTCCGTCCCTTGCAATCTAGCTCCGAAAGCATTACTAATCTAGTAGGAGGGTGGCATCGGTAAGCCTGGGTTTACTCCCTCCATGTGTTGGGGCTGCTCACAATTCATCATCTTGTTCGGTTGCTCATTCATGTTACCACTCCTACCCCCTTTGGAATGTCGCAATGTTAACGCTTGCAGTTATGTGCAGGGGCGGTGTCTGCCTTCATTCACAACTCTCTTTGGTCTATGCACTTGCCAATATCCACAGCTTAATTAGCGTGGCAAGTGCTAATGTTCTCTCAACTTTATACATGTATGATCTATAGTAGCATTTATCGTTTGGGTGAAGGTTGTTCGCTGGGAGTTGGCAAGGGACGCTGGATTCTGTCCTTAAAAGAATCGCTTGTGTCCTATTAGTATAGAGTCGTCTCTCTTGTTTGTAGTAAGAGTTTCTTTTATTTGGTTGTAGATATTGTCGTTGTCGTCCTAGATTAATCATCCTTTTCATTGTGTTTCTCGTTTGGTGGTTTTTGGTTTTTCAGTTTGCATCTGTGATGTTGAAGAGCCAGGTTTTTAGTAATTTTCTGAATTGTTGGTGGTCTTTGGTGTTTCTTATTTCTTTAGGGATGTTGTTCCAAGTTTTTGCTGCTAAGTGGGAGAAGGAGGATCCTCCTAGTTTTTTCTCAAGGTATGGGTTTTCTTCCAGGCGGATATCGTTGCTTGATTTGAGGAGTCTCGTTGGCTTGTGGATTGTTAATTTCTTTTGCAGGAATTCAGCTCCTTGTCCACTGATTTCCCTTTGTGTTATGCACATTGTTTTGAAGGTGATGCGATGTTTGACTGCGAGCCAGTGCAGTGTTTTTAGGGCTGTAGTGATGTGGTCTCTTCTGGATAGTTTGAGGAGGAGTCTGGCTGCTGCATTTTGGATCTGTTGTAGTTTCTTCAGGAGGTATTCTGGTATCCCGAGATAGAGGCTGTTTGCATAGTCAATTCTTGACATGACTAGGGCGACAAATGTGAGTGTTTTCTGGCTGAAGGAGAGGAAAGGTAGGATTCTTCTTGCCGTGTGAAGGAGGAAGAAGCATTTCTTGATTATTGCATTTATTTGTGGTTCTATGGTTAGGGTGTTGTCCATCAGGACTCCCAGATTTTTTACTACCTTAGATGGAATTAGTGTGATTCCCATTTCCGTTGAACATGGAATATAGGTGTTGTTCTCTTGATTTTTGGATATAATCATGATTTCTGTCTTTCCTGGGTTGATTTTCAAGTTGTTGGCATTCATCCAATGAAAGACTTCTTTTAGACACTCGACTAGGGTTGAGTGATGGGCTTTATTGTCTTCAATTTTGTAGATTATTTGAGTGTCATCTGCATAGTTTTAGCATGTCATTTTGTATTTTTTGAAGATTCTGATTAGTGCAGTTTGGTAGATGTTGAAGTATAGTGGTGATAATGAGGACCTTTGTGGTACTCCACATTCGTTGACTCGTGGTGTGGATTTGAAGGGCTTTAACCAAACGGTTTCTGTTCTGTCTGATAGGAAAGATTTAGTCCAGAGTAGTGTTGTTTCTGTAGGCAACTTGACTCTGCTAAAAATCACGCATTTGAACAGTCATTTGACCTTTTCTGCCGCCAAGAGTAATAAAGACTTTCCCATTTGTCCAACCATCAATAACGATAATTTGGTTTTTAAAATGTGTATTGGTCTCCAAAGGGCTTCTCTGGGCATCGAAAGTGAGTTACTTCTGACTAAAGAAAATTACAATATCTTAGGTACAAATCTCTCTGTCTCTGGATTTAGTAGCGGCAGCATCTTCATTGGAGTCATCTGGTCGAAGCTCTGAGACTGAGTATGGTCTCACTTCACTGTCTTCATACCGGTCCGTCCAGCGTACTTTATTATGTTTAAAAATTATGCTGAGTAGACTTAACCCTAATGATTTACAGATTTTGCTGGGTGATAACTGTTGCCTTACAAAAACCACATGTTTTTTGAAGAAATCAAAAGATTTTCTGTTAACTATTTGAGACAACTGTAAATAACTCTAGAAGAAGCTCTAGTAAACTCTGTTATTTATATTGTATTAGAAAAAAATCATAAATCTGGAACAGGATCTCGAATATTGAAAAACTTTAAAAAATGAGCAGACAGACCATCTTTTTGCCTGACAAAATGTTGTTCAAAAACGCTGAAGTGCTTTATTTTATTGCTGCGCCTTAACTTGTTACAAACAATGTAACAAGTGGGGACCTGGCAAGGATTTCCACACGAAGCTCGCTTGTGCCGATTATGTGGAGAGGGCACTGAAACGAGTAGACATACACTTACATCCTGCTTGATTTTACAAAATCAATATAGCAGGGGATACGCAGAATTTTGTGTGAACCTTAAACTGGCAGATTATGACCAATTTTGGAATAACTTGTTCAGAGCCAAATCAGTAATTATTTCGTCATCTGCTTTTTATGTCTGGAAATCATTCTTGAAACTCATTGAACATTAGACATTACATTTTAAGAATTGTTACTTGATTTTATTTATGTAATGAGCAAGTATCCTTGAAACACTTATGAATTTGATTGTCTTTTATTCTTTACATGAAAGATGTAATTTTAGCTATGTATTTACACGTATTTATGTTTAATCTGTGTTTAAGGCTTGTTTAATAGCTAAATATACACAATAAAGAAAATGGAGAGAAAAAACGTGTATGTATGACACACATTAGATGCTTGCAATAACCTCCTTAGACAGTTTTATCACAAGGGTTTGTACTTGCAATATAGTGTCTTTTATACTTATAAATACAAATACATTAATAATGCTCTCTTATTTAGCATTTATATATGTATTCCCTTTTAGAGATACTATATGAACATTACAAATAGAATGCTCAAACAATATACAATTCCACTATATGCAATACAGCAGTTCAGTGGATAGCCAGCATCCTACTCTTCTAGTCAAAAATGTTAAAACTATCAACAAACAATCAACAATGTGAATGTAGCCATTGTGGCTTAGTGAAACTTAAAACCATACTCATAATTATAATGCTGTGGATCGATAAGCCAGGGGACAGGTGAGGATATAGTCTCGGGAGGATAGCTCAGGGACAATGTGCTCGCTCTGGAAGCAAAATGACACGGAGCAGCACAGGTTCGAATCCCGGGTCCTTGCTTAGAAACCTCTGGGTTTTAAGCGCTTTATAAATAACCTATCATATCATATCATACAGACCAACCTCTGGATAACCCATTTGGTGGAAAGGGTTAAAAATGTTACTCAAAAAGTCCAGGGCTTCTATGGGCAGTTACATAGGTCCACACTGATTATAGGTAAAACATTTTAAACCCACTGCAAAGGAGGCTTCACGTCCTACCTCTGTGCTTTGATAGATCAACCTATCCTAACCAAAGAAGTACGACAGGCAGCACAGGTTATATATGGACATTATGTCAATATTCTGTATCACCTGTGAGAAAACTGGAGGTGTCTCCGTAGCTAGTCCCTGCGGATATGTCATCCAGGTGGCCAGAACATGGCCATCGCTATTGGATCCAGTTCCTGGGGGTGGACCAGTGAGGGAGGATCACCTGGATGGGGTGTTCTTGGGGAGTGGGAGTCGGACACAGTTGAGTGAGAGGAGGTATCCTCCTTCTTTCAACACCTTTTCCCTATCCTACCACGTAGGATATTCTAAAACACTGCCCCCCCTTTTCCGACACAAACACTTTCACACAACACGAAAGACAACGGACTAACACCACAGCCGTTTACCTGACATGTCCCAATACAGGGGTCAGGCAAAGTCAGGCAATTGACTAGAATCACACACACCTGACAGCCCTCTCCCTTACCCACATGGATAAAAGGTGAAGCACGAGAGCACAGGGCGAGCAAGGCAGACAACACAATGTGAGAGCTAACTCAGCACAGCAGTTCAAGAGCAGGAGAAAGATGGCGCCTACCGAGAGAGTGACAAGGAGAGAAACAACCTTGCCCTTTCCGACCAAGGCCCATGAAAACCTCTGCAGAAGGAAACATAAGACCGCAAACAATAGCCAGCGTGTGTTTCAGCAAATGTCAATGGTACACAAGACCCTCCTCCGCTGATTACCAAGCCAGGGAGAGACGCTTGTCCCAGAGGTACCAACCTTGACTCCAAAGAGAAAGAAAAATCACAGCCAGTGAGTCGAGGGGAGAGCTGATAAGAAACCGAATTGTGTTGAACAAAAAGTAGCAAATGGCTAATTTGAACTGTGAAAGGCTTAAAGAGTGAGTGATGAAAAAATGGGAAAACCAGCAACAGAGGAGTACGGCACCACGTGGGTGCTCAAGCAGGAAACTCTGGGTGATTTCCCGATGATGGAAACTACCGTAACCAGAAGGCCTTGGGAAAAGGCAAAAAGAGGTTAAAGTGGTCATACAGGGGTCTTGTAAAATCTTCTGTACAGTCGAAAGTCTTTGACGGACAGATGATTGTGAAGAAGAGGGAAATGAATCCCGCTTGGTGAAACAAGCACATGAACAATGTGTTGCAAAGGTTGACAAGCGTGAACACGGCAGAGGGATGCTAACAAAAACGGACGAAGCCTGAAGTCCCATGAAAAGTGTGTTGACAGGCGTGAAACCCGATCGAGGGATGTCCATAGTTAATCGTTTGAAAAGACATCAAGATTCGTAAGTGCAAGAAGTATTGTAAAACCAGGGGAAGTGGATTGTCCCCCTAGGCCTTTGGATCCAAGCCCGACCGAGGGAGATCCTGGGGTGAAAAGTCATCACCCCAACGCTCATTTGGAAATGAACTTTTGTTTGTTTGTTTTGTTGAATACATCAGGCCCTCAAAGGCAAGAGTCTTTTTATTGAAAAGAGATGGTACGGAACTGGCAGATCGTGCTGGGAAAGCTCGAGTGTGTGCTGTGCTCAGGAGACCCATTTTGTCCCATGCTCAAAACGTGGGGAGAGGAGACCCCTGTCAATCACATCTTGATTTATTATTTGTGAACACTTCTTTCGAGGGGATTGGGTCCTCTGACGTATTCCATATCTATGACATATAATCACCACAGTTGTGCTGCTTTGGAAAAACTTTGGTGTCTGCGTCCTGCGTCAATGACGTCGATACGCCACCCTTGAGGACCTCCTCTGACGTCACTGATGTTATAAGTAGGACGCACAATGCCCGTAGCCTCAGTTCGTTTTTTTCCGCAAACGTGTTCGCTTCGGAGATCTCAGCGCGCCACGACTCTTTGGAGTTTCTGTTCTTTCTCGGTTCTTCGAACCTGTTCGTATTGTGAAGTATATTCTTCGTGAAGATGTCTACCTCCTCTTCCACCCCGTGTCCGGGCTTTAAGAAGTGCGGGGACTGTGGGTCCAGGATGTCGGTGACGGGCTCACACGACGCCTGCCTCTGGTGCCTTGGGGAGGCCCATGACACGGATGACTGTGTCGACTGCCAGTCGCTCACGTCCAAAGCCTTGCGGGAGCGCAAGAAGAAGTTGTCGGTAGGTAAGGTGTCCAAGCCACGGAAGTCGAGGTCTGCGGGTCTTTCGACGGACAATTCGAGGGGCAACTCTCTGCATCGTCGTCGGAAGTCCAGTGGGTCTCGGTCCCGGAGCCGGTCCCACCACTCCTCTGCCTCTTCGAGGCACTCCCAGAAGCGCCGTCATCGGTCGCCTTCCCCGTCCTCATCCGAGGACTCCGCCCGTCGGCAGGTCCCTTATCCCACCAAGCATGCGACGCCGGAGGAATGGGCTTCCTTCGGGAAGACAATGTTAGCGATTCTCGAATCGCAGGGCACTTGTCCGTCCGCGCCTCCGAGTGGGGTCGGTCATGATCGTTCGAGAGACACAGCTCGCACGCCTTCGGGCTCGGGTGGTCGGCACGATTCGCGGGAGAGGTCCCACTCGGACAAGGGGAATCGTTCTCGTCATGCCCGTTCCAGGTCCCGGTCCTCGACGCGCTCGAGACCGTGTGCACCTGTGGTGTCTTCGCAGAAGACGTCGATGCCTCCGAAGAAGTCGTCAATGCCATCGGTGTCCAGGCTGTCGAGGAACACGCTCGGGGCTCCAGCCTCGAGGCCTGTGTCGATGCCGTCGATGCCGATTCACTCGTCGCCCTCGACGCCTTTCGAGGCTGTTTCGATGGGGTTACCCCGGGGCTCGGTGGAACCCCCTAGAAAGACTCTGGCCAAGGTCAAGCATGGCTTTGTTCCACATTCTGTGCCTTCTTACTGCCATCTTGAGTTTATTTCAGAGGTGGATGAGGGCTCTGATGATGGCATCGTTCCTGATACGGTGCCAGATGAGATTCTCTCGGGCCATAGCCAAATTGAGGACCTTAGGCAGTCCCTGCGCGATGCTAGTGGACTGGACACCTCTCCGGAGGTGGAGTTTTGTAGGCCTGAGCCTGGCACTCATGCCGACTCCTCGTACCGGCGCCTTATGTCTAGGGTCAACGAGTACTTGGGGTGGTCTGCTCCCCCAGGGGATTTTCTTCAGGATGACCTTACGGATATCCTCGACCAAGGTCCACCAACGGACACGGTACTGCCGTTCCATATGGCTCTACAGAGGAGGGTGGCGGCGGCTTGGACTGCTCCGGAGAGTCTCCCGGCAGTGGGCAAGTCTTTGCCGCAAAAATACCGCCCAGCCAGTAGCGACCCCTGCTACTTGACCAAGCACCCCACTCCGGAGAGTTTGGTAGTGCAGGCGGCTACGGCCCTGGCAAAGCAGGCGTCGTATCCTACCATCCCTCCTGATAGGGACGATAAGCGTTTTGACGGCTGGGCGAAGAAAGTGTTTTCTTCAGGGGGTATGGCGCTTCAGGCGGCCAACTCCGTATGTGCCTTGTCACGTTTCACGCAGACTCTGTGGAACTGTGTTTCCTTAGCGGCTGAACATATTCCCGAAGGGGACGAATGGGATGGTTTCCTTGCCATGGTCCAGGATGGCAAGGATGCCATGTGTGAGGCCGTTCAGTCGGGTTTGGACATGGCAGATTGCGTCAGCCGGTCCATGGCGGCGAGCACTGTAATACGCAGGTTTGCGTGGTTGCGGATGTCAGGGTTTGCTCCTGATGTGCAGGCCCGGCTCCTCAACATTCCCTTTGACAGGGAACATCGTTATGGCAGCAATGCTGACGAAAAACCTGAGAGGTTGCAGACCTCAAAAGCTGCAGCAAAGTCGTTGGAAGCTGCAGTTCGCCAACCTCTGCCTTTTCGTCCTAGGGGACAGCAATGGAGGGGAGGTTCCTTTCGTTATTACTCATCCTTTGGTAAGGCAACAGGAGCTGCCAGTCAAAGGGACCACCGTAGGAGTGCCAGAGGTGGAAAACAAGGTACTTGAGGTGCCAAGGCCGCTCGGGCTGTTGCCTCTTTGCCCTCAGGCAACGCCGCAGCCGCTTCAGCTCAGTCATGAGGCCATGTCCCATGGTTCGCCGGTTGGGGGACGGCTGGCGCAGCATCTTGTAGAGTGGCGCGCCATTACTTCAGATGTGTGGGTTCTGGAGATCATAACCCATGGCTACTGTCTTCCTTTCCGGCAGAGGCCTCAAGACAATCCACCAGGGAATCTCTCTTTGAAGAGTCCGGATCCGCTCCTTGCGCAGGAAATTCAATCCCTGCTGGAGAAAGGCGCCATAGAACTGGTGCCTGTAGCGGAGAGGAACAAGGGATGGTATTCCCCTTATTTTTTGATTTCCAAGAAAGACAGGGGGTTGAGACCCATCATGGACTTGCGCGGTTTGAACAAACTCCTCAGGAAGGACAAGTTCAAGTTGGTTACTCTCTCTCCAGTCCTCCAGGCCCTTCAACTTCAGGACTGGTTGGTGTCTCTCGACCTCAAGGACGCTTATTTTCATGTGCCGATACATCCAATGCACAAGAAGTACCTGAGGTTCGCGGTTGGCGACTCGCACTTTCAGTTTCGGGTCCTGCCGTTCGGATTGACCTCCGCCCCGAGGGTCTTCACCAAGCTCATGGTAGTGGTGTCAGCGCACCTCAGGAAAGGGGGGATTCACGTCTATCCCTATCTGGACGATTGGTTGATCAGGGCGCGCTCTCCCGAGCAAGTCCTAGATCATCTGTCAGTCACCTGCCACTCTCTCCACAAGCTGGGCTTCTCCCTCAACTTAAAGACGTCCCATTTGACGCCAACTCAGAGGCTCCAGTACATCGGAGCAGTGCTTGACACGTCCCTGGGGCAGTGCTTTCCTCCCCAGGTGAGGGCTCATCACATTCAGCAGATGGTGCACAAGTTTCAGCTTGCCCAGAGTCTCCCAGCGTTCGAGTTCTTGAGATTGCTCGGCCTCAAGGCATCCTGCATTCTTCTGGTGCCAGAGGCCAGGTTGCGGATGAGATCTTTGCAATGGGCACTCAAGCTCCAGTGTTCTCAGTCCTGCGGCAGGTTGTCAGACCCTGTTCAGGTGCCGTCCTCGGTCGCCCAGGACCTTCTGTGGTGGGCCGTCGAAGACAATCTGATGAAGGGGGCTCCATTTTGCCTACACGGGCCGGAGGTGACGATCGCGACGGACGCATCCCTCACGGGATGGGGAGCTCATGCCAACGAGTTGACAGTCAGCTGTCATTGGTCTCCGTCGGAGTCCAGACTCTATATTAATCTGTTGGAGCTGAGGGCCGTCAGTCTAGCCCTGAAGGCTTTTCTGCCGACTGTGCGAGGGAGGAATGTCCTGATCCTGACGGACAACACGGTGGCCATGCACTACCTCAACAAAAAGGGGGGGGCAGGGTCACTTCCTCTGTGCAGGGAGGTGATGCAGCTCTGGTACTGGGCAATCCAGCAGGAAGTTTCGATCTCGGCAGTTCATCTGGCCGTAGATGAAAACGAGACAGCGGACGCTCTGAGCAGGCAGAGCGCGATCTCTCACGATTGGGAGTTGGCTCAGGAGATTCTCCTGGAGATCTTCTCCCTTTGGGGGACCCCTCAAGTGGCTCTTTTCGCCTCCAGTGTCAACCGGAAGTGCGAGAGGTTCTGCTCGCTGGAATTTCCTCCAAAAGGAGCCTTAGGAGACGCGTTTGTGGTGGAGTGGTCATTCCCACTGCTGTACGTGTTTCCTCCAGTCCCGCAAGTACTGCGGAGGTTACGGAGGTTCGGTTCCCGGATGATCCTCATTGCTACGGCGTGGGCCTGGAGGACGTGGTACCCGGACCTTCTTGACTTGTCCATCTGCCCTCCACATCGTTTTCCCTACCGAGACGATCTGCTCTCACAGGAGGGGGGTCAGGTTCTCCATCCAGAGGTCAGATCCCTCAACCTTCACGCTTGGTTTCTGAAAGGTTGCGGTATAAGGATTGGGAACTTCCTGAAGACGTGATGGAGGTGTTGCTCCGGCCAGACGGCCAGCAACAAAGTCCCTGTACCGTTGCCGTTGGAGTAAGTTCTGCGACTGGTGCAGGGTTAAGAGTGTGGATCCTTTTGCAAGTGACATTCCCATGGTTCTGTCTTTTTTGCTTTCTTTGGCCCACAGGGGCTTGCAAGTGGGTACCGTTAAAGGTTACCTGTCGGCGCTGTCCATATTTAAGCGCTCGTCTGAACAGTGTTCCTATTTTAAAATTCCTTTAATTTCTCAGTTTCTGAAAGGGCTCACTAATGTGTTCCCTCCGTCACCTTTCCAGGTGCCCGGTTGGGATTTGAACCTTTTTCTCAAGTTTCTGATGGGTGCTCTGTTTGAGCCTTTGCATTCATGCCCTTTGAGACTGTTAACTCTTAAAACTGTATTTTTGGTTGCGGTCTTCCGTTCGCAGAGTGAGTGAGTTACAGGCACTTTCACTTAAGCCACCCTTCACTGTGTTTCATAAGGACAGGGTTGTCCTTAGAGTTCGTCCTTCCTTTCTTCCGAAGGTGGTGTCGGAATTTCATTTAGGCCAGAAGGTTGTTCTTCCGGCGTTTTATCCTCCGCCACATCCTGGTAAGGAAGAGGAGAGGCTCCATAGGCGTGATCCTAGGAGAGCGTTAAGCTTTTATATTTCACGCATGTCCCGGGTCAGAGTGGACGATCAACTCTTCATTGGTTACGCTGGAAAGCGTTTGGGACAGGCTGTGACGAAACAGACTTTGTCTCGCTGGATTAATCTGGCTATTTCTCAGTGTTACCGCTTGGCGGGTAAGGACCCACCGGTCGGCTTGCGGGCCCATTCTACCAGGGGTGTGGCTGCCTCTACTGCCCTACAGACGGGTGTTCCTATTCATAACATCTGTGATGCAGCCACCTGGGCTTCGGCACATACTTTTGTACGTCACTACTCCCTCGATTCCATCCGTGGACAGGATCTGGCCTTTGGCAAGGCGGTCCTTTACTCCGCAATTTGATTGGGCATTCTAAATTTCTGTTTTCTAAATTCATTTCCCACCTCCTTGCATTGGTAGTGCTTTGGGAGTCTGTCATAGATATGGAATACGTCGGAGGACCCAATCCCCTCAAAGTTACTCTCCTACCTGGTAACGTTCTTTCGATGGGATGGTCCGACGACGTATTCCATATCGCTCCCTCCCTGCCTTCCCCGCTACAGAATTTCTTATGCAATTGCAGCTTACGTTTCCGCAAGGCTTTATGTGTCAGAGTGGCAGAAGACTGGTGCCACACGTTCTGGGAAAAAACTACAACTGAGGCTACGGGCGTCGTGCGTCTTACTTATAACATCCAGTGACGTCAGCCATCGGAGGAGGTCCTCGAAGGTGGCGTATCAACGTCATCAACGCAGGACACAGACGCCGAAGATTTTCCGAAGCAGCACAGCTGTGGTGACTATATGTCATAGATATGGAATACGTTGTTGGACCATCCCATCGAAAGAACGTTACCAGGTAAGAGAGTAACTTGTTCTTCTTTATTAAAACCCTATCCCACACTCTTTCTGTAATTAGTTGTAAGGCTTTGGCAATAGTTTATTTTAGTATAGGCCTTTTACTTTGACAAGACACCACAAGGACTGCCTTATTTTTCATTTGATGGTTGACACCTGCTCCCATCTTAGATTTAGGTTTAGGTTAGGCATTTTTCCACCCTGCATTTGCAGTTTAATAAACACCCTTGAACTGTGATCACTTGTGTCTGTCTTTACTGTTGCGACCATAAGTTCCTTGCACACCCTAAACTCAATGTCTCACCACCACTGTGAAGGTCAAAAGGCTAACCTAACAAAAATAGAACATGGTGTCTCAATAGTCTTCTTGTGGAGAAAAAGAAGTATGTTGAAAAACAGATCAAAACTGGCTTATTTCAGCCCCCAAAATATTGAATTAGAAGTGCCATTGTTTAGCCCCATGAGCAGTTTACTGTCTCAGGGTGAAGGCATCAGAAAGCTGTTTGCTGCTTGTCACCAACGCAGTTCAGCTTTATAATTTACCACTGCCTCCACAATATTAATTCAAGCATTACAAATCAGAATTTGGAAAAACTGTCCAAGTGCCAATTTTTAGGCTCAAAGACTAGAATTACAATCTTGTCATTGTCATCAAAGTTTCTGCTAGTTTCCTTATCCAAGTAGGACAGGATCTTGAGGGTCATCAGTTCTCTAGGCCCTGTCCCTTCAGCATTCAGAGTGTTGCAGCCAGTGCTCCAGATACTATTTTGAGGTGGGAGTATTTTACTCCCTATTTTTTAACTTTGAGAGCAAAATATGATTTCAAGGGAGTACAAATTAGTTTTTTTCCTTCACAACAGAGTAAAACATATTTGTCATCCAGCCGACACATGCAAAAAGTTAAAACTGTTTAATCATTATCATGCCTAAGTGGTCCTTATTATGATAGGAAAGCATGTTTCCCTCACACCAAACAGTTAAAACAGAGAGTGCAGTAGAGCAAACACCCTCTCACAAATGGAATAGATGAGCACTAACACTGTGAGCTTCCCTGCATGCAATGAATAGGTACACCAGCAGCATAAGTCGTTTAACGCTTCAATCACACAGAATAGGTCAACTAACACTCGGGAGGATAGCTCAGGGGCAACGTGCTCGCCTTGGACGCAAGACGACACGGAGCAACACAGGTGCCATCCCCGGCTCCGTGCTTAGAAACCTCTGGGTGTTAAGCGCATTATAAATAACCTATCATATCATATCATATTGCATTATAAATAACCTATCATAACTTGAATAGGAGCCCTTCAGACTTTCCTCACACAACCAGAAACGATGAATCAGGGCAACAGTAACATAAGCATTCATTATGTAGAACAGGTGGAGTGGATCAGTGCAAGGAAAAGCAAGGGTAGAAGATACTCACACACAGAATCGGTAAGTAATGGGTCTCAGCAGTAGACCCTCCCCTCACATAGAACCATTTCAACATTGGGGGTGGGTAGGCACTCCTGCAGCCTAACATAGAAAAGGTATGCTATGTACCTCACATGGAACAGAAACGTTGTGGGTCTAACAGTACAAGATTACCATTGATAAGTTATCGGCCACAGCAGTAGAAGTTACACTTGCATAGAGAAGGGACTGCATGGAAAGGAGCAGTGCACCCACCCTCTCATTGAACAGGTAAATGAAGGGCCCCAGAAATGCAAGTTAGACACACACAGAACGGGAACAGAATAGGCCTCACCAGTTCAAATTCCCATCACAAAGAACTTGCCCAGCAGGGGCTAAGAAATCCAATAGAATAGGATTGGCAACAGCATAACAGCAAGGGGAGGACCACCCACAGAGAACAAGAAGAGTTAATTGCCTCTGCAGTGCAAGCTCCTGTTAAATATAACTAATATAACATTAATAGCGACTGGTTCAAATTCGAAGGCTAACTCGGCTTACAGAATCAGGAAAACGCCACATAGTAGAAATGTAGTAAAAACGGAATTAGAATGAAATTAAAGAATAGGACAAATGATGTGTACCAATTTCCAGCCACTCTACAGCTGGTTCACTTCCCAAAGCATGTTGTAGAAGTGGATGTTATCATTACAGAAGTATAAGTCATTCAATACTCCTTTCATTTTTCTTCTACATAGGTATGTATGTTGGATCTCTTCTGTATATTGTGTAATTTGTAAGACACAAACCTGACCAATTACATAGTAGAGCAAACATGACTTGTATTATGTGTTTTCAGGTCTGATAGCAGAATTGGCTCTTGATGATTAATGAAAGTCCTCATTCACTGGAAGTAGTAGTACCTAATGGTATGCAATGTTGTTATATAATAGCGCAGAAGCAAGTGCTCATTGCTACAATCTATGGGCCCCATTACAAGTAAGGCGGTGCAGGAAAAAACGTGGTAATTGCATTACTTCCACTTTTTTGGTCATAACAGAATGACCACCATTTTTACTGTACCCACAAACTATAGGTTTGACCTTGAAGTGGCAGGTTTGTATTTTTTTTTGTTTGCATTTTTAAAGCGCTCACACAGCCCGCGGGCATCGAGGCGCTGTTACAGGAATTGTTTCTTTTTTCAGTTGCGTAATTGTTTTATTTTTTGTCTTAGTTGCGTATTTATAACGTGCTTAAACACCCATAGGTTTCTAAGCACGGACGCGGGGATCGAACCTGTGTTGCTTTGTGTCGTCTTGCTTCCAAGGTGCGCACGTTGCCGTTAAGCTATCATCCCGCTGAAGCATTAGGCTGTAAGTAAATCCACCACTTTAAAGGCAAATTTCGCTGCAATTACCGTCAGTGGTAATCCTGCCAAAGTCCCCATGGAGTCCTATGGCCTCATAATTGTGGATTAACACCACACTACCACCACTTGTAATCCCTTGTTAAACCCATGGGACCAAGTGGTGGTAATGGTAAGTACGTTTTGCGCTAATTTGGTGGATTCACTGCTGAATGATCATCCATTTTGTAATGAGGCCTATATATCTAATCTCATGGTCAAATGATGGCTTGCACGAGTTACCCATGCATCCTTCAGAGGTTAGCAAACTGACTACCGACTGAGCTATTAATTAAAATAATCACAGTGCTTAGAAGTTGGATAAATCTTTCATGAAGCGCTACATAAACATTTTAAATACCTATCTGGATTGCCGATATAGGGACACTTTTTTGCTGAGTTTCTATAACCTTTGCAAATGCAACTATTTGATTGTTGTTTTGTAAGAGCGCTTGCAATGACCGGAGAGTCAGGTTTTGAATGTTTTAAGTTTAGCCGGAGATTTGAAAGAGGCCTGGACCTATATGATTGGCGCAATGACAATCACTCATCCTTGAGCAATGGCCTTGCTGCCACTGACCATTCATAGTACATTTAAAACATTGATTCCAGGTTCAGGTTTAATGAAGGTTTAAACTGGATATTAAATACTTCCCAGATAAGGTTTTGAGGTGGGAATATTTTACACACTGCTTTAATAGAATGTAAATTAAATTGTAAGAGTAACAATTATTTGCCAGAGCAATAGTGTAAAGTATGGGACATGCAACCAGAACATTACTAAACTTGAAAATGAATAGGACACATAATTAAAAAAGTTGTGTAAACAAGAAGTCTGGCTTCGGACACGTTATTACATTTGTGAAAAACCTTCTTCTACACATTAAAGTATATGTACACACCACATAGATACATCTTGATGATACACACAACACATGAACTTTGAAATGCTTTTGTGCAATGCAGGCATACATTCACATGTAGATATTCATTTGTTAAAATGATACCTCCCAATTGTAATTAAGTTTTCCATCTTATTACTACTTATTATTGCTGCAATCCTAAAGTGCTAGGACAATAAATATGCATGGATTATGCTCATCTTCAGGAGCATTTACAGACACAAAACAAAGAAGGTGAACAGAAAGAAACATATCATCATCTCAATGTGTGCTGTTTCTGATAGAAGCTCCTTCATGGCCTGCAATTTTATTCATGCAGATAAGACACAACAGATTATTATTATGATTATGATTGTTATTATGGTACTTATTGAGCATGGACCTAGCGTTGAGAAGCAACAGAGCACTTTAGAGGTATACAACAATGTAGATACACAACAGAGCGCTTTACAGAGGTATATAAGAGTACAGATACATAACGGAGAGCTTTTCAGAGGTAACAACACAACAGATATTCAGCGGGGGTAGGATACAGAGGGGATCAGAGGAGGGGTACAGCTGCACAGAATGGCGGGGAGGCGAGGGTGGACATCATCTAGCGAGTGAGAAGGCACGTGGCGCGGCGTGATGGCCTAATTGTTCCAAGAGGAAACAATCCTTGAAGAGTGGGTCTTGAGTTCTTTTCTGAATTGTAGGTGCATGGGGGAACGTTTGATGCTGATTGGGAAGAGGTTCCATGGTCTTGGAGCGTTGGCAGAGAAGGCTTGTTTTCTGGTCCTTTCCTTTTTGCAGCAGTGTATTTCAAGTCTGCATGCATCCTGGCTTCTGGTGGTGCACTGACCAGAGATGCTGAGTTTCTCCGCGAGGTAGCTGGGTGACTTCAGGGAGACTGCCTTATAGATGATGGAGAAAAACTTGAAAGTGATTTGTGCCTGCAGGGGGTGCCAGAGGAGGTTGATGAGGGTCGGGATAATGTGGTTGCATCTGCATAGACCCTTGATGATGCATGCATCCGTGTGTAGGACCCTTCTCTAGGGCACATGGTCGGAAGACAGGAGGCCTTCGAGGAGGACATTGCCCCCATCAAGGTGGGATAGGACCAGTGCTTGAATGGCGGATTTAAAACTGTCCAGAGGGAGGAAGGGCTTGACTTTCTGCAGAAGAGAGAGCTGATACCAAGCTGTCTGAGTCATCTTAGCTATGTGTGTCTTGACGGAGAGGTGTTTGTCAATGTGGAACCGAGGGACTTGGCGCAGGAGGTGAGATCAGGTGTGAAGCCCTCAGGGTGCACGGTTGATAGCCAGGTCTGTATGTCTGGTGGTTCAGTGTTGTTGGTGAGGAGTAGGAATTCGGTCTTGGAGGGGTTGAGCTTCAAGTATGCACGCGACATCCAAGACTGGATCAGCGAGAGGCAGATTTTGAGCCTGTGGATGCCCTTGATGGAGTCGATCTAGAGGTATAGAAGTGTTTCATTAGCGTATTGGTGTATGTGGATGTTGTGTGTGTCTAGGATTGCTCCCAGCGGCTCCATGTATAGATTGAAGGTCACTGGGGAGAGGATGGAACCCTGCGTGGCTACACAGGTGACAGGGAGCATTGGCGATCTAGAGGAGTCCATCTGGACAAACTGCTGGCGGTTGGCGAGGTAGCACTTGAAACTGCATAGGACAAGTTTGCTGATCCCGATGCGCAGATGTAGGGTGTCCGTGAGTGCCTGGCAGAGTAGACCCTGGAGGCAGGGGTGGCTACCATCAAGGATGTTGAGGGCGTTGCCGATCACCTGTATGGTTGCTGTCTCCGTGCTGCATCTGGGTCTGAACTCGGATTGGTATGTTTGGAGGAGATTGCTCATGTCGATGTGTTGCTGCAGTTGCTCGGCTACTGCTTTCTCAATGATCTTACCTATGAAGGGAAGCTGAGGGATGGGGCGATAGAGTGGGTGTCTTTAGTAGAGGGTGGATTGGTCTTGTCTTTAAGGTCGATGGGAAGGTGCCGTAAGTTAGAGAGCTGTTATTGATTTCCAGGTTAGTAAGGAGAGCTTCTGCAGGGAGGGTCTTGAAGATGGATCCTGGGAGGATGTTTTCTGTGTACGATGTGGCTTTTAGGGCGGCCAGGGTTTCTACCAGGTCCTCTGTTGAGAGTTTCTTGAATGCTGTCCTGGGAGTTGAGATTTCGCAAGGAGGGTTGTGAGGTGGGCTTGTGGATGCCGAACTCGTGTCTATGTGCTGTCGAATATTGCTGATTTTTGTCGAAGAAGGAGGTGTTAATGGCAGTGGATTTATCAATGAAGTGTGGTATGGCAGGGTTGGGTAGCGGGTTGGCACAGTGCTTGACCGCTTTGAAGAGGGCCCTGCTTTTATTGTCAGCTGCTGTGTTGATTAATTTTCAGCAGTTTGCTCGGAGCACCAGGCCAGATGCGGTCTTGGAGCAGCGTCAGGTTTTCTCTTGTTTTCTGATGACCCATTTGCTGAGGTTGAGTTCTTGCATGTACCAGGGTGTTGACAGTTTCGGTTTGCTGTGCATTTTTTCAGAGGTGCGTGTCGGTCGATGGAGGCTGAGGGGATGATGTTGAGTGCTTCCAGTGGAGAGCTGCAATCTGGTTGAGGGTGTTTGGTCCACGTAAGGTGGGGGTTGGCAAGGTCCTCCATGGAGGCTTGCACAAGGAAGTTCTTGAAGGACCTGATAGTTTGTCTTATGGGTTTCTTCTGGGAGTGCTTGACTGCAGTGATGTGCAGGATGTTGAAAAGGACGGCCAGGTGGTCAGACCAGTCAAACAGGTGAGGAGTTGAGGGAAGGCTGTGAAGTGATGATTAGGTAGAGGATGTTACCTCTTTTAAGCATTGGGTCTTTTGTGTGCTCTGTGAGGCTGAGGGTGTCGAGAAGGCAGAGGAGAGCTTCCATCAGTTTGGTGGCCTTGTTGCCAGGGAGGTTGAAGTCGCCTACAAAGATGTTGTTGGCGTGCTTGAGCCACATGGTGGTGACCAGGTCGGGGAAGTCTCAGATGAAGGCGGTATTGGGTTTGAGTGATCTGCAGATGAGATGGAAGGTGACTGTGTCTGCCAGGGAGAGATGGAAGTGGCAGGAGAGGACTTCAAAGGAGCCAATGTTGTCGACATCAAGTTTGGTGCAGGGTCACAAGGTCTTGTGGATGACTGCGAGGGCTCTGCTTGTTTTGTTCGGCCGGTCTCTGTGTTGGATGCTGCAGGCCATTGGGGACAAGAACGTCTAGGATGTGGTTGGTGGTGTGTGGCAGCCATGTTTCATTGATGAAGATGGCATCAACGTCATGTGTAGTGATGAGGTTTGCAATTTCTGTTGCATGGGTTATAGCTGAGCAGATTTTGGCAAGCATCAACTTCTGTGTTGTGGATGGTAAGGAGTGCTCATGGGCTTGAGGCTGATGTGGGTGAGGTTGCGGCATTGCGGACCCCATGCCTTAGAGGAGGGGCAATTCCATTGATGGTGGCGTTGCCTGGTGATGGTGGGGATGGCCTGTTGGATGGATGAAGAAAATACATGTCTCTGTGTGCTTACCTGTTGTCTGAGTAGGGGTTTGGGTCCTCCCAGCCCGAACAGGACCAAACAGGAATTGCCCTTTTTTTAGTCTGCCCTTCACTTCGGACTCCTGGGCGAGAGAAGCCTTTGAGCTAAGAGTTAAGAGCAGAAATGAAGAGGCGGGGCTAAGAAAGTGGGTGGGGTTTTAGCCACGTGATCTGGATCCACATGCACCTGCTCGCCAACTGCAAAGTAAAAGAAGCTGGAGGGCTGCTTAAGTAGGGAAAAGGGGTGGCAAACCAGGAAGGTACTAACAGTTTAGCAGTGATTGACAGGTGGATGGGGCTTAGGCCAGGTGACCTAGATCCATTTGACCACATGCACCTGCTCATCAACTGCCAACAGATGTGCTGTGGTTTCTGTCAAGTCACCTGCCATTTACGATGAACTGTGCTCTCAATTGGTGCGTAAATGGTACGCGTGGCAAGTGTTGTATTTACAAGATTTTAATGTGTGAAAAGGCCTGGCTTGACACTTATCTAGAGGCCCGGTTACAGCCTTTGGTGAAATTTCAGAAGAGCCTCCCTACTGTCTGAAACAGCTGGTTATAAAGGCTAAATCATATCCCTGTTTACCTGTTAGCAAATACAATTCTAATAGATAATGATGTAATCAGTAGTAACAGTAGAATAGAACATCTTATTTGTTTACATTTGAACTGAAGCCAATCTTGTTATTATCTGTTGCTTACACAAGAACTAGCGTTTCTGAACAAGATGAGCCTTTGACAATATGATAAAAGACATCAGTGTTTTTTCCATAACATTTTCGGCTATCACGTTTGAAATGAAATCTTTTCAAAATAATGTTCATATTTAACAAAATATTGCATATGTTTTTGAATTCTTGTGCACTCTGCTACTATGTTTTCATAATAATGCAAGGCCATCGCTACACAGTAATTATAACAAAACAGAGATATAATTTGTTTTGGAAAACAATTTGCAAATGGTATAAGGTTAGAAGATAAACCGAAACATCTCCGATCTTGTGCTTTTGGCATAGAAAGAAAGACATTTATTTTTTCAATGGACATAGCTTTTTTGGTTCTCAATGAACACAAACCCTGCAATGAATTCTGAAAGATTCAGTAATGTTCAGTATATTTCCAATTGTACTTGACAGGAGAAGGCTGTCAAAGTCAATAGTTACAATGCACATTTATGGAATGTATTTCTGTCAAGGTTAACAGGAATGTTTCAGGCTGATGTGGTCTCACTTGGAGTTTACTCCTGTTCATATTATAAGCATATAATGGAATTTTTCTGCAGGCGGATTCCTTGAGTTGCCTATACTGTGTTGGATCTTCTCCCACATATGGCAGATTAATTGTTCCACTCCCTACATCACCCTTTAGTGGACATATTGCTGCCCTAGACATCAAGAAGTATGTGGTTTGGGCACCGAAGATAGGTCTCAGATTTTCCCCTTTGGCTTGTAGTGGTCAATGCTTTTATGCATTTTGTCTAATACCTACATTCATACGGAAACTGAGATAGAGCCTGTCCTGTGCACGAATTTTGATTGATCCTAAATGCCCCAAGAATTACTCATACTTCAACCTCTTAAAGCTGTCAACTATTTCCCCACTTGACCTCTCCCCTTAGATTTATCTGTTGTCAGCTAGAAAACCGCTGCCCAATCACAATAGCAACATATATAATTTAGATTATACCACTGAGTATGAATCCTCTTAAAGCCACCAATGAGGATGTCTTGCATCCCTCACTTTGCCTAGGAAAGTATCAAAGTAGAGTCCTGTTATACTCACATCTTAGCAGTTGGTGCCTATCTGAGTGTGGAACAAACTGCTCCACACTTCAGACCTCAAATGTCAAAAGACATTTTGATAGAACCCTTTTCCTCCAGCCTTGCCACGTAGGCCCCCCTGTTATGTGAACATAGTTTCATTATTTCTGGCTCAGAGTACCTCTAAGGTGACGGCTTGTACAGACCTGAAACTAGTGTCCTGGAAAAGTGTTTTCTCGATATTGCTACATCATTTGCAAAATCAGAGAAACTCCTGTTGTGTTATGGTATTGTGTTTTTATTACTCTGCTGCCTTTGCATGGTCTTTTAGTGCCCTGGGATCTGCAAAAAAGGGGTTTGGGTTTGGTTAGTAGGGATAGTGGGAAAGGTTGAATATTGCTGTGCTGTTGTGTTGACAGATCAGAAGTATTCAGTAATTTAGAAACAATAAACAACAACAAATGTACTGTGGACAATGCTGAGATAACTTAAATTGGGGTTCTGAAGGCGCTCCCTGCAACTCAGGATGATTAGATCTTCTAACATATAAGTCTTGAATCTATTCTTATCAGTGCCCGTCCCACCAGGAATGCCCTATTCTAAAACAAAAGGCAATGACCTAAATAAAGGACAAACCTTTTCTCTGTAAGTCCTTTAGCCTACAGGCTAACCCTAATCTACAACAAAAGATGTATCCAAGTTTGGCCACCTATGGGGTTTAAAAACCTTTTCTTTCAGATTCCACCTCAGTTCTATAAAACAAACACAACATGCGCTCATATATAAAACCTCTCCCGAGATTACTCACAGCTGGGTTATCTTCAGAACTCTTCATCTTTCCAATAGCATTTCAGTTCTCACTAGCTTTCAGATACACTTCTCCCGTTCTTCTAGTGTTATATGTTTCTTGGTTATCTCTGGTTCATCATACATTTCTTTTCCTTTACAACCCAAGGGTAGAGCACATTTCTCATAGACCTCAGCAACATTTACGTCCACGATACCAGGTTCTCAATTCCTGTTTCTTAGTTTAGCCCAAATCTCACTCGCCTATTCCAGAATTATCTTTCTCAGCCGCACTTTCTTGGTTATTCATGAATTTTGATATCTCCAAGTCTGTCCATAGCCTTGGGTTGTCTTACCATTCTGTTACACCAGATACATTCCTGTGCAGTCCACTCTTGGGATTTCTCCCGGCGCTGCCTTCTGCAGAATTTCTGGTCAACACAGATTATTTAGGTCTTTCTATGACCACTTGTTCTTTTAGCCTATTCATCTTTTCAGGTCTATCCATGTCCTCTGATTCTCTCAGTCTTGTTGTAGTTCTCTTCACAACCTTTAGATCGCCCAGATTTCTCTGAGATCTCTCCACAACCGTCAGTTCTCCATACATTTGCTCTTGTTTTTTGCCCTCTGGCACCCTAGATATTGTATCAATCAGCTGGTCTCATTCAGAAATTCAGATGTTGGTGAGGAAATAAATCAGGTATCGGAAATTAGTATTCAGATGGAGACATATTGATATCGTCAGTAGTACACCATTTATCTAGATTCACTTTCTACATTAGACAATCTATTGAATGACATGTCTGAGTATAAACTTCAAATTTCAGTCTCCTGTAAGGAACTGTGAGGGGTCAGAAATGAGAGACGGACACAAAGTTGTAATGTTTTCAACATTAAACATTTATTTAAAATAAAAGGGTTTGGATAAAGGGCTTTCTGTCCCTATCCTAAAGAGAGTTTCCTTACCTGTGAAACCAAAACTAAAGATTAGTCTGTGTCTTGTCATCAAAAGTAGGCAAACTGTCTTTGTGTTCGAAACATATCTGACCATCACACCAAAAATGAACAACAAAATGTGCAAGGTAAATAAATGTCTCTGCTTTACATTCAGTAAAAAATGTGCAAAAAACAAATATGTAAATCCAACAAAACAATCCTTGTATCCAGGGAATGGTTCCCCTCCCATGAACTGTTTCAGGTAGAATATTGAGCGTGTTCAGTTCAAAGAATAGTTCTTTAAGAGTGATAGACAATTCGCTTTCATATAACACTTCCTTAAGGTGATGAAAAAGTTTCCTTTCCAAACAATGGTGTTTCAATGATGGCAAAGTGTTTCTTTTACTTAACAATTTATCACGGAAGGTCTCCTGGTGTACTCTCCTGCCAGGAACCCTTTTCACAATATATTTTATGTTCACACATTCGAGATGGATTACCTGGTGTACTCCCCTGCCAGGAATGCCCCTCTGGACTCAGTAGATCCTCTGGTGTACTCTCCTGCCAGGTATTTCTTCCCCAAAGGCTTACTGCCTGATGCACTTCTTTCACAAGTTCTTCTAACAATCTTTCAGTTGTGTTTCCCTTTAAGTATAACACAATTGTATTCCTTCACTGTTTGTACTCTATTGGCTTCAGATGCACTTGTTCTAACTTCCCACATATTGGCATCCCTTATACGGAGACTTGGTCAAGTTTTTATTGTTATATTCATTGTTAGCATTCATTGGCTTCGGTCAATACTTGTTCCAATCTTCCCTATATTGACTTTTCATATATGAAAGATTTATATTGCCTTTCAATGTCTTCCTTAAAGTTCATTTGCTTATGACAACATTTACTCCAGCTTTCCTCATATCGAGATCTCATATATGGAGACGAGTGTAAATTCAGTCTTTCTTTGTCGCTTGATTGATATTTAAAGTAAGTTCCCAATTGTTCGAACGCCTCTCGGCCCGCCCCGGGACTCTCAATACTCTTGGGCAGACTCGGCGGTGTTTGCTGGTGTGTCCGAACCTTGGCTTATGGCGGCAACGATATCTGTGCTTTGGGGAAGCATTCCCCCTCTTTGCAGACCCTTTTGTGGTTCTCCTTTCGGCTTCTTCGTCCTCCGCCGATGGAACTTCTGCCTTTCACTGGGACTGCGTCCTCGACAGCTTCTCCACTGCTTCTGGCTTATCCATAGTTCTAACGTGGCATCCTCTCCGATTTTCCCAGTCTCCTGCTGTCCCGGTAGAAAGCACCTGTTTTCTACTATCGAATTCACTCGCTTGTGTCTGCCTTTAGTTCTGCTTCCTACTGCGCCCGCTCTGCCTCTCTCTTCTCCTCCTTTACTGCTCTCATGAAAAGGCACACCATTTTTAAATATCCCGCAAAGCTGAGAGGCATTGCAACAACTAGTCTGTACATTGGTGTTTCTTCCGCTCCACATTAAATCCTTTCTCCTCTTCCTCATCCCAGTATTTAACGTTTTATGGGAGTTGGAGTCCATAGGAGATTTGGAGCGTTTGAAACAATTTTGCTTTAGGTTTTTGTTCACATCAAAACCAACATTAACAGTAGATGTTAAGTGAGCATTATGTACATGTGAAGTGGGAATGGTATTTTGCTCTGATTGACAATATGCCATAAATACTTCTGAGGTTATAGTTTTTGAGTGCAGTGGTGGAAGAATACTGTGGGCCTCATTACACGGACGGCGGTAACCATGGCGCTAATAGCGCCATGGTTGCCGCCGGTATTTTACCAATTCCGCCTTGGTGAATGGTGGAATTACCGCCCCATTCCAAGGTTGGCGGGGCGGTAATTCCCCATTCACCAAGGCCCTTCCCCATTCCCATTTGAGCGCCCAAAGGGCTCAATGGGAATGGGGAAGGAGCAAATAACGGTACCGCTATTAGCGCTACCGTTATTTGCCCTGAAGTCCCTCAGCGGGTCCCTTCCTTAACGTGTGGTCTGGCCACACGTTAAGGACGGGACCCGCTGAGGGACCTCGTAGTATGGCGCTAAGGGATTACCGACACTGGTGCCCTTACCGGTGCCGGTAATCCCTTAGCGCCATCCGTGTAATGAGGCCCTGTGTCTCTTCCATTGGCGTCATCATTTCCTCCTGAAAGTCATCCAATCCCACATGATCCTCCCTCATAATTACACCCACAGGATCAGGTAGCGGCTGCCTTCCCCTGGCCATGTGTTAGAAGATCATGACTGGGGAATCAGTGATGACTCTGTAGGATTCATCACAGAACACATTTTCAAATAAAGTCTTTTGCTGAATTTACCATTTGACTAGCGTGACTGAATATTGAACTAAACCGACACACATTACTGTTTTTAGTGGATGTCTGACAATCCTCTAGCTCTCCTTAGCTTTATTTACATTGTATACAGTATCATACATAACATGGGGCTTGAGCTAGTCCCTTCTTTAACGATCATACAGCCTGTTTCTCACTGGAGGGGAAACAAGTCAATCGGGTTATTTAAAAAAAGTAGTATGTTTCCCCAAAGTACACATTTTCATTCATGAAAGCTTTTCTGACCACTAAGAAGATTCTAGTGACTATGGAGTTGTCACTGTTAGGACATTAATACAGGGTTGAACACAGGTCCAAGTGCTAAAAAGTGAATATATGTTTATTTGATATCTCTGTAATGGCATACAGTTCTGTCCTGTGCCAGTGCAAAATAAGTCGACATGTGTTCGAATGAATTGAAACCTGTACACAGTTCCTTTGAGTAGAATAGATTGTGGTCTGAGTTGAATGGAGCAATACAATCTGATATCCTCTTTTCTGATCCCTCATCTGACCTCTGGACTCCTCACTTGATCTTCACTCTCTCCCCTTTCTCTTACTCAGCCATTAATGGTGGAAGTAGATGGAAAGAACTCTTGGCGAGCTTCTCCTCATCCAGGTGCATCATTAATGTCGATCGCAATGGCACTATCATGGCTCAGGGTCCGCAACCCAGCCTTCTCCTCTTTGAACAGCACCTGCATGCTCTTATCAACTTAATTCCCTATGCTGATATCCCTGTGTCCTCTCTCTCCCCTACATCGCCTCTTCTCCTCCTTCGATGGGTGTACCAGCCCCCTGTTCCCCTCCTCTGAAAACATTCAAAGGTGATGACAGGCTTCACTTAGCCACATTTAATGCTCGCTCTGCTATCGAACATTTTTCCGACATTCGCCTCTTCCTTGAAGATTTTTTTTTTTGGACTTCCTCGATATCACCGAGACCTGGTTCAATGCCAGCTCAGTCACTGCTTTTGACTCCCTTCTCCCTGATGGCTACAAGCTCATCTCTAAGCCTTGTTCCAACCGTGCTGGCGGTGGAGTAGCCTTGATCTTCCCTGAGTGGGTCGCTTCTTCCCTCATACCCACCCAGCCCTACTACTCTTTTGAAAGCCTGGTCTGCAAGCTTGGCATCTCTCCTACTTCCTCTCTGGCCATTGCCACTATCTATAGGCCCCCGGGCCCTCTCTCCCCTTTCCTTTCAGAATGGGGCGATTTCTCTTCTCTCTCCTGACTTCTACCTGTAAAATCCTCCTCCTGGGTGACTTAAACATCCACCTTGACTCTTCAATCACAGCCTCCACTCTTTTCCGTGACCTCTGCACCTCTCCCTCTCTATTCTCCCCTATGGTACTACCCACTCGGCTGGACACACTCTCGATGCCTTCATACATACTGATCTTTTGCTTTCTGTCATCTCTCCACTGTGCTCTGCTGGTCTGACCACTACCTCCTCTCCTCCCTCCTGGGTCCTCTCGGCCCTCTAATCGAACCTCCCCAGCTCTGCCAGCCTCGTTTGTGGACATCCATCCGATGAAACGTGTGTCAGCTGCTGCCTTCGCTTCCAGCTTCATCTCCCCCCCTCCTCCCACTACCGACTCAATCTCAACAATCTCATCTCGCCATTACTAACACCCTCGATATTCTTTCCCCTGTCATGAGGATCCACCTGTAACCTGTCACCAAGCGTAACACTTGGTACGATTCTGATCTAGCAGCCCTAAAATGCAGCTGCAGAGCTGCTGAACGGAAGTGGCAGACCTCAAGCTCATCCTCTGATAAACTGGCCTGTCGCTTCCCCAAAGGCATTAACGTCTCTGGAGCATCTAAAAACATGTCTGAACTCTTTACAATCTGCAAGGAGCTAGACAACCCATCTGCAGTCTCCACCTTGCCTCTTCCTTCCCAGGCCCTCTGCACCGCACTGGCCACCCACTTCACTGCTAAAACTCAGGACATCCTGAGTTCTCTCTTTTCCTCCCCTTGCCCCTCTTCTCCTCCCACCCCCCTGCCTCCATTGGCCCCTCCTCCTCCCTCATCCACTCTTTCCTCCTTCTCTCCTATCACATCAGACAAGGTAACTAGAGTTGTCTGCTCTATGAAGGTCTCTTCCAAACAGGCCTCCCACTGTTCTTCCAGAACTATTAAGGACAACATCGGCTCCCTTGCCTCTGCACTTGCTGATTTCTGTAATAATTCTCTTGCGACTGGGTCTTTCCACTCTTCCCTCAAGCACTCTCGTGTGCACCCCCTCCTGAAAAAGCCTTCTCCCGACCCCTCGTGCCAGGCTAACTACTGCCCCATCTCTATCACTTCTATCCATGGGAAATCTCTGGAGATGTTGGTCATCCCCCAACTGACCCAACATACTGAGCTCGTTGGTTGCTTACATGACCATCAATCTGTATTCCAAGCATCCAGCAGCACGGAAACTGCTCTCCTGAACACCAGTAAAGAACTGCTTGCATTTCTTGAATCTAACTCACCCGCTGTTCTCATTCTACTCAATTTCTTCTCTGCTTTTGATACAGTCAACCACTCCATCCTCATAAAGCAGCTCCATGATACCCTTGGTATCTTGGTACGGGCATTGGACTGTTTGACCTCCTTCTTCACTGACCGTCCCTTCCAGGTTATCCTGGGTTCTTTCTCTTCACCAACCTCTATCTCCACTTGTGGCATTCACCAGGGATCCACCCTTTCGCCTTGGCTATTCAACATCTATCTTGCCCCTCTTGCTCACCTTATCTCCACTTTCTCCCCACACTTCCAGTGTTATGCAGATAACACCCACCTCCTCTTCAAACTACCCTATATCACTGCCTACTTCCTCTTTCATTCCTGATTGCCTGTCTGCTATCCAGTCCTGGTGTACCTCTAATGATCTCTGTCTCAATGCCAGCAAGACTGAGATCCTTCCTATCGGGACTCCTGTTCCCTCTTTCTCCCTTCACTCTGGCCACCCTCTATGGGTTCTCCCCCCTCTCCTTCCTCTCCATCCAGAAACCTGGGAGTTATCTTCGACTACTCTCTCTCTTTCATTTCTCACATCTTGGACCTTGCCATGAAGGCCCATTTCCAACTTCACCTCCTCAGAGGTATCCTCCTTTTCCTCACTTTTCCCCAGAAGCTCAATGTCTGCAGAGCTCTGGTACTCTCCAGGATGGGCTATTGCAACAGCCTCTTCCTTAATCTTCCTTCTTCTCTCCGCCCATTCCAGTTAATCCAGAATAGGGATGCAAGACTTATCCCTGGCCTCAAGCCCAGGGACCGTATCTCTCCAGCCCTTAAATCTCTCCACTGGCTCCTGGTTGCTGCAAGCATCAAATTTAAATCCCTCTGCATCATCCATAAGGCTGTCTGGGGCCAGACACCACACTACTTCAACTTGCTCTCACCAAATACTCTCTGTCCAGATCCCTCCGATCCTCCAGCTACAACTCTTTGCTTGTCAAGCCCTTCTCTAGGCAGCAAGCGGGTGGCCGTTCTCTTTCCTCGGCAGGCTCTCTCCTCTGGAACAGCCTCCCCTTTTCAGTCCGTCTTGAGCCAGATCTCCTCAAGTTCCGCAAGCTCCTCGAGACTTTCCTCTTTTCCTCCTACCTCCCTCTCTCCCATACATGCTAAACCCCACAGTTGCTGTGATTGGTGGCCTGGTCCCTTATGTGTCACTCTGGGTCCTGGCCTTCTGTCCAATCGGCTGCAGCATCCCCCTCCCCCAGCACTTGCCTTCGGGCACTCACTGGCCTGTGTTGTCTCCTAGACCAGCGCTTATTGTACTGGTGGGTGACCCTTTGCCTACCAAGTGGTCCCTGCTTGGCACTTACCTGTTGCCCTTGCAACTGGCTCTCTGGCACTTCCCCCTGTGTGGAGCCTCTAGCACTTACCCCCTTACCTTGTCCCTTCCCTCTCTCTGCCTTCCATGCTCCGAATGATCACAAGAGCTAGTAGTGCCACCTTTGTCTTTTGCTCATCACTGTTATTTGATTCCATTGTCTTGTTTTGTTCGCTTGTCCCCTTCCCTTTGCCCTGTGGGTGCTTTAAAACACAATTTCTTGATGTATAAGCTCCTTACAAATGCCCAGTAAACAAATAAATAAATCCAACAACAGGGTACAAAGGAGCCACCATATTTCTGAAGGAATAACAAAAGTCCTTAAAAAAGAGGGAGTTGCATGCCACATAGGGCCTACACATGTTATTTAGGTCCACTTCAAGGAAGAATGCATGTTCAAGCCACTGAGTGTGAGGGGAGGCTATATGGTTCTCAGTAATACAGTTGACTGCTTTTACTCACTTGGGGAGAACTTTTATAGCCCTTGCACCGCAACCCCCCATCATTGCCTCCTTCCTGTTGACACACACTTCTGCACCATTGGAGAAGTAGTCATTATGATTTTCTTTTTTTAAGAACATTGTTAAGTAGTACTAATTGTTTTTATTAGGCTTGTCAAACCAAGGTTTTACAAAATGTAAAGAGGGTAACCCTCCACATCCAGAGCTATTTTTATTATTATTATGATATTTATTGAGTGCAGAACTAGCTTCGAGAAGCACCTGAGCGCTTTATAGAGGTATATAACAACACAGATACACAACAGAGTTGTGTACAATATTACAGATGCATAACAGCACTTTTCAGAGTTAACAACAGAGCAGTCATACAGCGTTGGATATAGAGGGGCACAGAGGAGGGGTACAGTGGACAGGGTCTAGGGAGTCAGATAGCGTGGGGGCGACATTATGGCCTAGGTGTTGAGGAGGAGTGACTCCTTAAAGAGGTGGCCCTTGAGTTCTTTGAAGGAGCAGGTTTGATGCTGACGGGGAGGAGGTTCCAAAGTCTTGGGGCATAGGCAGAGAAGGCTTGTTTTCTGGTACTTACCCTTTTGCAGTGGCGGATTTCAAGTCTGCGCGCTGCAGAGCTAGGAGATTTGGTATTCATAAAGTATGTTGGCTACTTACTTCCCTTATGCCATGCTTTGTAGCCTTAAAATTCTTATCTGATTACACCTTTTCAAGTTTCCTTAGTATTTAGCATAGGTAGTTTTGTATGCCTTCTTTAAAGCACTCATTTTTTATTCATGTTCTTCATCCCGGGATTGGTTTTGGAATCCAGCTGATCAAATCTCTTGACTGGTACTGTTGATTTCTCCTCTAAACCCATTACCCAGTAGACAAGGATGCCAGTGTACAAAACAGTATTAAAGAGGTCAGAGAATCTGTACCACTCAGTCTAGACATTTTGGCAAACCATAGTATTGTGCAAGGGAAATGACAATCCACCCAGTAAATCAAGCCATTACATAAGAGGTGACAGACTCAGGTTGGGGGCGGGGGATCCTGTAACCTTGTTTCACATTAGTCCAAAGAATGATTCTATAATTGTATTTATTTATTTATTTGTTTTAAACACGCCTAATACCGTACCTGAGTTCGGTTTCTAAGCGCAGATCCAGGATTAGAGCCTCTGTTGCTCTGCGTGGTCTTGCTTCCAAAACCAGTGTGTTACCCCTGTGCTATCCTCCGTTCACATAATAGAAAGAAGCAGTCTCCTACAAATGCTGACAGCCCAGGTTGCATATAGCAATGAGAGCGCAATGCTGCATCAATGCCAGGGTAGACCACTGATCCCACAAAAACCAACAAAAATAGGGCAGCGTGGAAGAAAGTGTTGTCTTTGTCTATGGAGGGAGTGGACAGAGGCAGTGAGTAGGCGAGATAAGGCCCTGGCACTTCTTCTTTGACCTCTAACCTTATACTAGAAACACTTGCTAGAGAGGAGTCTTCTATGTCTCCTCTAGAAGATGCATTCTGATGGGTTAAACAAAAGATAGTGACAAGGTATTATGAAGTAGGGCCTCTTAGTAGTAGTTTCTTTTTTTCGCACATATACATGTGGTTCCTGCTCCATTTGAAAACTTTACGGACTGAGATTTCCAGTGAAAAGTAGAAACACATTCTTAATGTCTCACTGGCATTCATTAGATAGTGGAGTGGGAAATGTGAAAAGTGTTAACATGATCATAATCCGCCATTTCTTCCAAAATCTGACCTCCACAGATTGATGTCTTGGTAAATCCTGTCTAAAATCTCTCATTTCCTCATTCCTTACAGTGACCACCCCCTCAGCCAGTTGGTCTCTGATTCCGAATCTGAATTGGACAGCACTGAACAGCTGGCACTTGGGAGCACAGACACACTCTCCAACGGACACAAGGCTGACCAAGAGGCTGCGCAACGCTTGGCCAAGAGGCTCTACAACCTGGACGGGTTCAAGAAGGCAGATGTGGCCCGACACCTGGGGAAGAAGTACGTGTGGGTATTGTGAGGAGCAACGGTCCTTCCAAACCTATCTTGCATTGTTTAAATCTCTTTTTATGACAGTTTGGCATTCATTTTGTGTGTTGTTTGTATACCTTCCCTCTGATTTCTGACTCCGAAGTTCTTAAAACGAGATTTAGAACCCCAAATTGTAAAGGTATGACATTCTCCCACTACGTACAATATTCCAGAGATGTCTATTATTTTTACCGCTCAGACTAACTGATGCTGTGTAAAAGCCAGAGTTACTCACCACAAAGGGTGGGGTTCTCTGAGTATTCTGGGATATGTGCAAGAGACTATCTCAGCCTGACCAGAGATTCTGTTTGTAGTTTTTTTATTATTTACATTTTTAACATTTGAGGTTTATTGAATCACATACTATAAGCAATTAACCATTAAATAACTGCCCTGGGTTCCTCCCCCACCCCCTGGTGCCAAGGCCTTTTTTGGTGATTTCATATTTCACCATTCAATGCCTTCTAACCTTTTCTCCTTCATTAACCCCTTAAGTGCCAAGGACGAGCTATCTCGTCCTTGGCAACAGGGAGGTAATCCCAAGGATGAGATACCTCATCATTGGCACTTAAGGGGAGCTCCAAAAAAAGAAAAAATAATATTTAGTCAAATCAATACAAAACAAAACAGTTTGTGCATACAACTTCACACACTGTTAATGAGTACTCAGTGAAGTATGTGTTATGTATTTATTGATTTGTGGGGGGGCAAGTGAATGAAGCAGGGTATTCCCCTTGCTACAGTAATGCGAAGGAGGACTTCTCGTGGGGTTTGTGGTGAGTACTAGGATTATCAGAGGTTTTTACATATGTAATTAGTGGGGCCCAGTCTGCCAAAAACTTTGACATTGCTCCCCTCATTGCTACCTCGATTTTGGGCATGGCAGCTGCATACCATATTTTGGCCCACCATTCTTTTATACCTAGCATGCTTTGTGACTTCCAGTGTTGTGCAATTACCAAACGTGTCACTACTAGGAAGAAGGTAATTAATCTGGCGCTTCTGCCTGTTCATTTGTAATGTCCCTGAGCATCTTCGTTTCCCCGAAGTAAAACCAGTGGATCAATCTCCAGTTTAAACACACATATTCATTTATTCTGGGTGACTACTTTTTGCCAAAATGTTTGCACTTGTGGGCATTGCCAGCACATGTGGAAAAAGGAGCATGAGGGGGCGTTGAACTGCAAGCAGCTGGGCGGGAAGGTTGGGGTAATTTTGTGCATATGCTCTGGAGTGAGATACAAGCTGAGTAATATCTTAAAACTATTTTCCCGGAGGTGAACAGCTTGAGACGTCTTATTGGCTCTTGTCCAAATATTGAACCACGTGAGATTGTAGGTCTCCCTACATCTTCTTCCCACATGGCCATATATGTGTGCAGGGGTTTAAACCTGGATCCATTTAACACCAAATAGAGAATTGCTAACTTGGTTCTTGGGGGGTCACCAATAAACAAATCCTCAAAAGTAGTAGTCTTGCGTTTCCCCAGGTGTGCCACTTGTGGTTGGGTATCCCAGCGCACCCGTGAAGTACATAGAAGTACTGTTTACTGCGGGCGGGTGCTGCTGGAGGGGTGTCCTGATTTTGTTCTGTGTGCTTCGGCTGCTGTCTCTGGACCTCCGTGCCTCCGTGCTCTAACACTGCCTTTGGACAAGACAGGCAGGAGGACGTCCCTGGCAGTTACACACTCTGCCTGACTTGCGGATAGAGGGGAAAAAAAAAAAAAAAAAAAAAAGGGTGTGCACTTTGCACGAGGCCCCGCCCCCCTGGCGTGGTGATGCTTCCTTGATTCCCATAAGACACATGGCCCCAGCGCACCCGCGCGCGCACCCGTGAAGTACATAGAAGTACTGTTTACTGTTCACGGTGCGCGGGGGCGCTGGGGCCATCTGTGTATATGATTTAAAGTTCTGGGAGCGGCTGCTTAAGTTGGCATCTTAACTCTATGTGGAAATCCATTTTATAAATGGTGACAGCGGTAAGCGGATGCTTACTACTATGGGGGACTCATTCAGCAGGATCCAGGGAGGGGGCTAGTTCTGTGTTATTTTGAAAGCTGCCTACCATGCATGGTGTTTGTTCCGTTATAGAACCATTATCAGGCGAAATCATTGAGTGTCCTTATCTAGGATCGTGGTTATAAAATCTCCTGACTTTGCAATCAGTAATTTGTAGTCTGTAATTGAGCACAGCCTTACCTGGATAACTGGTAGATTAGCACATGTGTTTTGTACTTATGTGTGTGGTCGGGCGATCAGAGTCAGGGTGGTAATGATTCGTGGTGCCCACTAGATTTCGGCTGCATCTATGTATAGACCTTAAGTAGTCGTGGTAAACACGGCGGGTACAAGTTAGACCTTCTAATCCTGCAGCAAACTGTATAGTTAGGCACCCTGAATAAGGGAGCGCTGTGTACATTGTGTTGGTCTCGGGTGGGGGAAAAAGGCATTTGTATCTTGCCTCCAAGTGAGAGGGATTCCCGCATTCGGAGTATGGTGGGAACCCTAAGGAGTGGAACGATACCAACAGTGTGTGAGACTCAAAAACACCAAAAGCGGCAAAATATAAGAAATAACCCTGAGAGACACAATACAATTATTGCAAGTGGGACCTTTGTGTTTACCCAAACAAGTAAGACCCACATGACAAACCCCAGCTCCCCCAAAATGAGCGATAAATATTCTAGGGACACATTGGGGGTAGGTGAGACAGAAAAGTGGGAATTAAGCGGTATTGATTTCCCGCCTTTGCCCAATGTTGTAAATGACCAGATAAAGACCCAAATGGACTCCATTCAGAAAATGGATCTCGTTGAAGAGGCTGCACAGAAAAACGTTCAAATTGTCCAATAAGTACCCGTTAGACCCTCTGTCCTAAACATGGACGATTCCATGCCCACCACACCCCAGCTGGATATGTCACTTCTGGCTCCTGTGGTGTCTGCCGAACTGGATAGGAGGGTGAGACTCTCAACGGGCCCCTCAACGCCTGCAAGGGCCAGGGGTGGAGGGCTCGAAAATGTCCACCTACACAAATCCATCCTGGAAAGTAGGGAGAAGCTAGGCGAGTACATAAAGGGCCCCACGTTGGACCTGTCTGGTGGTAGCGAAATGGGAGAACATAAGGTATCTGGAAACAAATGTTCCAGCCCGACTCATCCTATCTCCCCTGGGCAAGGAGAGTTTGAGGAAAGCATGCACAACCAGCATAGCAAGAAAAGTGAGGTAGATGAGAACATGCTAGAACCAGAGGCTTTCCCGGTACTAACTAGGATCTTGAACCCTTTAGATAAAGGTCATGAAAGGACTCATGGGGAGTTACAGGAATTACGATGCATGGTGGTTGAATGCATAGATAAATTGAGTAGGTTGGAAGGGTTTGTTCATGCTTTAAGCATGAAAGAAACCCTCCCAATTCCGCCATTGGAAAAAATAAGTACATTCAACCAAGGTTCCCAAACAGGAAACAAATTATGTCCACAAGAAGGGGACGTAACTTGGGAAAATATGAATGAACTAAAAAGATTGATAGCAATAAATCAGGAAAAAATCGAAAAAGTGGAACATCAAAATGAAACTAAATTTGGGAAGGCTGAAAATACCACATCAAGTACCCCAGAGCGGTCAGTAGGGATTAAGCTGGACAGCCCATCGGCACTTTTTGAAGTGATGGTAAATGAAGAGGCCACAATGCAGGCTCAGAAGCAGAAAGCTGGGGGAGAACTAACCCAAGAAGATGCAACACCGTTCGTGTATGCTATCACACGACAAGAAAAGAAAATGCGGGCAAGGGCTCTCAAGAGAAGAGCAAAGAGTGAGAAGGGCGCGAATATAATGGAAGCAAAAAAAACCAAACATCAACCTTCCCCCAAGATGAAAAACACCAACATTAACTTCAAAGACATATGTAGTCTATCAGTAGAGGGAGGACATCTAGAGGCAGGACATCTAGATTTTACACAGTTAAATGAAGAAAGCAAAAGAGCTTTGGAAGTGAAGGAAGTGTCAGATAGACAAGGACCAACTAAGAAGGATGACTCAGTCATTATAGAGGGCAAATTGCCGGAGACAAATGGCAAGGAATACGGAGAAGCCAAGAATACTCTCTCAGAAGCCATGAATCATAAGGGAAAAATGGATAAGGGAAATTCAAAATGTAGAATAATGGAAACAAACAAGAAAAAGAACTTAAAGCAGATGACTGGAAGCAAAGCAGAGGCACACAAGGAGGATAGGGGTATCCAGCAATTTTTCGGTATAAAAAATAAGCAAATGTTGACTGTGGATATGGTACCGGAAACTTCAGAGAAAGCCCAAGAGGTCATAATAGCACCTCAGGCAGAGGAAAGCCTCAATAAATGTAGCAATTCTAGGCTGCGAGAGGAAGTCGAACCAGAGGGTGGCACTGTGATTGAGGTGGCTAACAACAATGTTCCACTATTGATACCCAGTGAAGATATCAATAAATTGGTTCAAGAGGCACTTTTCAAACTACTCCAAATTCCATCAAACTATGTCCATCCTCTACCACCTCGTTCACTGTTATTCGATGAAAAAGGACTCGAGGGAGCACAGCACAGGCTAATAGTGGTTGAAAAAGAAGAAGAGATAGAAACAGAAAAAAAACAGATGGATCAGAGATCTAATACTCAAACTCAAACTACTAACAATGATGTCAAAGACATGCGGGACAGCATACCCAGCCAAGCACCCGCCCCTAAAATTACAAAGGGAAGTTGGAGGGACATGAGAGAGGAATGTAAGGATGGGGGGATACCAATAATTAAACCCCGAACTGAGGGTATGGGCTTTGAAGAGAGAATACAGGAGATAGCTGAAAGGTGGAATACAAAGCAAGATCCTGAACAAAACAAACGAAACAATGAATGGAATAGGGATAATATGAGAGGAGAAAACAAAGAGTGGGAGATAGGAGGATATCCGAGGGCCGAGGGACATGATCCAATGTTATCTAGTGCCTGGCCAGAAGATCAAAGTGAGTGGAGAGAGCCGAAATTTGTGGATGACCCTAGTGTAATATTAAACTTTATGCTGACAATAGGAGGGCCTCCATCCCTGCATAGAGGGCGGATCTTGTCATTATTTAATGAAATCTCCCGGCTATCTTTAATCACTTCAAGTGACATTAAGCTCATCGATTACATTCACCCGACAAGATATGACTGTGTCAGGATTGTGTTCTACTCCAGGGCTACATACGAACTTGCCCTTACAGAAGGAGTTGCTTTGCAACGTTTTGGGTATGATATAGTGAACATTAGCCAAGGTGCAGGGAAACAGCAGGGAGGGGAGAGGGGAGGATTCTCCAGAGAGATGCAGATGAGAAATGATAGAGAAGGGGCAAGAGCCAAGAATGCAGAGATACACCCCGATGAGGTGGCAGAGCTGAGATGGCTGGCCTCAACCTTGAGGGAATCTATATCCAAAATCCAAGGCATGAAAGATTCAACCTAGAGTATCGCGAAACTCACAGTGGTATCATGGAACTCGAGGGGATCACGTGCTTTATTGCATTCTTTTGATACGTGTGCGGAGCTCCTGCATTATTCGTTTCTATGTATTCAAGAAACTTGGGCAGAGACCGCTATTGTTTTGGATGGCTTTACTATTTTTCAGGAACCTGCCATAAAAAAATCTAAGGGGAGACCGTCGGGTGGGCTATTAATCGCGATCAAGAATAATATAGACTTTAAAATCCAAAAGGAGTTTCATGTAAACAAAGGATGTTTAGCTGTCCTTGTGGAAATAGATCGCAAGAGTGCCCCTATGTGCCTATTAATAATAAACATCTATTGGCAACCTGAAGGTGATTTAAAGGCAAACATTGAGGCAATAGACTATGTAATCCAAGAATGCCAGGATACGAACAATGAGCTATATATGATTCTGTCTGGGGATTTTAACTCTAAAATATGCCTAGAGGAAGATTCAAATGAATGTAGGTTTGGACGACTGATCGGTGAAAGAATCGACCAGCGGAAATGTCATCAGGGGGATACATGGGCCCTCTTCCTGCGAGGCTGGGGCTTCCCAGATGTAAATTAATTTTTAGATGACTCCTCGGAAAATTCAACATGGTCGAATGGAAGATGGTCATCCACCATAGATTACATTTTTGTCTGTGCAAACACTTTTGACCTTGTCCTTGATTTTTGCCTGCTGGACACCAAGGAAAGTGATCACAGAATGCTTAGAATGTCTCTTTCGGTGGATATGGACATGAGAGAGGTACAAAAGTGGGAAACTCAGGTTTCAACGAACATCCAATCGAATAGAATTTCCTGGCATACAAATAATATTGAGAAAGTTAATATACTGTTTCAGGCTGACTTTCAAAATAGTGCTTATGATGTGAAAAAAAAGATGTATTGTCATGATTCCTTTGAGAATTACGTTGAATCGGTAATCAGAGGAAAGGCTAGAATAAAGGAAAAGGCCAAAGGTAACAAACGACACAAACATATTTACTCTGCAGATATGAATACACTCAAGCAGGGTAGAAATTGCGAAATTCGTGCTTTCCGCAGACGGCATCCAATCCCTTTTACAGAGGTGGAAGCACAGGAACTACATGCAATAAAAAATAAATGGAAAAAAAAGTTAAGATTCTTGCGTGCAAAGCTCTATCAGGGAGACGCAGAATCTATGCTAATCTCGTTGTGCAAGGTAAATACCCGTAGATTTTGGTTTTTAGTTAACAATGGGGGGCACGAACAAATCAAGTCCCAAACCTTCTGTATAAACTCAAAGAAATGGGAAGGGCATTTTTCGAGTCTTTATTGTCCCCCTAAAGCAGCGTGGGTTGTGCCTTCAGATATTGAAAATGCCACATGGAACATCACTTTCTGCGTAAAAGATATCGAAGACATCATTGTAAAGAGCTCACCTTCCAGGGCATCTGGTCCGAATCTGCTCTGCAACAAGGTTATGAAGGAGAAGCCAAATTTATGGGCTAAAATCCTATTCCTGTTATATAAAGACATTGTAAAGATTCATCTTCTTCCAAATAGCTGGAAAATGTCCTATATAATACCAATCTATAAGAAAGGGGACAGGGCCCTTCCTATAAGCTATAGACCTATAGCCCTGTTGGATGTCGACTCCAACATATTTGCAAGCCTCGTTCTGGAGCACATTCGTAGCTGGATGGACCAACATAAAATACTTTCGTCCCTGCAGTTTGGTTTTAGAAAAAACGTGGGTACTGATGCAGGAGGTTTGTTAATCAATGTTATGCAAAATGCGGCTTGGACCCCTGGAAATCTCCCCATATATTTGGCCTCAATCGATCTCACATCTGCTTTTGACTTAGTGGATAGAACAATTCTATGGACCAAATTAGCGAATCTTGGGATGCCTGTTTCGCTCCTCTCAATTGTATATAACATGCATCAAAACTCTAGATTAAAGGTTCGTATGAGCATGGAGGGAAATTTGTCACAGGATATCAAGGTAACCAACGGTCTGCGGCAAGGATGCATATATGCCCCAACGTTATTTAACCTTTATTTTTCAGATTTGGGAGCATGTTTCGGCAAATTGGTTATAAACTCACCTAAAGTGGAGGGCATCAAGGACCGCAGACGATGTAACTCTTTTTGACCACACCCCCATAGGTCTTCAACGACTCCTAACTGCGTTCAAAGATTATATCTTCACAAATGCCCTGAAAATCAACTACTCTAAAACAGTGATACTATGTTTGTCCCATAAGAAAAATCAAAAAATTAATGCACTGTTCCTAAATCATGAGAAACTACCAACAAAATCAGCAATAAGATATTTGGGATATCCAGTGTTCGGTAATAAGAACAAGGTAAACTTTAGAGCTCTACTGGAAGCGAAAATCGCCCCTATGAAAGCCCAACTATGCAAAATTGACCTAAAGTACGGCAAATTCTCCCTAATGCCATGTGTTCGCCTTTATAAAAATAGACTAGTGCCCCAATTCTGCTATGGTCTAGAACTGGCTCCTTTATGGTGCAGAAAGGAGGTGGCTGGGTACGAATCAAAAATCCTAAAATCTATGGTAAAGTGCCTGCCGAAGTGTGTTCCTTTGGTGGCAATAAGATATGAGCTTGGCCTACACTCGATTAGAAGTACGATCGAATGGCGTAGAATGGCACTATTCAGGAAATTGTTAACCAGCAAAGATACCACCTTATATGACATCATGGGTAGGGGTATCAGGAGTGGTGCTCCTACTTCTAAGTACCTTAGGGATATGCTGGAAGAAGCAAATGAGGTTCTCGACAAACTGGGGGTCCCCAGAGATATGCTTATTGCAAATCCTATGAAAGTAAAAAAAATACTGCTTCATGCTGACTGGAATTTAACAGTTCAAGAGGTTAAAATGTCTAAATTATACAAACACATTGTTTCTGATTGTAAAAAGATGGGGGAACTGGAACCATATTTAACTAAATTTCCTGATAAAATGTGGAGGCAGGAATATATGCGATTCCGCTTTAATGTGTTGAGTACGGGACAAATACTTGACATTAGAAGTGGACAGAGTAGTGGATCCTCCTTTTGTAAATTTTGTAAACAAGGGGAGAATCAAGAGACTCTGCAGCATGTACTGACTGAGTGTGATGGTCTAAGGACTGAACGCATCAGTCACTTTAGTAAATATGTTCCAAATACTGAGTGCGTGGACCTGGACCTGGACCTGCTGTGGTTAGACACACTCCATGGTAAACGTGTCAAGCTACAGATCGCTGTTGTCAGGTTCTTGAAGCTCTATTGCTGTTTTTAAGTGAATGTGAAAAAAAGCAGTAGATGTTTTGAGTATCAACTCCCGTTAGGAATATCTAGAGGAATTTGTTTTTTTTTTTTGTGAGAGTGACCTACATTTTAGGTTTCAGGATAAAAAAAAAAAAAATTCAAGAGGAGAAAAAATATTTTTAAATTAATTTCTTTTAAACTGCATATTGATGTTATGTTACTATTCTGAAAATGAATTGAAAATGGAAGTGGCAAATGTAAACTCTTGTATGAAGAAATTATGTCTGTATATTAAGCCTTTGTAATGCTCATGTGAGGTTTTAAAAAAAAATGTACTATGTAACTATAAACAAATAATAAAAAAATAAAAAAATAAAAAGTATCCCAGCGGTGAAGTTGCAGCTACTCAGACCTATCCCTCTCCTCTACCATGTAAGCTTGCCTGCACTCTTCAAACGTGAGAGGATGATTGTCCCTATACATCTGGCCTAGTGTGTGTAGTCCCCCGCTTTCCAACGGATAAATCGACCCTCGTCTAAACCCAGAGGAAATTCCTTATTATCCCATAGTTTTGTCTTGGGTGAGGGCAATGCCGCCACCGCATATTTGCACGCAGATTTGTCCCAATATTTCAATTTGGCACTAGAAGTTAGAAGGCCCCATTCCCCTCCCTTGAGGACCTTGGGTGAAACCCAGCATGCCTTATGTAAAGGGGTTCCCATGACGATCTGTTCAATGTTCACCCAATGTTTAGTTTCTTGTGTCTGGGATGCCTTCTGGCACTCTATAACTGGCGCTAACTTTCGATATCTGGTACAGCTAGTCCCCCTGCTACTTTGGGCACCATCAATGTACGTCTGGCTACTCTCTGGCTCTTTCGGGACCATAGAAAGCTAACTATCTGTGATTGTAGATCCTTCAGAGCCGTTTTTTCGGGTATCCAGGTTGGCAGGGCCTGGAAGACATACAGTAAATGTGGTAGTAGGGTCATCTTGACTGCTGTTATCTTCACAAACCAGGAGATTTCCGACTCCCCCCCCCACACCCCCATCTTACTAATTCTTGTTTGGCCCTAGCAAACAGGGGTAATAAGTTAGTCATGTAGAAGTCTGCATATTTTGCCCTCAAATTCACCCCTACATATTTTAAGGTTCTTGAGGCCCATTTTAAGGGGAAATCTCTCTTCAGATGTGAAACCGCTTAACAGTGACTCTGTGATATTAAGCATTGTTGATTTTCTTAAATACATTTTAAAGCCTGAGACCTCGCGGAATCGTTCCAGTAGTGAAACGTTGTGTGGTAGTGTGGTTCTGGAGTCCTGCACATAAAAGAGGAGGTCATCCACATACAATGCCAGCTTATGGTGGTGACCTGCTATTTCAAACCCCTTAATGCCTCCAGATGATCGCACCATACAGACTAGGGGTTCCATAGAGAGGGCAACGAATAGTGGGGATAGCAGGCACCCCTGGCGAGTCCCTCTATAAAAACGCACTGGATTGGAGAGAATACCATTTTCATTAATCTTTGTGGAAGGTAATATGAAGTTGGCTAGTAGCAATTTGCAGAAACGCTGGCCGAATCCGAACCCCTCCAGGACTTTGGACATATAGGACCAATCAATGTGATCGAACGCTTTCTCAGCGTCAATTGAGACATCATTTCACGCAGTGTATCATCCCTATTTCTGGGACACATGTAATTGATGAAGCAGAGCTGAACAGGATTTATGCCCTTATAGGGAGCTGGATGGTTCATAGTAATCTGGCTCTGAACAGAGAAAAGACTGAGCTTTTGATTGTTGGCTCCCATAGTACGCTGCTGAAACTTGGCCCGACCTATGAGAGCTTTCTGATAGGGATGTAAAGATAATTCCTCAAAAGAAGGTAAAAACATTAGGCGTTATATTTGACCAACACCTCAATATGAAGGCACATGTTGGGAGACTAGTGTCGGTATCAGGCTACTATATTAAGCTATTGGCTCACCTCTGACCTTTTATCACTCTGGCCTAAATAGATATATCAAGGCCAGTCTTGTGGCCAGCACCTTTGAGTAGATTCGAGAGTCGTAGTTGAGGACTGCGATCGGTCTAAAGGATGAGCATAGGTTAGGGTCTTTATCTGGTTTAGCGAGCAGAGTGAGAAGTGATTCCCCCGTAGAATGTGTGATCAACACCGTCTCCATAAAGGAATTAAACAAGTTTGCTATATGAGAGGAGAGGACTGCTGAGAATGTTTTGAAGAAGGCGGCCGTGAAGCCGTCCGATTATGGTGCTTTATTGCCCCGTAGGGATCGATTGGCGCGTGCTATTTCCTCTGTTGTAATAGGTGCATCTACAGATTGTGTCTGTTTGTCTGTAACCTGGAGGAGCTGAGCTTCTCGGATGAAGGCCTCCTGCTGTGGACTCACAGATGAGTCCGCTGCAAATAACTCAGAGTAGTATGGGGATAGAATTTGTATTTTCTCTGATTCATTAGTATGTAGCAACCCACCACTGTCTTGTAAGGCCCCTATAATAGTGCTATTTCGCTGCGCTTGAAGTTTGTAGGCTAGCATTCAGGACTCTTTACTGGACGTGCTGAAGTAGAAGTGCTTCATCCAAAGTAATTTATGTGTGATATCGCCCGCCCACAGCGTCTTCATCTCGGCCCTGGCTACTTGGAGCTGCCGATACGATTTCCTGGCCCAATCACGCTTGTATTGGGATTCCCATTTGGTCACCCTCTCCTCAGCTTGGACTCTCTGGTTGGATAGTAGCTTTTTACAGGCCTTGGCTATGCTAATCAGTTCTCCCCTTAAAGTGGGTTTAAGCGCCTCACATACCCCTGAGATGGATACTTCCCCTGTGAGGTTTACTTGAAAGTACAGTGTAATCCTTTCTGTAATGTTAGATCATATGACTGGGTCTGTGAGTAGTGAATTGTTCATCCTCCATCCGATGGACCTCCAACTTCCCAGACCATATCTGTTTAAGAGTATTGTGAAAGGGAATGACCTGATACCAAAGCTACTTCTATAGTGGTGGTTGAGATCCAAGGCAATAAGGAATGGAATGTTAGGAAATAATTGATTCTGGAATAGGCGCGGTACACATGTAAGAATGGGAATAGTCCCGATGCTGAGGGTGAAGGTTCCACCATGCATCAGTCAGGTTTAAGTCAGCCATTCCCGTTTGAGAGCAGCAGCTCGTGCCCTCTGAGCTGAGGATTCTGGCCCTGACCTATCCTAACCTCCATCAAGTACTAAAATGAAGTCCCCTCCCATTACTAGCTCCCGTTGTTGGAATTGTGCTATTTGAGGAAACAAGTTGGTATAGAACTGGGCTTGTTGTTGACTGGGGTCGCACACTGATACCATTGTGAGTTCCCTCCCTGCTATGTGCAAAATATATCTGCCCTTCACATCTCTTACCATCTTCACTTGTTTGTTCAAAATGTAGGGAGTTAACTATCAAGATAGCTACCCCAGCTTTCTTAGTTGCTGAGGAGGCAAAGTCTTGATTCAGGGACCAACGTGATCTCTTTCTTATTTCAGTTTATCTCAACAGGTGAGTTTGTTGGAGCAGAGCGATGTCTGCCTTGAGCTTTATTAATTTGGAGAGACCTCCTTTCCTTTTCCTTCTGGAGTTTAGCCCCTTGGCATTTATGGAAACAATTTTTAAATCAGCCATGGTCCAGAATAATCCCTGGTCCTTCTAGCAATCTGTTCCATCTCCTAGGGTCTTCCCACTCAGATTAAAACCAATGAATTCCTACGGCCACATTATACCCGCTCCCCTCATTAAAATGTTGTATAACATTCCAACTTTTGGTCAAAAAACACTTCTGACAACTTTTCTGACTGTCTAGCCACACAACAAAAGAAATAAGGAAGCAAGAAAAACAAAACAAAACTAGGATAACCCCACATTAAGCAATCTGCTTGAATAAGGCACATACTCCTATTGCCCCTATAAGTATAAATGGTTGCAAAAATAATCAGTTTGCTGCCACCGTTATAGTTACTTCCGTTGGTATTTAGCTGCTCAGTATCATAGTTTCACACCCAAGGTCTCCGTGGAGCTCCTGAAGAAGCCAAGTTGAATTAGATCACTAAGCACGTCATTCAGTCCAGTGCCTCTGCGTCTCTGCTTCTTTCTCTTTTGTCCATTGAAAGTCTCCTACGTTCTTGGCGTCTGCTCTTCCTTGACTTTGATTGTGACCACTGAGTTGCCGAGGCTTCTGATGCGTGATTTTCTGATAGGTGTATGTCTGCCTCAGGGATCTTCAGGATTTCTACCAACGCCTTGAATGATGTAAATTGATGTTGGAACCCATCCACCTGGAACATGATCCGTAACGGATAGCCCCATTTGTAGCGGATCCCCTTTTCCGAGAGCCAAGTGGTCAATGGTCTCATTAGCCTGTGGTGCTGTATTGTTCCTTGTGAGAGGTCCTGAAACAGCTGCAGAACCGATAATTGGAATAGCAGGTCACCCATCGCTCTAGCCTTTTGGAAGATGAGGGTTTTAGTTTTTAAAAAATGGACCCGTACTATGACATCTGGGAGGAGATTTTGTCTCTTCTGAAAGTAGGAGAACACCCTATGCGTGTAAGATCGGCGGTTTCGTCTCATAGTATCTCCTGGAATAGGGCTCAAACGTACCCTTCGAGGCCGTGGTTTTGGATGCCTCTCGGTACTCCTCTGATGCGTACATTGTTCCTGCGAGAGCGATTTTTGGTATCTTCTTGCTTTTCTTCCGCTATACGCCGGTAGGATTCGAATGCTGCCACCCTTTGCTCAAGTTGGTCATGGGTTTGTTCACAGAAGGCAGTTTCCAAGTCATCTGATTTAGATTAATTTTGCTGTACAGGGTGAGACAGTTCTTGAAAGGAGCTTTATGGGTCTTTTACTGTTGATGCCATCTCTTTTTGCAGGGACTCACTGGAATAGGCGCAGGATGTCACCATTAGTGGCGGGCTGGGTTTCCTCCTCTAGCTCCGGCGATAGCTCTGGTGGTGGCTTTGGGTGTTGGAGCATGTCTCTGATGGAAGCCCCTGTTTTCTCCTTGGCTTTGCCTGGCTTCATCCTGCCCATAAATTAGTTTTCTTAGCAGGAGTGTGCCGAGAACTAACTAGTTGAGTTGGAGTATTTGCTGTTAGCTCTGGTCATGCGGTTTTCGAGCTAACTACTGGGGGGAGCGTTCAAGGAAATTCCTCAACGGGCAATGAGCTTCCATGGTGATAAACGGTGCTATTTATCCTTCTTAGTGGTGCCTGTTTAATCTCTTTTCATCTTTGGGTCCCAGGTAAGCTAACACTAAATGTCTGAAAGCTTGAGCCCCCAGGCTCTCTTTTCCCAGAGCTACCCGTGGGCAGGCAATCTATGCCTCCTCTGTCCAGATTGAAGGAGATATCATGCCCCAGACTTTTCATATCTCTAACTGCTTAAGGTGGGCAGTTCCTCGTAATCCTTGGGCTCAGTGACAGATCCCTACAAGTCAGCGCTTAGTGCTGTATTTACTCTGTGCAGAGGGCCTTTGACTGCTTTTCCCTCTCCTACGTTGCTTTCCTCCTTGGCTTGGTTGCCTTAGTAGCCTGAGGTCCCGGGTCGTGGGCTTCTTATCCCCTTGCCTCTTAATCTGCTCGCTATGGGCGTGCGCCACCGCAGCGCCAGTAGAGCTCCTGCAGAGGGATGAGGGATAGGGAGCTCCTACACTTCTCGGTGCCTGTCACTGAAGTCCTGGGCCGCTGCCCTCATTATCCCTTTCTCTCTTAATCCACTCAATCCAGGTGCGCGCTGTAGCTTCTGTAGAGCCCCTGCCTCCCCAGAGAGGGATGAGGGATATGGAGCTTATACACGTCCCAAAGCTTGCCCCTCATACCTGCTGTGTTATTGCCCCCATCCGGGTTCTCTGCTGTGTTATTCTCCCTGGGGGGGTAGGCGCTGCTCCAGCCTTAGGGCCCACTTCGAGACTGGGGTACTTTCGCCGGCCGTGTTGCTGTGTCCCTCCTTCTGGCTCTGCCAACTCCTCTCTCTTGGTGCCGCGTTGAAGTGCAGTTTCCATTCTCTTTTCGGGTTTCGGACTGCCGCCAAGTAGGACAGGGCAACATTTGGGGAGATTTGAGGCTCCACTTGGGCACGGGCACGGGGGCACACACAAATCAGTAATCCCATTTAAGTGTCCCTGCTTCCAGCTATGAAATTTAGCAGCATTGTTTGCAGATAGGAAGTCCCTTTTAAAGTAAATGAGGGGTATAGGGGATGGGAAGGAGGCCAGGGAATAATGAACAGCTGCCTGATGCCAGATCAACAGAAGTACCTGATTCACTGTGCTTGAATGTACATTCATCGGTCTAAGGCTCTTCTAACCGCATCATATCACATGTTGATCTTCGCGCTGCTGACTGGGCGAAAAGGAACCACAGTTTTCAGATTCACTTTGGGACCATTCTAATGCCCACCTCATCTGTGATATTAGAGGACGCAAACCTGAGAGAGAGAGAGAGAGAGAGAGAGAGAGAGAGAGAGAGAGAGAGAGAGAGAGAGAGAGAGCGCGTCTGTCTCACCGGTCCACACAAACCCCATTGTCACTCCCCCTCCCACGCGCCATACAAACCCCTGAATAAATGTGCCTGCTGTTTAACTAAACGTTCAGTGCAGTGCACTGAAGTGCAAGTTTCATCTTCTTCCTGCATTTTTATTTTATTTTAAAACAAAAATCCATTCCGGAAGTGTCATAATAGTAAAACATATTTTTTTTAAGTAGAGGAGCACTGCTCTCCACCACCCTGCCCACTTTCACTTTGACCACTGGTTTTATGTTGGTTATTAGTGTAGACCTATCGCCGCCGTTATATAGTGTTTCTATCAAATTAGACATGACTATGCCCATATTTGTAGCCAAGTGTTTTGCTCAAAGAGGGTCGTAAATGAACGAGCATCAAATACAGCATTTGTCAATGTATGATTGAGCATCTCAGATTTCCTCAAGTACATTTCCCATTCTGCCATTGCCTGGAACAGCTACAGTTCTTTTACCAGCCATTGGAGGGAAAGTAGAAGCTGGGTCCCTCAGCAAGACCAAAACATTGTCAAGAAACATTTTCACTTCATGGAAGTCCCTACTAAAAATAACATTGATTTTAACATGTTCTTTAATGTAACAGCACTCTAAGGGAATATAAAAATAAGGGTAAGATGCCTTGACATCTATTGTAATCGGCACAGCTGCAACAACTTTTCTCTTGCATTTTTCCCTCAGGTGAGCTAAACATTGAGTGTTACAAAATGTTTGTATTTGAAGTAGTAGACCCATTTGATTGGACAGGGATCGAAACAGCTGGGAGCTATTTAGCTCCAGCTTGTATCCCAGAATAGCCTGGCTAACTTCACACCGAGAGCTGCCAGGAGCTACTTTTGAATCTTTAGGCCAATCAGTGCCATACAGACATGCCTATGTGAAATTATCTAGCCCACTTTTGCCGACCTACAGTTTTGCTGAATGCATTTTTACCGACTTTATTTCCACTTCCTTTGCTGTAAAATGTATATGGTAAGTTGGGATAAGATATATATTGGGGTGAGGGTAATAAAGGGGAAGCATGCAGCGAGTCTCTCCCTCTATTTTGCGAAAAAGACAATTTGAAAAATCATTTAAAAATAAATTCTGCAAAACTGTAGGTCGGCAAATAATATTTTCCAATTCTTCATAGAACCGAAATTACATCTGTGTGTGGAATGCGTTTCAACCAACATTGTGATAAGCGTTGTTACGCATTAAAATCCAGTACATACAACATCTTTATTATTTTCCCCCCGAGTTTAGAGCAGAGGGCAGTGTAAAGGTCAGGATACTTGACAGAAGCCATCTACATTGTGGATGTAATTGCAAGCCATGGAGAAAAGCCTCTGTTTTCTCAGAAGCTTTTCAGAAAGAAACTGTACACAGTGATATAAGGAATGTTTTTTTTTCTGTTCAGCTTTTGTTGTGTTTTGTGTCTGGATGCTGTAGGGAAACTCCCCAACGATCAGACCCAGAAAATACAACCCACTAGGGAAAAGGGCTAGGTGCACACTTTTACGAGAAAGACAAGAGCTTTTATTTTGTATCCAAAATGAAAAGGTGACAGGGTATAATGAATCCACTGCCATAGAGCTATCTGATGTCCCTCATATATGATTCCGGTTATAAACACAAACATTGTCACTCATGATGCACTTGATATACAGTGTTAATCCCCCACCCTTATTGATACTGCCTATATACATACTAATGATTACATATAGCCCATTCTCCAATTGGTACTGCGGTCTTCTCTCCCATCTTCACCACACATGGGTAACGTCCTTGTCTATCTTGGGATGCTGCAACTGGCATCACCCTACATTTGATCATAACCATGTGATGTGCACCTGGTTAACAACATGAACTCAGCAAGCAACTTCGAGGTCAGGCTCGCCCTTGCAGACAAAGCAGCCCTTTTCACATCCCAGACAATTCGGCGCCCCCTTCATGCCCTCCCCACTGTATGGGCATCACTCTTAGCTCTCCCTGGCACAAATCATAGATCATGTTGTCCTCTGCTTACCTCTTTATCAGTTCCCCTCCTGAAGGCAAGCGTCCCCAGCCAGCACGATCCTCCCCGCAATGAGAGACAATGAAGGACTCTCCCAAGTCGGGAATAAAGCCAAGACAGAGTGCGGGTGAGCTTAAGTGGGAGTTTATCAATCAGAATAGGGCATGCAAAGAACTCTGCAAACTCCGAGAGCGCTCTGTCCGACAAAAGCAAAGACAGGCGTATATATTTACAAAAAACGTCATAAGAACCTACATACTATAGGGGGCACAAGTTCGATGGGATTGGGTGGTGATGACTAGCTATAGGTGCTGCTGTGATGTGGTTGGCCTTGGCTGGAGAACGTCACTGGTCAGCCTCGTGGGTTGGGCTAGGCCTGGCAGGTCAGCTGAGTTCATCCGGGCGGTGTCGTTGTGCCATCGCGGCCAGTGTCAGAGATGAATGTCTTTTCCTGACTTATTTGCCCTAGGCCATGCACACCGCAGTCATTCAGTCATTGCAATATTATCTTCTTTAGTAAATCTTCCAATAGGTTATTCTACAGGTTAATGCAACACAGGAGGAATGCACCTTGTGAGGGGTCTGATGGTCATTCGTCAGGGCATGGTTACCAGTGTACTGTTGACCGGAGCCATAGGTTGAGGGGCTAAGCTTCAGGGCATGGGACGGGCGGTACATGCCTTCCTGTCTTGTTAGATGTGGTTATGAATGTGCCGCTGTGTGTTGCCACAGTATTGGGTGTCCTGATTGCACAGGGCCATAAGTCTAAGATGTTCCGGTGGGTTGTGGGGTTTACGAGGGGGCGCCTTTGGAAGTGTGTATTCAGGCAGAGGTTTACTGCTGTGCTGTAAATAATGCAGGTGGCGGGCCGTGGCCTTGGGTGCTGCAGAAGGGGCTACAAATCTTTGAAGCAGCTCCAGTCTGGTTGGGGGAGGTGGAGCAGCGCGGCGCGGGCCTCTGCTCTCATGTTTGGCAGTCTTCGCAGGGTGGGAGGGGGAATGGCCTTGCACATATTCACAAAGGTATCTTCCTCGTGTGTTGCCGGCTTTTAAAGGTGAAAACATCACAATCATTTGAACACTTTATAATATCTGTTTGAATCACTTGAAAACATACATTTCAACTTTGCTGGATGTGTCTCGATTATATCCAGTCTGAGCACCTTATTCGTACACTATGTTTTAACAACTACAGTATTTAGTTATATGCATATACATTTGCAGTAAACGAGGTAGTAGTGTGATTGGTGGAGTACATAGAAAATGACCCGCCACTGCACGTGACGGTGGTGGCACATAAGGGGCTTAGACATACACACATGACAAGTGCATTCTCGCGCATCCTTCACATGAGCCCTCTGTGTGGTTACATTCGTCTTCTTGTGTACTCTAGCAGCATTAATTCGGTTATGGCGCAGCACCATGGAGTGTAAGTTTCCCAGTGATACATATAACAAATAGTCCCCTGGAACACTCCTTCATTGTTAGTACCCAACTGCAGTGGTGTGGGCTTGTCATTGCTAATATCATGGAAGCATGCTTTCTATCATGGTTATACATTTTACAGGTTTTTGTAATACAAGAGATTGTGTGGAGAAATGCACACTTTGCAAGTGGTCTTAGCATTAATATGTGGGGACTTTCTACCATCTGATGACCATTTTACCGTTCTTTTCATCGCCCAAGCCCGCTTGCCGGGTCATGCTGGGAGCGATGATACACTGCGGAAGGTGAACTGTTACAATGTTAATGTATTACGCTAGCTCATGTCCGTCTTGTTCGTGGGAACGGGCTCGCAGCGGATCTGCCAGGGTGCTGCGGCAACAGGGATAACTGGAACTCTCCGAGGGTGGGGGCCGCGCTACAGTGCGCTAAGCTCACACCATCTTTATTAGACAAAATGGTTTCTGAGGCCTAGACGTGTGGGCAATGTCTTCAGCAGGTGAGCCATCCACCACCTGGGCCCTGGTGGTAAGGAGGGGACGCCCGATGAGCCATGGCCCTCACCTGGGGTGGAGATGTAGGCAAGGGGGGGTCTTTTGGACCACTCCTCCCCTACCTTTCCCCCCTTTCGTTACTTAAGTAACGAATACTTTAAGTCCTCCAGCCTTCTACATTCTGCTTCACCCATCACTGCCTCATCCCATGCAGGTGTGCCTTTTATGGGCATCCATGCTCTGCACACCCCCCGTAAGCTTTCCTCTCTTCTGGCATATTCATCTGGGGTACAAGTCAGGTATATACATCCGCCATCTCCCGCCAAATCTACCCACACCTCCTGGTACCATTCTAGTACACGGGGCTCTCTAATGGTGGTGTGCCATGCTTTATCTATGATATCCTTGTCGTGATAGATAGGCACTAGCTGATATCTTGGTGTGTCATCTGTTCCTGTTTGTACCTGCACTTCCTGCATGTTTTGCATTGTCCCACGGGTGTTGCCCATTGTCACCATCATCATTGCACCATTTGGTACTGCGTTAGCACAAATTCGAAGACCCGCCTGGCACAGGTAAAAAATTAGAAGGAGGAATACCACCGCTGGCATCAAAAATTTCACAGTTGTTCCAAGCCATGAGGGGACCCAGGAGAAGATGTTATCGAACCATGTGCTGTCTTCTGCTCCACCTTCCATTTTCATTTTCTCTCCTAGGTTGTGGACTGCTTTGATCACATGGGACAGGGAGCCGTTCTCTGCATCTTCAGAAGGTACGAAAGTGCAGCAGGCACTTCCGATTTTTCGGCAAACACCTCCATCCATTGCCGTCAACAGGTCCAAGACATACCTGTTTTGCATGGTCATCAGCCGTAAAGCCCTTAGTTCCACTTTTATTACGTTGAACCCTTCTTCGGTGTCGTTTGCCAGCTGAATCAATTCCCAGCGTGTTATCTGGAGCCATTTTGCGTTTGCTCTTGCTTGAACACTTGAGATGAGTGAGGCAAAGAATGTTTCTGCTGAGCTGAATAATCGATATCTGTCTGGGATCTGAGCCAACAGTTCTGATGATGCCTTTGATATGTAGTTTGATGCTCGTCTGTTACGGGTCAGCACCTCTCCCTTGCTCCCGGAAGACAGGACATACATTTGTGACTCCGCAGTTGGTTGGGCTGCACTCTGTTGTATGAGTTCCTGTGTCCTTTTGCTCCCATCGATGTGGCTTTCTGGTATTACCATTAGGGCTGAGTGCAGAGTGGCCATTGAGCAGCTGCCACTCCATGACGGGGGGAGGTGCAGGTATGCCTGGTTGCCGCATACCCAGTACGTGTCCATCAGGGCCGCTGTCCCTTTTCTCAGATCTGGGATGGTGAGGGTCTTGTTACAGTCCTTGTTCGTCCCCATGGAGGTTTTCCCCTCTCCTTTAAAACATAATTCATAGTCTATTTCGTTCTGCAGTTTGATGGGTTTTTCAATGGCGGTTACCCAGGTTAGTTTTGAAATGTGTTCCTTCCACACTGGTGTGCATGTTTCTTCTATCCACTGCGATTTCTCTGGTGCCACACCTCTCAGTGCTTCAGCTTTACACATTACTTCTTCATCCTTCCACTTGTTGTCGGAAAAAAGTGTCCCTTGTATTACAAAAAAGGGTTCTTCCAGACATACCACCCCGGCCGTCTTTGGATAGCAAGTTTTCTCGTTCTGCAGCATTCTGAAAATAACTCCATGTGCCTGGAAGGTGTTCTTAATCCTACACAACGTGAGATGAAGGAGACATTGGGCATCTATAATTGGCAACTCTTTGGGTAGCAATACTTTGGGTGTACCTGAAGCATGAGGAATGAGGGAGCAGACATAACAGCTCTCATTTGTTGTTTGTTTCGCTGTGGCACTCATATCGGCATACCACTTATTTGTCTGGTGGGGGTGTCGTGGGTCTTCCATTTTATCTAGTCCTAACCCATAGTACTCATCATACTTCCTCCTCCCTGCTTCCCTTTTTCGTCTGTTATTCTTATTCCTCATGTACTTCCCAGCCTCCTGGGCGAGGGATAAAATAGACCCCCCTTTCTCATTCCCGCCCCCCTTGGCCCATGCATCATATAATATTTCGTGTGTTGCTAGCATCTTTTCCTTTTCGTCCTTGACGTTATCTTGCAGGTCGTTTAGTATGGGGGCAGGTTGGCTGGTGGGGGAGTTCTATAACCACGATATGGCAGACGGGTTTCGGTCATTTAAACTGCGGGCATTGTACTTAGACATCTTTGGCGGAGAAACTGTGCTATTTTGCAGTGCACCCTGTAGCCCTCTCTTTTCTGTTATGACAGCATTGGGTGGTGTGGTGTGATAGCCCCATACAAGTTTAGTTCCGTCCCATACCAGAAAATCACCTTCCCTAGTATTGACACTTGCAGTTGTATTGGTCCCAGTAGTGCTGTTACTCCCAGTGCTGTTCATCCCTCCCCCCTCGTTCATCTCGATAGAGATGAACGCTACAAACCAATATGTAACCAGGCCAAACATCATTATAAAAAACAATGTAATGCACACAGATAATCCACACTCATACGAATATCTGCATCTCTCATTTAATAATTCTCTCATTCTGCTAATTCTATCCGTTGCAGGCTGCCCGTTAGATGCCATGGTAGCTCCTGTTTGAGATATAAAAGTGCATTAAGTGCATGCATGTAAACATTTTGTTGGCACTATAAGTGCCAATATATATTGACAGGGAACGGAAGCGGGTAGGGTTTGTAGGGACCGGGATGCACAGACAAGGGTGTCAACACTTCATAATTTGATCACTTCATTAATTACATATAGGTTCCACAAGACAAAAAGGAAAAAATGTTTTTTGTTTTTTTTTTCAGTACTATCATAAAAATGCAAGTATACTTATCAGCCATTTGCCCATTCAGGTGCATTACTGCCACACACACAAGTTCATATTCAGACATTCTGCTCAGTTGCATCGGTTGCTGTTGTCTGTGCCTCCTCATCTACCTCCTCTTGCACATTACTATATGCTTTTCGTACATCTGTCAAGTGTATCCAGTATTTCAGGCCCTTTACTTTTACTGCCGTGGGCGTGCAGAACACTACCTCATATGGGCCATGGAACCGTGGTGCATTCCATCGACGTACAAAACTCCTGACATAAATTAATTCGCCCGGCATCAGCTGTAGCTGTTGTTCAGGCTCCGTGACAGACCCTGTTATGTTTCCCTCCTCTCTAGTGAAGGGTGGAGAGAGCTGCTTTGATATTGCGCGCGCTGCCCTTGTCAATTTCTTCAAATAGTCTGTGAACTCTTCTCCCAATATCGCGGCGCTTCTGTGTGCATCTGAGTGTTCGCGCAGTGGAGAGTGTGCAGTGTACATTCGTCTCCCAGTCACGATCTCGTGCGGGGACAAATGGTGGTCTTTACTTGGCTGATTTCTCAGCTCAAATAGCGCAAGGGGCAGACAGTAAATCCAATTATTTTTCAATGAAAAGCATAGTTTTGATAACCTGCCTTTTAACAGTCCATTCATCTTTTCCACTACGCCATTACTTTGAGGATGATAGATCGAACACAATTTATGTTTTATTCCCAATAACGTAGTAACTTCCTTGAAAAGCTCATTTACAAAGTGAGTGCCATTATCTGAGCGAATCATGTCACAAATTCCCCAGCGCGGGAACACTTCCCTCACTAGGAACTTTGCAGCGCTTTTGGCATCAGGTCGTGCACATGGGCCTGCTTCTACCCACCTTGAGAATGGGCATACAACCACGATCATGTAACGTGCTCCATTACACCTTTCCCCCATGTCCGCGTAATCAATATGTAGCTCTCTGAATGGGCCAATGGGTTTTGGAATTGTTCCCCGGAGCGTGCGTAATGTCATTCCTGAATTGTATATCTGACATGTTGTGCATTCCATTGCTAATCGAAATATGTGCTCCTGGAGACAGGGCACGAACCATTCTTCCTGTATTTCTGCTGCGATATGCTGTTTGGTATTGTGTGCAGGGAATTGTAGCTGTTGAAACGCAATTTCCAATAACTTGATTGGCATTACCACTTTCCCTGAGTTGTTCTGTCGCCACAGTAAGTCTGTCGCCGACTTGCTGCACCCTCGTTTTGTCCACATCAATTTTTCCTCTGTACTAGCTCCTTCCTGTAATTCTAGTATTTGTGATATTGGCATCATGTTGTAGCCCTCTGGGAGCTCTTCGTTTGTCTTGTGCTGCAGCATGTACTCACCTGCTTCGTATTTCTGAAAATAGGAAGCCTTCTTGGCGACAGCGTCCGCTGCCGCGTTTCCCAAAGACACAACATCTGTGTTGGATGTATGTGCTTGGCACTTCACTATTGCTACCGCAGTAGGGTTTTGTAGGGCCTCAATTAACTCTTTCAACAATTCTGCATGCTGTACTGGTGTTCCGTCTGCCCGTCGAAATCCCCTCCGCCCCCATCTTGCTAGACCTCCATGTACTGTCGTCGTCATGTAAGCTGAGTCTGTATATATTGTCACTGCGCAACCCTTTGCTGCATGTAGTGCTTCTATGAGCGCAATCAGTTCTGCTGCCTGTGCGGAGTAATGTGATGGGAGGCGGTACTGCACTAGTGTTTCATATTCACCGTCTTCTAGCCTCACCACTGCCATGCCAACATGTTTTTCTCCTGTGTCCATGTCAATCGATGCAGATCCATCCACGAAATACACTTCCCCCTCGCTCAGAGCGTTCTCACACACCACTGTGTCCTCCCCTCTTTCTCCTGTGTAAGTTGCACAATCGTGATCCTGCATGTCCTCCAGTGTGCATGCTTCTGTAATGAATGTTGCGGGGTTCACTGTCTTGCATCTCACCACATGGATATTGGCGCTAGACAATATGATCTCATAGGCTGTTGCCCGCTGTTTTGTCAGTGTGCTTTTTGACCTCTCAAGTATTGCGAATAATGAATGTTCCACAAACAATGTCACAGGGCATCCCATTACTATTGTGGCACTTTTCTCAATCGCGAACGCGGCTGCAGCGAGTGATTGCTCACACGCGAAATGGCCTTGCATCACGGCATCTAAAGTACCACTATAGTAAGCCAAAGGCTTGTGTCCTAGGGACGTTTTTTGTGTCAGTACAGCTGTCATGAGTGTTCCCTTGCAGTGTGAAAACAGGTAAAACTCGCGTCCATAATCAGGATTTGTGAGTATTGGAGCGCTTGAAATTAACTCTTTTAACGATTTAAATGACGCGCTCATTTCTTCTGACCATTCTATTTTTTTATTTTCCTGTTGTGCTTCTTTGAGCGCTTGTAGTAGGGGTCTTGTGTATGCTGCATAGTCTAATATCCATGCTCGGCAATAGTTGCACATTCCCAAGAATTTCTGCATGTCTTTCACTGTTGTGGGTTCTCCTACTGATTTTATCGCTTCTACCCTGTCGGGGATTATTCTTTTTCCATCTTTTGATACCAGCTGTCCCAAGTATAAGACCTCTGTCAGGCAGTACTGTAACTTTTCCTTGTCTACCTTGTACCCCTTATTGGCCAATAGAGTCAGGAGTGTTGTTGAATCCTTTCTGCATGTTTCTTCGTCTTGTGCACACACTAGTAAATCGTCTACGTACTGAATGATCGTACTCTCAACTGATAGGTTCCCCAAGTCTTCATGCAACATGCGGTTAAATATGCTTGGGCTCTCACAGTAACCCTGCGGTAATCTGCAGTGTTCATATCTTTTTCCCCCCAGTGTGAATGCTGTCAGGTATCTACTCTCTTCAGCCAGGGGGATTGAGAAAAATGTGTTTTTCAAGTCAACTACTGTGAAATGTGATGCCGTTTTTGGGATGCTGCATAATATTGAGGCAGGGTTCGGGACCAACGGGAACTCTTTCTGAATTACATCATTTAGGGGGCGTAAATCCTGTATCATCCTCCAAGACCCTCCCTTTGCTTTTTTGATTGGATAAATACATGTGTTACATGGGGAGTTTGAAGGCACTATTATCCCTTGTGCTAGTAGTGCATCTATTGTCTCTTTTATCCCTTGTTCAGCTTCACGGGACAATGGATACTGTTTCACTCGGGGTAACATTGCTCCTTGCTTTAGTTTTATTGTCACAGGTTGTACTCCATGCAACAGCCCTACATCATGGGGGCCTGTTGTCCACAAATTATTTGGTACGGGTCTCATGTCATCATCAAAGAATGACGGCGGTGCTCCTACCACTGCCATCAGTTGAGCGGGGATTTCCCTAGCTTGAATCAAAATGTCACAGGGCATCGCTATTTCCATTACAATTTCACCATCCCCCTCTGCATCTGAAAAGAGATCCTCATCTGTTAAGTCTCTTAGGGCGATGTTGGCATTCGTGCACAGTACTGTACGCCACTCACATCCTTCCATATCTATTCCAATCACCGCAATTCTTTTCGCTGATACCTGTACAGCGTGCAAATCTAATGATACCACTGACCCTGGTGTTGTGTCGGGGCACACTATGGGGCGGAAGAGGAACTCTGCTGGAATCCTCCAATCCATCTTCCTCAACTCTGGAATTATGAGGGCCAATGTCTTTAGCCCTTCAATAAACATTTCCTCGTTTTCCGGCAAACCTCGTACTTCTTGTGTGGTGGTGTGGGCCTGTACTACCAACATTGCACGCAATGGGCATATTCCGGGTGTTGAACACACTATACCTCTCTCAGTAAATGATATGGTCATGTTGAGTTTACTCAGGAGATCCCTCCCTAATAAATTTATTGGTGAGTGTTCATAATACAGTAAGGGTGTCTTTACAGTCTTACCCCCCACTGTTACATCCAATGCTTCTGTGTAAGGAACTTCAATTACAGCCCCAGAGAACCCCTGCGTCTCTAACTTCCGGTTAGATAACGGGAACCGGCCCTCTCTGATACATGATTTCTCCGCTCCCGAATCCACCATGAATATGAACTGCTTGTCTCCTATCTGCGCCCCTACCAATGGTTCCTCTGCTGCATTGTAGGTGGTAGATAGAACTGGACACGCAAGTGTTCTCTGTGGGCTGTCCTATGCGGGGTGTCTCATCGCCCCCCCTTCATTAAAGACACTTCCTGAAACTACTGACACGCCGTTGTAGGGTGCTGGTGCGGGGGCCCCGTTTGCTGTTGTCGCAAAAGGGTTGCCGGGCGTGTACTGCATATTGTCATTGTTTTGTGGGTGGTTCTGTGTTCTATACTGGTGCCCCTGTTGTTGCTCATTATTACCTTGGCCTGGGTTTCTCGGTTGTTGTTGTCCCATTGGAAGACCATATGGGCTCCCCGGGTGGGGATGGCCATACTCTTCTACCTCTTGGAACCCGTTGTTGGGTCTGGCCCTGCACTCCCTAGAGTATTGCCCCCATCTTCCGCAGTTCCAGCAACTCCCTTGTGCACCTCTAGGGCCCTGCCATCCATTTCCCCCCATTCCCCCGTACCCCGGTCCACCTCTTCGGCCCCTGTACCCACCTCATCCTCCTCGAGGGGCCCACTCCTGCCACTGCGACCCTCCGCCTGACTCCTGCTCATTCCACTGCCGCTGTCCTGCTCCAACCCAATTAGTTGCCACCCTTCCTTGTATTGCTATCAGCCCCTCCTCCTCCTCATCTCCCTCCCTGCTGTGGGGGAGTGCGGCTACAGCCGCTGCGACCTTCACCAACTTTGTCTGCACTAGTTTTGCTTCGTCTGCCAATCTCTTCTGCGCCACCTCCTTCTCCCTTTCCTTTATTCTCTTACAATGGTGTACTATTATGCTCTGAATCTCAGGCCATCCCTTCGCTTCAATACCTGCTATCTTGTCGAGCGCCTTTTGCACTTCCTTTGGGAGCCCCCTTTTTATAATGAAGTAAAATAAGGATGTCGATTGATACCAGGGCGTGCCCGTTTCGGCTCTCCACATCTCTTGGACCCGAAAAATGTAATCCATGGCCTCCTCCCCGTCATTCATTGTACACTGCATTACTGACTGTAAGTCTGGCGTATCTGGAAACGTTTCTCGCAAGGCATCCCACACCCTTGCACGCACTGTGTTAAAGGAGGCCCCGTCATGGCGGTCGCAGTCTAATGTTACTCCCGGGAAACCGGCCTTGACCCATACTCTATCAGCCTGATCCCCCACTGCTGATACAAGTAAGCTCTTCACATCTCCTATTGCTAGGGGTACCCCGGCAGTGTGTTTCTCAAAGGCGTATATCCACTTACTTGCCCCTCCTGATAACGGGGGCAATAGCTTTAATAAATTGGCTTTATCCATCTGAGCCCATGGGATATAATTCGGTCTCCCTCCTCCCCTATGTATCAGTGGGAGCTGTAACTTTCCTTTCATCGTGGTCTCTGTTCCAGTCTTCACTCCTGACGTTCCCAATGATGCCATTTTCCCCACCCTGTTCCTTAATCGCCCCGTCCACTCATCATCCAGTGTTCTCATTGAACATGTACCATCCACCCCTTCACTTCCCCCTCCCATTGCTGTGCTCAACCTGTCGCTTTGTTCTAGATCGTCCCTTATATCACATAATAGTTCCTCTCTGTCCCCTATAGGTCTTTCTTCATTATCAATACCTCCCTCTCGAGTCCCTACTTCGATTATTCGTGTCGGTTCTTCCTCAATTCTGAACAGTATCTCACCTTTTTTCCACCCGTCTTCAAGTGTTCTATTCTCACTCGGCGCTCTAGACGTGCGCCCTGATCGTACTGCATTAAGTGCTGTTTGTTTACATATGTCTTTTATCCTTGAGAGCTCATCTTTCGCTATTGAGAGTCTTAATTGTAAATCATCTGTTAGCTTTTCTATGTCCACCCTTTGTGTACTTGCCTGGGCTCGCTCCCTTGTACTTTCATATGGCGGGGGTGCCGTTGGCCGGTGGGGTGTAGTAATTATCGGAGGAGGCACATAAGTAGGGTCACTGTACCCTTCTGCGGGCACAGGCTTGTTTAGTATCGGGTATAAGCTTATTACCTCTACAGCGGGCTCTACATTTGGTGCCTCCTTAACATCTTTCTGTATCATCAGTGGATTGTCAGTGGTGGACGGTAGGTCAGCATTTAATGCTGGTGCTTTAGGCGGGGGTATCTCTTCAAATAACCTCCAGAGATCTAATATTTCCCTCCTATTGTGCAACTGTTTCCCCTTGTATTTCAAACAAATGCATGTGGCCACCATATCCAGAATACTTTTATCAAATGATCCCCCCTCTGGCCATATCTGGGGTAACCCTTCTCCCTTCAGCTCTGTTATCCATTGGTCATGATATTTCTTAATTCGCTCTGCGTACCCTGGTAGGTTTTTACAAATATGTGATAAGGGTGTTTCGGCCCCCATCTGTGTGTCTTCCTGGTACTTGTGTGTTTCTGCGTGTCCACAATTACAATGTAAACGTATTACCAATATGATTTTCGTCTTCTATTTCACATTCAATAATGGGCTCCTTTATGTTCTTCCTTGCCTGCACAATACAAAACTGGCTGTACACAGTCTCTATTCTATTCTCTTTGGGGGGCACATACAAGAGCAAACCATCAGTGATTTCGACAACATTAACCCGGAAATCAAAAAGGTACACACTCACTTCACCTTGTCATTTTTGTCTTCAAAAAGCTCTATCCGGCCACACTTACCATGACCATTCAATTACTATACATTTATAGCCATTTTACACACTCACAGCACCAAATTGTCTTCTGACGCATACGAGGTGCACACACCTCTCTGTAACACTCTATTCACAATTCAAGCTGCCCTCCCTTTCCTCCCTAGCCGGCTGTCCCTGTCCGTCTTATTCAGATATATGGATGTGCATATATATATATATTGGTCTGCTCTTCCCTCTTCTAGTAGAACTCTCTCTCTTTTACTTTCTCCCTAACGTTTTTGTACTGATCTCACTTTTATTTTCCCCCCAACCCTAAAGAAAAGAATAGAAAAAAGAAATAACAGTCACTAATATATTCTCCGTGTCCCCCTTTGCCAGACACTTTTATCTTATTGTCCACTTCTTCATATATTCCCAGTACTAGTCAATATAGCACTATGCGGCGCCGCCTTCCACCCCCTTTCGGAGCTAGGTTCCCGTCACTTTTATCTCTTATTCACCTCATAATCCTAATGGCCATATGCAAAGAAAAAAGCAAAGAAAGTTTAAGGTGATCCTTAGATCTGCGTACCCCCTTTTATACCCCTCTTCGTTCTCTGTCCTAGATTTCCTCCTCCACTCCCTTTATGATCGCTCTCACTCAATACTCACGTGCCCGTCTTGAACCGATAGTCTCCGAAACTGGGTCCGTCCAGGCAGTGTTGCCGTCCGCTCAACAGTCAGCCCCGGCTCCGGCGAGCGGTACTCAAAGGGGATTTTTTCAACCGGGATCCCGTACCCTATCTTTCTTGAGTGCGCACTTCTTAGTGTACCGGTCGCCGTTGGCGGGCAGCCTCCCGGAGCCGGCTCACCGTGCGTATCCCTTTTCGACCGGAGATTCTCGTGCCAAAAGGGGACGGTAATGTTAGGTCGGGAAAAAATAATAATAATAATAATCACGCTTTCGGGGTCACCACTGAAGGCAAGCGTCCCCAGCCAGCACGATCCTCCCCGCAATGAGAGACAATGAAGGACTCTCCCAAGTTGGGAATAAAGCCAAGACAGAGTGCGGGTGAGCTTAAGTGGGAGTTTATCAATCAGAATAGGGCATGCAAAGAACTCTGCAAACTCCGAGAGCGCTCTGTCCGACAATAGCAAAGACAGGCGTATATATTTACAAAAAACGTCATAAGAACCTACATACTATATGGGGCACAAGTTAGATGGGATTGGGTGGTGATGACTAGCTATAGGTGCTGCTGCGATGTGGTTGGCCTTGGCTGGAGAACGTCACTGGTCAGCCTCGTGGGTTGGGCTAGGCCTGGCAGGTCGGCTGAGTTCATCCGGGCGGTGTCGTTGTGCCATCGCGGCCAGTGTCAGAGATGAATGTCTTTTCCTGACTTATTTGCCCTAGGCCATGCACACCGCAGTCATTCAGTCATTGCAATATTATCTTCTTTAGTAAATCTTTCAATAGGTTATTCTACAGGTTAATGCAACACAGGAGGAATGCACCTTGTGAGGGGTCTGATGGTCATTCGTCAGGGCATGGTTACCAGTGTACTGTTGACTGGAGCCATAGGTTGAGGGGCTAAGCTTCAGGGCATGGGACGGGCGGTACATGCCTTCCTGTCTTGTTAGATGTGGTTATGAATGTGCCGCTGTGTATTGCCACAGTATTGGGTGTCCTGATTGCACAGGGCCATAAGTCTAAGATGTTCCGGTGGGTTGTGGGGTTTACGAGGGGGCGCCTTTGGAAGTGTGTATTCAGGCAGAGGTTTACTGCTGTGCTGTAAATAATGCAGGTGGCGGGCCGTGGCCTTGGGTGCTGCAGAGGGGGCTACAAATCTTTGAAGCGGCTCCAGTCTGGTTGGGGGAGGTGGAGCAGCGCGGCGCGGGCCTCTGCTCTCATGTTTGGCAGTCTTCGCAGGGTGGGAGGGGGAATGGCCTTGCACATATTCACAAAGGTATCTTCCTCGTGTGTTGCCGGCTTTTAGAGGTGAAAACATCACAATCATTTGAACACTTTATAATATCTGTTTGAATCACTTGAAAACATACATTTCAACTTTGCTGGATGTGTCTCGATTATATCCAGTCTGAGCACCTTATTCGTACACTATGTTTTAACAACTACAGTATTTAGTTATATACATATACATTTGCAGTAAACGAGGTAGTAGTGTGATTGGTGGAGTACATAGAAAATGACCCGCCACTGCATGTGACGGTGGTGGCACATAAGGGGCTTAGACATACACACATGACAAGTGCATTCTCGCGCATCCTTCACATGAGCCCTCTGTGTGGTTACATTCGTCTTCTCGTGTACTCTAGCAGCATTAATTCGGTTATGGCGCAGCACCATGGAGTGTAAGTTTCCCAGTGATACATATAACAAATAGTCCCCTGGAACACTCCTTCATTGTTAGTACCCAACTGCAGTGGTGTGGGCTCGTCATTGCTAATATCATGGAAGCATGCTTTCTATCATGGTTATACATTTTACAGGTTTTTGTAATACAAGAGATTGTGTGGAGAAATGCACACTTTGCAAGTGGTCTTAGCATTAATATGTGGGGACTTTCTACCATCTGATGACCATTTTACCGTTCTTTTCATCGCCCAAGCCCGCTTGCCGGGTCATGCTGGGAGCGATGATACACTGCGGAAGGTGAACTGTTACAATGTTAATGTATTACGCTAGCTCATGTCCGTCTTGTTCGTGGGAACGGGCTCGCAGCGGATCTGCCAGGGTGCTTGGCAACAGGGATAACTGGAACTCTCCGAGGGTGGGGGCCGCGCTACAGCGCGCTAAGCACACACCATCTTTATTAGACAAAATGGTTTCTGAGGCCTAGACGTGTGGGCAATGTCTTCAGCAGGTGAGCCATCCACCACCTGGGCCCTGGTGGTAAGGAGGGGACGCCCGATGAGCCATGGCCCTCACCTGGGGTGGAGATGTAGGCAAGGGGGGGTCTTTTGGACCACTCCTCCCCTACACTCCCCAAGAGTAAACCTACTGTCCCACTAATCAATCCGTTTGCAAAGGATTGAAGACCCATTTCCCTTCACATCTGGTAGTTCTGAAAAGTGGCCGTCATTCTGGTGGGTGCTAGTGCCTTAAATCTTGGTTCGTGTTTTGGCATCCCGAGACCTCTGCGCTCCAGTCGCTTCCTTGATCAATGCTAGGCCAGCCCTCTTTTGGGCTAGATAATGGAGGCAGCGCGGTCTCGAGAGATACCGGAATGCAGCACCTCATCTCTTAGCTATGGCTGGTGGTAAAAATGTACAGTGGGCCTCTCATGTTAATTTGTCTCTTCAGGACTACGAATTGCTGGAGATATGGCTGAACCCTACAAATATAAGGCCTTCCACGAGCTGATAATAAAAGATATGATTAAAAGAGTGGTAATGGAATCCTGCTGGTGGACGCTCCTGCCTTAAAACTTGGCCCTGGCTATTTGGAATTGAGGCACATAGCGGGTTACAAATTATATTTGGATCTGATTTTTCCAGTTTTCGAAAAAGGCTTTGTATTTGTATTTTTCGATTGGAAATTCTTCCGGTGGCCTCAGTTACATAAAAGCGGTCCCCTGGCAACACAAGTGTTTGTCCACTCTGTAAGGAGGGCAATGAGACAGTTATGCATTTTCTTCTATTCTGCATTGGGTCTGCCACTTTGAGAAAAATGTATATGACACCACTATGGAGAAACGCTAATATTTGGCAAGCAGTTAGTGCTGTGATATTTTTGGGGCAGTGTCTGGACATCCATGTTGTCAGAGCACTGCACATTATAATCACTGAGCATGGATGCCCAGAGCAAAGTCTCAAGCCTAACTGTCAGGTATTATTCGAGATTATTGTGGTCATGAAAGTAAGGTTGGGAGCTGTTGCCTCTCCTCTATCTATTTTATCCATTGTCATAATTACTGATTCAATCATATTAAGTTCACGTATTTTACGGCACATTTTTATCTCTGCTTTTAGCTTTACTGTATTGTATTTTTATTGATATTTTAATTGTGATAGGACAGTAGCATTGAAGTTGAAGTTAATCTATCCTTTTTTAAATGAATGTATTGTCCTATTCCGTTGTCTCATTTTATGGTTGATTAACCGAAATAAAGTTGATGATGATGAACGCCGCCTCAGCACCCAGGAATATGACCTTGGTACTGGGCCGCAGCCCTCCGCCTGCTCAAGTTCACACATTCCTACCTAATTTGTTCAAAGTCCTAACTGATGTGGGTGTATGTGCGTGTTCCTTGCCGCGCCTGGGAATTGAAATGTGATGGTCAAGCAACAGATGAGGCCTTGTTGTTCTGTGTCTTCAAAACAAGGCCTGCCAGGATTCAAGCCTTCTTTTAAATGCAGCATAACTATATTATATATTGTTCTGGCCTGGAAATGCTTTGTTTTTATGTTATTGTCTGTGTTATTTGACCAGACTTATTTTCTCCTTTTGGTTTTACGGCTGTCTTGCCTTTCTGATATCATAAGGGACCATCACTATTATTATTAGTTGATACAGGTTTATTTTGAATTTATTTTTTCTATAGATATTGCTTTCCTTCTTTCCATTTATTGCCTGTTTTCCTTACTTGGAAACAATTGCTTTGGTGGCGAGCTTGCAGATTCTAGTGAGCACTGTTGTCATCTTCTTCTGACCACCATGGAGAAATCTGTTGAGAAATGTATTTAATACACTTAGTTAACTGAGTATGAATGGAATTTATCCCCCGAGATCAAAACAGCTCTCTGAGCATCCAAAGCAGTACGCACAGGTGTTAGTGGCATGTGCATACGTCACCCTGTCACAATCTCATGAGGGGAGAGGTGATGGTCCTTACAGGGCAGGGTCCTCAAACTGAAAAAAGGCCAAGGGGAGGCAATGCACCCAGTTCCTTTTCAGCGTAGCACATAGTTTGCACAACTTAGTTTTGAGCAAACCATTCATCCTCTCTACAATCCCATTGGCTGAGGGTGATAGGTGGAACACAGCTTGTGATTTATTCCCAAAAGAGCAGCAATCTCCTTGAACAACTCATTGAAGAAGTGGGTGCCGTTTTCACTCTTGACAGTATTGCACACTCCGCACCGGGGAAACACTTCTCTCACCAAGAACACCGCAAACTATTTGGCATCAGGGTGTGCAATCAAAATGGTCGATAAACTTGCCACTATCCAGTTACAAGAACATGTGGAAAGTCAAGAAATTCCTCACCCCAAACAATCAAGATTTAGATTGTTCCACGTACAGAGACCGCCTTCCTGGACTTACAGTCGGAAATGCTTAATAGTATTGATAGGATAGGAGTAAGACGGGGCTGCTGATGCTGTTAGATTTATCAGCAGCCTTTGACCTTGTAGATCAGGAAAAAGTACTGGCTAAACTTGTGGATTATGGAGGGTTCTCTAATGGAGCTATTAACTGGATCAGGTCATTTCTTTTGGAGAGGAAATCTAGAATAGTATGAGGTGAGGCATGTTCTCAGCCTGAGTTCATCAAATGTGGTGTCCCAAAGGGAGCGTGTCTATCCCCGATACTATTTAACATATTTTGCTGTATGTTATGTGATGTTCTGGATGCATTGGGTGTGCGATTTTCCAACTACGCAGAGGACACCCAATTAATTCTTGAACTGAGCGGTATCTATGAAAAAGATCTAAAGCGTATAACAAAAGTGTATGCGGCTATACAAGACTGGATGATTACAAATGGTCTCTGTCTAAACACAAACAAGACATAATTTCTTATCTTTGGATCAACGCAGATGCGCACCAAACTCTCCAATATGTATGAGGACTTCTCCATAGAAAGTCATTATATTAAAGTATTGCCCAAAGTAAAGACATTGGCAATAACCTTGGAATCATCACTGAGCTCTGAAGCCCAAGTTAGTAGCGTAGTCCAGAATGCTCAATATCATCTTAGGCTGCTTCGATTAGTGAAGCCTTTTTTTATCTACAGCTAATTGCATAATACTGGTGAGAGCAGTTATCATGCCAAGATTGGACTACTGCAATGCTCTTCTGGCCGAAGCAAGCAAGGGATGCGTAAAAAGATTACAGATACTCCAGAATGATGTGGTGCCGATCATTAAGTGGACCAGGAGACAGGATCCAGTCTACATACATAGAAGAGAGGTACACCGGCTTTCAGTATAAGCTAGAATATGTTTTTAATTAAACACTATTGTACATGTGTTTATTTGGAAAAGCACTGCAAATACATAAAAGAAAGACTGACCGTGGAAAACTTAATCAAAGTTACTTGATCTAAGGACTCGATGCATCTGACGCAACCAAGATGCAAATTAGCATGAGGCAATAAACGGGCTTTTGCCTCACAGGCAGGTGTAATGTGGACAAACTCCCTGTAGAGATGTGCTGGGAAGATAATAGCTCTGTCTTCAGGAAAAGCCTCAAGACACAGCTGTTTACTTAGACTGTTGTATTTTCTTTTGTTGCCTGCAGGCTTTGGCGCAATATAAACCAATAAACATAAACATACCAATCTTCCTGAGTATCTGCAGCAATGTGCTGTTTGGAAACATGGGCGGTGTAATGAAGTTGGTCAAACGCCACTAAAGCCAAAGCTTGGGGCTTCACAATCTTCCCTGTACTTGTCTGTCACCACACCATATCTGTTGTAGATTGTGTGCACCCTCTTTTATGCCACACCAACTTCTCACTTTGTGGTGCCTGTCCTTGTATTTCGATAATTTCTGTAATGGGAAGTGCCATATATAACTAACCTGCAACTGTAACTGCATGTTTGCAAACAGTGGATGCTCAGGAATATCTGCTACTGGCAAATAGATGGCCTGCTTTGCTGCGATGTATGCTGCTTTGTTTCTCTCACACCACTTGCGTGGGTGGCGCACTTCACTATTGCAACGGGTGTAGGCTGTGAAAGAGAATGAATCATTTGATCCAACAAAGCTGCATGCTGCACCGGGGACCCATCTGCTCTACAGAATCCTCTTCTTATCCATCTCGACATCCCTGAATGGACAGTTGTCCTAACGTATGCTGAGTCTGAATATATTGTTACTCGCCACCCCTGCTGTGCTGCCTCAAGCGCTTCAATAAGACCAATCTGAAGAGGGAAAATGGAGACCAAATCCATGCCCCCGCACCCCAAGCACCCCAGCGCACCCATGGGTGACAAATATGCTGAAACACACCCACTTCACCAACAGTGCAACTTCTATGCTACATTAGAATCAATGCTGCAATATCAGAATCTACAAACACAAAAATCCCTGTTTAAAGGCTTGCAAATGCCTATATGAATTAACATGGTCTAAATGCACAGTGTAAAGCTATGTTTCAGGAAAATTACAGCTAAGTTCATTTCACTCACTGAACACTGAACACTGGCTGCGGGAGCCTTATCAACATTCCTCGCAAAACAAGTCCGACTTGCCAAGGCCGCAAATTCAAGATAAAACTACTTTCTGCAGACAGACATTTTTTAATTATCCACAAATGCGAGTAAATCACGGCAACCCAGTGTGCTTTTTTTTCTTTCTGGGAAAGAAAGACATTTTCTCAAGGACACGCACAACATTGATACATAACTTGTAACAAGCCAAAGCCAGGTGCGAATTGCTTGTTCAGCTAAAAAGTTATGGGAACAAAGTCACATTGCAACATGATTAGAATTAGGTAATGGGGGCTGGCACAGCTAAATCAACCCACTGACGCAGGAGGTAAATATCCAATTATCAGGCTCTCTATAAGTGCTACATATGTAACCCACCACTCTGCAGCCAATAACAGGAGGAGATAGGTTTCTGGGAGCTGATCCAATTCTGTGAGGTCAGCCTGCAGTGTGATTATAAAACTTACTTGCAAGACAGCCCCGGGGAAGACGGCGCCTGAACTCACGATGCTTTTCTTTGGCTTTTTTCTCTTTTCTGTGCTTAGAAATAAAGCAGTTTGAAACATGTTGCTGCCTGCTTGGAACTCTGGTGCATTTCTGGGGGCCATATGGGAGGTGTTGGGGCCTCCCATAGCTGGTGAGGATATGGCTGCTGGCCCCCCACTGCCCTGGGGGTGGGGGGGGATCCAGCTTCTCCCCGACAAGTTGGTGCCCTCTGTGAGGCTCATTGCTCATTGTAACATGAGTGATTGAGCTCTGCCTGCGCAAGCCCTGTGATGGACTGAGCTCCCTGCCGCCGACTCAAGGAAGCTGTGAGACCCTCGCCTGCACCTGAAGACCACCGGAAAAACGCGTAACCGGCTAAAGGCTTCGGGGGCCACTTGGAAATACCCCGCTTGAGGGCAGGTGAGAGCCCTGCAGGAGAAGGGGTCCGGTGAAGCGCATTGAGGGAGTGTCCAGCAGTGGTGCAACTGCCAGTGCAGCATAGGAAAATGTAAGTAAACCAGCAACATGGGCTCTGAGGGGGGGAAATGTTTAAAGTAGAAATGTTAAAGTGTTTTTTTTTAATTTTTTTAGGGAGGGATTGTAAATTGGGTGGTGGGTGATTGTACATTGTCACAAAATTCAGCGCATTGGTAGTGATCGGCACGTGAATTGTAGTTGGGACTGGGGTGGTGGCAGTGGTCCCTTCTTGTGTTTTTGAGCATATTGGGTGGGGTAGTGACTCCCTACACATAGAACAGGAGTGCCGCGCTGATTGGTCTAGAACAGGAGTGCCGCGCTGATTGGTCTAGAACAGGATTGCCGCGCTGATTGGTCTGGATGGTGATTTCATGTACGGGGTCTGGATTTCCTATGAATTGACGTTATAGATCAATGAGTAGATGAGGTTCCCTGCTAATTGAGCGTTTTAGTTCAGTGAGTGGATGATGTTTTCCCGCAGGAGGTAGCTAGATTGTTCCCGAGTGCGGAAGGTAGTTGGCTGGTTAAGGTCCCCTGGTGAGGAGCGTATCATGCACTAGGCGACGCAGTGTGTGCAGTCCAATTATAAGAGTTTATTGTGGTTTACCTTGTTCCAGTTGAGACAGGAAGACAGCTGTGGGGATTTTGGGGTTTTATTTTGGGATTTTTTGTGGGGTTGGGAGAAATGGGTTATTGTTCTGTGTATGCACATTTGTCTTTTCATTTGCATTGTGTTTTTAGTTTGGTGACGTCACCTTCAGATTGATGCATAAGGACACAAAGTTTTGATGGTGAGGAGATAGTGGTGTGGTTTTGGATTTGGAGAATAGGTGACCCAGAGGCGGTGTGTGGAAGACACATGCGCAAGATTATGGGGTGTGCCGGAGAAGGCAATGGTTTGGTGAAGATGGATTGCACGCGGAGTGCACTGGCTAAGGTGCGGAGCCAAGAAGGCTCACAGAAGTTGAATATTGTTCAATTATCTTCTAACTTTTGCTCCCTGAACAGCGGACTACCGAAATTTTCGAATTGAATAGAGGTAAAATGTATCACACAATACAGAAATGACTCCCCTTCACTTGTTGTGTAGCACACGGCTTCCATGCTGAAATAAGTCAGTAAAACATAGTGTGCAAAGATTCAAAAGTACTGAAGGTAAATTAAAAAGACCATGGCTGCTCATAGGCGGCTTCTCCAGAAGCGTGCAGCAATCGCTAAGGACACACATACACAGCACTTACACGGGAATAGCTTTAAAAGCACATGGCTACAGTTGAACTGTGTGCACGAAGGAAAAGGAAAATGCGAGGGGTCAGCTGATGTTGAACAAACACGAGCAGAGGGAAGAGGGGACTCACCCTTCTGAACCTCCGGGAGTGTAATATTTGATGACACAGGGGCAGAGAAAGGCAGATGAGGACAAGTAGGCACAAAATAAATAATTCAAGCATGCGATGGGAGGGGCATTTAAAAACAGCTTCAACACACATGCACAAGAATCACAATAGCAGTGTCAACAATCACCACAATATGCACCGCCCATGTGGGGAGGATACATGGGGCAGGATGGGATCATTTCAGCAGACACCACAAGCACCAATGCAGGTACTGTTACTATTACATGTACAGACACAACAAATGACAGCACCACTACCCCAGGACTGACTAGAATGACAACACAGGGGCACTGCACAGCAGCCAGCACCCATACAGAACACTGACACAATAGCAATGGTACCAGTTACATGACTGGGTGGGGTCTTCCTGATGGGGAACAAATCTTTCAAAGGACATAGATTGACATTATACCGCTAATAGGACAGCCCAAGACAAACTTGATTTGACTGACTGTGCCACACACACGCTCCACCTCCCCAACAGAGCGGGCGAGACGCGCGCCGACACACACACTCACGCACACTCAATAATGCAGAGGACAATTGCATAGGGGTGGTGATAGGTATCAAAACATTTTCTTTTCTGGGTGACAGTGGGGCGACTAGGCCATGCATTAGGGAAGAGACATTTGTGACATCATGAACAATGTGGACATGACCACCTTATTAACAGAGAAATCCATAACTTGTTAAACACCAGGCATACACATGTTGAAAGTAAGGAAGATTGTTTAAGAATAATGGGGGTGCACGGTACAGAGGGGGGTGCATAATGATAGCGCATCACAAGAGAGTACATTTAGCTACATTTTGAGCACACATCTTTCAGTGAAGGAGACTGGGCTCATGAATACACGATTAACACAGAACAATTAAATGAGACACACAAGGTGGAAGAAGGTGCACTTGAGGGGGGAGGACTACATTTCATTGACAGTTCACCACAGGAGGAGAGAAATAGGGGTAAAGGGTGGATGATCCATGTTCCCAACAGAATTAATTTGGCGACAAAATAACAGTGCAAGTGGTACTGCCACTAGCGCTTTTGAAAATAACACTGGCACAAATGCATTAGCCAACACACATAGGGAAAGAGGTCATTGCTGCACGAACTGGAGCATAATGGTTGTATTAAAATTTGAGAGCAGATATTGGGGGGAGAAATATATATTGTTTAAATGTAACCGTAATTAGAAATATATATTGTTTAAATGTAACAGTAATTACAGTAGTGGAGTAATAAAATACTAGACTAAATGAGTAATTAACAGAGTAGGTAAGCTTTAAAAAGTGGACATGGGGTGGGATAGAGAGAATGGGAGCAAATTGGTAGCGGATTTCATTAGTACCAGCTTAAAGTGCCTGCAGTTAGTACCAGCTTAAAGTGCCTGCAGTTCACTGCGAGGCACGCCCTGAGAAGTGTGAGAGGAGCCATAGAAAAAATAAATAAATAAATAAAAAATAAAAAAGATTTTAAAATCCTGCGATTATCTTAACTAAGTAACATGGTGCACTTAATTTAGAAACACAGCCACCCTATATGACAAATTTACCACCCTGATGTTTCCCTATTTAGCTTGTCAGTGCCTGATGCCCCACGGGACAAAGGCACGCACTATAAATAACTTATAACAAAAGCACAGTAAATACAAAGATCCAAAGGCCCATTTGTACACTAGCACCCAATTTGCATATATATGATCAAAGTGTGTAATGAGTATCTTCATGTCCTGGCAACCTCAGCTGCAGAACAACCTCATATTCCCCATCAACTAGATGCACAACTGCTGCCCCAGTAAGCTGCTGACCCGTCTCCCGGTCAATAGTTGAAGGCCCATCAACACAATATACTTCTCCTTCATCTCCTTCACAGGATCTTCATATGTGACACAATCATGCACCTTATCATTGTCAGTAATGGGTTTAGTCACAAAGGTGGCTGGATTCACTGTTTTACAACAAACAATGTTGATAGACGGACTTGACATAATCACCATGCAGAGGCCCTTTGCATGGTTAAGGTATATTTGGAACTCTCTAATATCGCAAAGACAACATGATTCACGTACAATGTCAGTGGGCATGCCAATAATCGCAGATTTCTCAATGGTGAAGGCTACAGGAGCCAACGCTTGTTTGCATGGAACCTGTTCTTGCTTGACAGAATCTAACATAACACTGTAATAGGCCAAAGGTTTATGACCCATTAACACAGCCTTCATCATATGACCATCAGAATGTGAAAAAAGCTAAAACTATTTTGTATAATCAGGAGTAGCCACACAAGAGTGGTAGAAATCACATATTTTAGCTCCTGAAATTTAGTAACCATTTCATCAGTCAAAATAATAGTGATTTTTTCATACATTGTGCATCTTTAAGTGGCTGGAGCAATAGTTCAGTGTATGACGTATAATCAAAAATCCATGCTCTACAATAATTATACAATCCAAGAAATGTTTGCATGTCCTTGACTGTCACTGGCTGGGGGGTTGCATGCACTGCTGTTGCATGCTCTGGAGTTACTCTTTTACCATTCACTGGGCTCAACTCCCCCAAATACAGCACCTATTACTGGCAGTATTGCAATTTTGTTCTGTCCACCTTATACCCTTTGTCAGCCAACAATTATAACAGAACTATAGAGTCCTGCCTGCACCGGCATTCCATAGTGCTACATACCAGCAGATCATCCACAGATTGAATTATAGTACTGGGAACAACAATATTGCCCAAATCCTCATGTAACACTCCCAACACTCAGGGACTCACATTACCCCTGAGGAAGCCTAGTTTGTTGAAATCGGCTCCCGGCAAACGTAAACGCAGTGAGATACTGCCGAGTCCGGATGCAAGGGTACTGAGATAAAGGTATTTTTCAAGTCCACCACAGTGAAAAGGGTAGCATCAACAGGTATATTGCACAATATGGTAGCAGGATTTCGGAACCACTGGGAATTCTGCCTGTACAATATCATTTAGGGGGCGTAAATTCAGAATCATCCTCCAACTAGCACCTTTCGATTTTTTCACCGGATAAATAGCTGTGTTGATATACGGCGAATTAGATGGTAGTATGATGCCTTGATGCAAAAGGGCCATTATGGTGTCATAAATTCCCCCCTCTGCTGCCTTTGGATATTGTTTCACTCGGGGCAACACTGTGCCAGGTTTCAAGGTAATACGTATCAGCGCAACTCTATGTAAAGGTCTCCCACATCATGCGGATTACTTGTCGACAACTTATCAGGAACCTGAGCCAAATCTGTAGTAGCGAAAGAAGGAGAAGTCCCTACTGGTAACATGGGGCAAATCACATGTCTGTACTGTGTCATGATCTTACAAGGGACACACGCTTCCAATATTATTTCTCCTTCATTTTCCCTGTTCTCAAACAACTCCTCATCTGAGACATTTTACATTGGTATTGTGGGGTCAATACACACAACTACACACCACTCCCCTTTGTTTGGATCAACTGCTATCAAGAATTTATTCGTAAAAGGAACCAATTGAACTGCCCCAGAGCAGTCCTGCATTTCCAAAACTTTGCCTGATAAAGGTAATCCTCCTTCACTAATACATATTTAGTCGTTCCTGTATCTGTCATAAAAATAAATGCTTTATTTCCTATCTCCACGCCGACCAAGGGTTCCTCTTCTGAGTTGGCGGTGACTGATAAAACTGGACATGTTAAGGCTCTCTGTGGGCTGTCCTAGTCTGGATATGTGTTCATCCCAGGAAAAACAAATGGATTCCCTCCGACCATGGTGGCCCCCTGATACTGCGTAACCATACCACCTGGAACTATGTTATTGTTTGGAATGTAGGGGCCCTGCTGTTGTCCCTGGTGTACAGCATATGATGACACATTACTGGAACCCGGGGCAGGTAACTATGGAAAATGTTGTGGTGCCGCAGGTGGGGCTGCACCCATTGGCAGACCATAAGAGGCTGCTGGGGGTAACTGTCCATATGACTGAGGATATGAGACTGGACCTCCCTGACGATAGGCATACATCTGTTGTTGGGAATAAGCATGCATTTGTCTACTCCTGCATTCTCTTGAGAATTGGCCCATTCACCCACATGTCCAGCACTGACCTGCTCCTCCTCCCTGTTGTCCCATCCCACCGAAACCTCCTTGCCCCTGACCCCCCGGGCACCTGAAAATCCCCCTCTTCCCTGCTGGAACCTCCCTGAAATCCTCCTTGATATTGAGGTTGATACCTACCGACTCAATCATTTTCTCCTCCCCACGCAGGTGCTGCACATACGTCAGCCCGAATTGCCCTAAAGGCAGCCGGTCCTTCTGTCTGCACTATCGCTAAAGCCCCTTCCAACGCAACCTTTACTAACTTTATTTGAACCAGTTTCGTTTCTCCTTTTCTTTCAACCATTTACAGTGGTGAATAATAATAATAATAGACTGAATTTATGCCCAATCCTTTGCCTCAATCCCCACTATCTTGTCAAGCACCTTCTGTACCTCTTTCGAAAGGCCTCTTTTGACCAAAAAATAGAAAAACAAAATTGCTCGATCCCATGAAACTCCCGTTTCCACCTGCCACATCTCTTATAAATGCAATATGTATTGGGCAGGATCTTGAATTTATACTGGGGATGTTCTTAGATGACATGCTGCTTCACTTGGAGGAGCCCCTCCCGTCGGTCCCTGAAACATTAAGGGAGATGACTACCTAAGGACATCTAGCAGGCTTCAAAATAAACAAGGGCAGATCTATCCTCTTCCCATTTGTGCGGGCGAAGATGAGGCCGGGGATCTGCAGCAACTCGAACTGGGAATTTGACTAAATTCTGGTATCTGGGGGGTCTATATAACAAGACGGATTGGAAGATCTATATGAGGTGAATTTCCCCTTTTGATTAATAAAATATCTGAGGTTTTACAGGCCTGATCAATCTTAAAATATCCTGGATAGAGAGAGCAAACTCCATAAAGTATATTACTTAGGATCCTGTTTTCATTCCAAATGCTGCCTGTAGGAGGCAGGAGGGAACCTTCAGGGAAATCAAAGGGAGTATTTTTTCGATTCTTATAGCAGAGGAATAAACCATGGATTGGCTAAAAAATGTTAATCCACTCGAAGGAAGAAGGCGGGGTGGATTATCAAGACATGGAAAGCTGCTATAAGGCAGTGCAGTTATGCGAGATGATAGCACATCTGAGGGAGGACAAGGAGCAACAATGGGTATATCTAGAGAACCTGCTCCTGTCTCCATCCATGGTGGAAGAGTGCATATTTGCGCCATCACAAGGCCTGCCGAGGAGAGTGAAGGGACACCCTGTATTAGGGTGCCTGTTTGGGCCATATGGAGGAAGGGGAGAGCATTGAAGGGGCTTTCCACGTGGCTTTCATACTTGAGCCATATTTGGGCCCACCGATCAAGGACGATATTATAGTGCCTCTCCATTTCCAAAACTGGTTCGATGGAGGCTTGGAGAGAGTGAGTCAATTTTGGTAAGGGGGAAAGTTTAAAACTATCCAACAGCTGGAGGAGGACATGTGAGTGGGGAAACGTTCCGTCTTCGTATACATTCGATTGAAAGGGGTACTAATGGCATTGAAATGGAAGATGGAATTGTAAAGGGATGTTAAGGCAATGCAGGGCTCTGGGGAGGACTTCGGTGGAAGTGGGAAACATACCTACAAAGGGCACTATCCAATGACTAGTGGACATCTCCCTCTAGGAACACACATTGGACCTCTATAGCTAGTCAATATAAGCTCCATGGGATCAAGCTGCTCCATAGATGCCAATATGATCCTTTGAGGCTGTCGAAATTGTTTCCCACATCCACCACATTATGTTGGCGAGGATGCAACAAATCTGCCTCTTATTGTCATATGTGGTGGGAATGTGTGAAGGTGTGAATTTATTGCACAGGGCTGTTAGGTTGGATTACGGCTTTTGAGGGAATGGAAAGAGATTTGGACGCAATGTTAGTACTGTTTTGGCTTCAGGGAGTGGCGAAGGATAGGGATAGAGCCCCACACATGGTACACTTTCTCCTATTAGCAGCAAGAGCATGTTTGGCATCTCACTGGAAGAGGGCACTCTTACCATCTTTTAGGTAAGATTTCCACAGAGCTGGTAAAACTTCCTTTCCTGGTTCAATTCCAGAACGTTTTGCTTTTTTAGTGGGATATTTTTCATTAATACCTTAGTGAGTGGGAACCTTTTTCCACACTCACATAATCTTTAACTCTTTTTATGGGTGTCATTTTTAAGACTCTCCATAGTGTCTTTTTAAAGTTATCATGTCTAACAACTTATTGGCAATAAGTGCCTGTTGTTGCTGGGTTGCCCTAGGGGCTCCCCATTTAACTTTCTTGTGCTAACCTTGAGTGAACTCTTGTTCCCAATGGTAGAAAGGATCTTTGGATCCCTTTTACATTTTATTCTGTGAAACCAGCACACCCCACATTATGTCGAGTGCTGGGGAGATACAATGTATCCCCTTTCACATTAAAACTGTAACAATTCTGTTACAGTGACGAGCTTACCTTTAATGGCTGGTGGCAGTGATACCTTTTACTAATTTGGTGCACCTTTACCGCGGTCTGTAATAACAGCTGCAGTAAAGGCACCCAAGTGTGCTCATTTGACCAAAATGCCCCGTCTTCTTTTTCTGCCATTTTAGTGTTTCTTGTCGTTTCTTGTTCCTTCCCCTGACATCCAGAGTGGGAAATTCCTTTGTTTGAGTTTTGTCTTTGGCGGGAGTCCCTTGGACACCCCACCCAGGCTCCAGTCAGGCTGTAAGCACAGGAAGTGGGGGAGGAGTCCAAAACTCCCTCATCCTTTGTCTTACGCCATCCTTCAACTGGAACAAATCCCAGTGGGGGGCTGGCTGTCCTGATTGGACAACCAGACGCCCCTTTCTTGTGAAATGCGGAGAGAGAATGCAGAGGTTGTGCTGTAGTTCCTGATAAATACTGGAAACCTGGAAGATGAAGTCAGTCGACCACTGGAACAGAAAACCGAAGAGGATGACGAAGGAAAAGCGGCGGGAATGATTTCCAACGACCGGAGAGCCTGCTGTGTAACCGGAGCATGCTGCAGTCCTTCCTTCCAATCGATCTGGGGTCTCCGAAACGACAACCCGAACCCAGAGCCTGGTGTGACCCACTAGACTCAAGATGACCTGCATTTTGAGCCATCCCACGGGTTGCTGCGACCTTGCGTTCTTACAATACCCCAATACCCTGGGACCTCCAGCCACTGCGCGGTGCACGGTCTTCCAAATTCCGAATCTCGCAGAAACCTCGTAGGCATCCTGGAATTCAACCGTGATTTTTTGTCTTCTTCTGTGCTCCTTGAAAAGGTGCCAAATCCGCAGAACCGCATTCAGCCGCGAGGGAAATCTTGCCTAGAGTCTTCTTCATCGATCCCTGCTGCAAAGCCCCTTCTGAGGTCTTGCGTTCAGTCTCCAGGACAAGGAATCAACTGACCAGGTATTTGGCTGCAGTCCCTGAAGTTCTCCTGCTGCGATCTATTCTTCATTGCTGAGGTACTGTGTTGGCTTGGGTATATACTTACCTTAAGCCTTTTGGGATTTCTGTGTAGTCCTGGGGTGTTTTCTGTGATTGGTAGGTCCCTCATCCAGTGCACCCAGTCCAACTTCTAGAATCCTGCTTGGGTGTCTTCTGTGAAGCCCCTGGACTCTCTTCTAACCCTAGAAGTAAAGTACTCACCTGTTTGCCAGTTTTCCTAATGAAACTCTGACTTTTGCTACTAAAAAACGTATTCTAACACCGCCTGTTGGTCACTAGACCTAGTGAACCCCCTTCTGCCACTGACAACACTCATGCTCCAAGAATAAGGGAAAGACTTTGAAGGGGTTGGGACTTCTGCCTAGAAAAGAAATCAAGTGTTTTACTTACTTATAAAGAGTTGGTAGGTAACTGTAATTCTCAGAGTGAACAGTTCTTACTGATCTTGAATGTGTGATGCACTATTCTTAAAAGCATGGTTAACATCTTTACTTCCTTATCCACTGTTTTACCAGTCTAAAAGAAAGTAGATGTAAAGGTATTTTACTCTCCTGTGATTAGGTTGTGCCTCTTTACAAAGGTAATGTGTTGGTTTCACCAGATTATCCCTGAAGGGTAATTGTATGAGTGTCCTCCAACTGTTGGTATCACCAGGTTAGTCCTGTTAGGATAACTGTATGAGTGTCCCTCAACTGGGTCTTGCTTCCCCTGACTTGCTGCTAGCCTGTCCTTAATAAGTCTACATTAGGTTGTTGCATACCTAGAATAACTATTCAGTAAAGTGTGACATTGGGTTTTACTTTCCCCTTCATTGTGAAGTTAAAGTATGTTGGTTTTCCTTACCTTGTGTTAGCTGTGTGCCATCCAAAACAAGTTACCAGAGTTATTGCTTACCTCAATCTGGGGTTCCCTGATTTCCAAAGCATCTGTAATTGTATATTACATCCTTAGGTTTTACTCACCTGGTATAACTGTGTGTTATGACAAAAGTAGTTATAGCTTTCTACTGCACCTAGAATAAGTATTTCACTATTCACCAAAAAGTATATTGTCCAGTTGACTGTTTATGTGGTTTGTTCCAAGAGTCACTGTACAACTGGAAGGACCTACTGCCCTTTTATTACCAAAAGTAATCTGAAAGTAACCATTGGTCTTTTACTCCCAAAGAATAGGCTTGACCTATACTAAATGTGTATAACAAGGTTTTGACTTCCCTAGAACTACTGTTAGGTGTTCCAAATAAGGTCTATTCTTGGGCCTGTGTGCTTTTAAGTATAGTGTTGTGTTTTATATTGTGATTTCATATAGTATTAGTACTTACTTAAACCCTAGATTTATCTGGGCCTACCTGCACTTAAATAAATCCTTTATTTTTACAATACATAGTGTTTCCGTGTTTCTTTGGATCATTTGTATTACAATTTCACTTGTACTGTATCTACTGCCCTCTCTCCCTCCTAAGAGAAGCCTGGCTGCTCTGCCTACGCTGCCATGTACTCAGATGGTACAGTCTTATACTAAGAGTGGAGTCTTGTACTGCCTCAGTTGAATGGTTTTACTAAGCCCTTAGTTGGACTTCAGAAAAACTGTCCTAACACCATCTGAATGAGAGTGGGTTAGGAAAGTGAAGGAAATATGGACATTTTACCTCTACCACAGCAGGTATTGGAAATCACACAGCAAACTACACACACTCTACAACATCTGAGTCAACCCAAGACACTAAAACCCAACAGAAAACTACACTACAGACACGAAAACAATCCCGTGCACACTCACACACCAAACAACACATCCAAACCAACTAAAAGGAAACTCAACACACAGTGGACGTTTTTTTCCGAACTAAAGCTACCAACAGCACAGCAAAACTCTCTTGCCCTCTCCCTATCAAGTAAATGATGTAGCTGGAAGAGCTTTAAGGACGGAGGGCGGGGGTACATTGCAAGCTTGAGTTTCTGATCTCGGTAACGTGGGAGAGTAGATCAGGTTCAGAGATGGGAGAGTAACATAGGAAATTTGTTGCTGGGAAGGCAAGAGCCATCTTGAGTATGGTGCTTGGACTTGTTTTGGGAGGGATCTTCGAAGCATTGTCATCATGAATAGTAGCAACCTCACCTACAAAGAAGTTGGATAAATGCTATTTCCATTTAAAGGAGTGAAGCTACAGTCTGCACTGGAGAATGTTCCTAGTGAACCATTTAGCTTGATGCATTTGGGAGAGAATGTAATATTATTTTGAATGGGCAATTGTATCCAATGCTAAGGAGAGCATGTGGGCTATGCTGCTGGTTCAGGTCAAGAAGGGGATTCATTTGGAGTCAGATAGAAAAGTTGATATGGATTCAATGGTACTTTCTTTCCAGGTCTGGAAATGAGGAAAGTGGATGATGAGCAGAGGGTTTTAGAGGGAAACATAGTGCGTGGGGTGGTGCAAGAGGAAAAGAACGCTAGCCATCTGACCAAGGAGGGAGGGATGCGTGGGAGCAGGAAATAAATGAGCCATCAGAGGGAAGCAGCTGATCTACAGTGTGACTTTCGACATCTCTGGGGACAGTGACAATTTGTGCATGTTATGGGTAAAGGTAATGAAGAGAAAAAGGATGTATTCATCGATTCATATGTTGAAGTCTACTGTGCTGAATAGGTAACAGTTAAGAGACGAAGAGCTGTCCAAAGGCATGATCAGAAATAGAAACTGTTGCATAGACCTTTTGGACGGTAGATGATCAGAATGTAAAAGGGAGAGCGTTGGCTCTGCCATAGGAGGCTTTCGAAGAGGATGGGAAGAGAGCAGTCAGTGACTGAACAATGAGTAACCATCAGCAGGATAATGGAAGGCCACTTCGCATGAACTTTGTTCGGTTTTTGAAAAAGTTGTTGAAAGCATCTGAATCATCTTTGCAGTGATCAGACTTCTGGTTTTTCGCTGAGGCATGGTTTTTTAAGGCAAAGGATGTGTCATTTTTGGATAGAAGATTGTTGATTTTGTTTGCTTGATTGGCTGCTCGGAGAGATTTCAGATATATTGAGTTGAGTTGGCTGTGAAAGGAGAGTGTGAAGGAGCTGCATAGGTAATAAAAGTGAGGGTGTAGTAGATTAAATTAGTTCAATGTGGAGTTGAAGTCAGGCTGAATGGTGTCCACTCGTTTGCACAGAGTTTACAGTTTGTGGGCGGAATAGGGACGTTTGCAGTTGGGGTTTAGGCAAAAATAGGAGTTCTCAAATTGAGGGGTAGGAGTGGCAACTTCTGTATATCAGATCGAAGGAGCCACGTGTTTAACAGATGGCGAGTAGCGGCTGAGAGGTGGGAATAGGTATAAAGGTGGGAGAGCTAAACATATGAGCAGTCCTGCAGAACTGTAGCTTCTTGGCGCTTCCAGTGGCTTCTTGAAGGTGCATAACGCATACATTTGGGGTGATTAGCAAGCCTGCGGCCATCCGCTGGGCAAGAATGAAGTAGCAGTCCAGTCTGTCAGAATTTTGATTCAATTCCTGCTTTGAACAGGCAGTTGTAATTAGCAATCTTTTAAGAGTAATGCTATGAGACCCACTATTGGAGTGCTGAGGTGGTGTTCACCGACACTGCAGTGCAGTTTCCTCTGCCGTGGAGCCAAATCCTGCTTTGCACAGTGAATTGCATGATCATTCATTTAGGTGTAGTCATCAGTGCCTCACCACTCGAATGCTGATAGGCTCCATGGCATGCAATTATATTATCAACCTTTTAATATAATTATTATTATTTGTGTATTATTAGTGTTACTCTGTTTTTATACTGCTCTAAATCACCAACATAGTGCTTTTCAATTGCATGGCCTTGTCTCCAGGTAGCAGCCTATTGTAGCCTTCTCCTGGGGGTATCCAGGCCTTAGACTGCTGGAGGGAAAAGGAAACTAAGGGAAGCTGGGAAAAGCAGGACTAGAGGAAAACATAAAGAGAGAAGTAGATAAGGATGAGACTGTCGTGTAGCATCATGAGTGCATGCAGGTCTGCATGCTTAGACAATCTTAAATGAGATGTAAGAACTGAAGATGGCAAAGATGTCTTAGTTTTTGTCTAGCAGCTCTGGCATGTTTTGGTGTTGGGATCATTAGTGTCATGTTGTCTGCGTAAGGGGCTCGAGAATGTGCTCTGGCAATCCTGGAAGATTGGATGTGTTCTGCAGGCACTAACCTATTGACACTTTCTCTGGGAGTGTAGTGCAGGTTGGTGAAAATGTCAGAAATGTGTTAATGACTGCCTTATGGGTCCTTTATCCTCCTTCATATATCCTTCGCCCCTTGCTGTGGAATCTATCTATGAGTTTAGAGTAGGAGGGATACAGGGCATACGAGTAAGATAGTTATATTTAGAATGACTCTTTTTCTCCTGCTTCATGATTCTTTCCAATTCTAAGCAGTTTGCCACCAACTGAAAGAAATTCTTACTGATTTGCACCTACAGGTCAAACCAATGAAGCGTGAGTGCACAGATCTGTATTCAGAAACCTTCAGAAATCCCACAGTCTCCCGCGAACCTCTCTGTACAACCTGCACAATGGCCCTCATTAGGACCCTGGCGGATTTTTTCCGCCATCGACGGACTTTACGGCCATGGCGTAAAGTCCGTTTACGCCATGGCGGATGGTGGACTTACCGCCCCATTCCGAGGTCGGCGGGGCGGTAAGTCCCCATTGACCCATTTACCCTTCCCCATTCCCATTTCGGCCCCATAGGGTATAATGGGAGTGGGGAAGGAGTTAATTACGCCACCGTAAATTACGGTGGCGTAATTAACACCAAGGTCCCATAGCGCCATGGATTTTTACGCCCGCAAAAAGCGGGCGGAAAAATGACCATGGCGCTCTGGGAACTCGGAATTGGCGGTAAGGGGTCGGCGCAGCTAACGCTAGCGTAGACCCCTTACCGCCAGGGTCCTAATGAGGCCCAATGTGTTCAACACAACATTTGACATCCTTGCCACTTTCATCATCAAGAACTGCTAATCCTATCCTTAAACTAACTTCTGGTTTGAGGCCGTGCTCCCTGACCGTAAAAGGAAAAACAGAGCCCTTGAGCACCGGTGCCATAAAAGATCCTGGTGACAGAAAAACATGCCTAAGACATTTAAAATGATATTATGCAACTGTTTGGGAAAAAATGAAAACCTACCCGCCTGGCCACATTTTTCATGGCAATAATCATGTGGCCAAACCATTTCTGATTTACAGATTTCCAAGAGCCATCCTCGCTGCTAACTACCCAAGACTTGTCTAACAACATATCCTCTTTCTTTCGCAAAAAGATAAAAACAGACTAGATCTTGAGCCTCCATGAAACTGACCAACAAAACAGAAGCTGCCTGCTCCCCTTTCAATAATATCTCCTAGTCTGACATTACCCATCTGTTCAAAACAATGAAAGCTTCCTCGGAGCAGGTTTACCCCGTCCTACTGAGACCACTAAAGACAACCTTTGCTCCTAGCACCTTCTTTCACTGCCCTACTTAACACCTCCTTAGAATCAGACATGTTCCTAGCCACCTTAAAAACACCTCCATCGTTCCTCTTCTGAAGAAAACCAATGATGGTCCCAATGTTCTGTCAAATTATTGATCCACTGCTATAACAACCTTCAAAGGCAAGATCGTCCAAAAAAGTGGCTTTAAAACAGCTGCAGCAAATCCGAGAATCTCCTGCATGACCACCAATCAGGTTTCATATATGGCATCATGTTAAGCAGCTGTGCCTACTGTTGGTTCCTTACAAAGCATGGTATTGCCTGTCCTCTGAGCCCCCTAGCAGCAGGAGACTGCTTTCTTGGTTTCCGGGGCAAAGTCCTACGCTTTCCGGCTACTGCCAAGCCCCACCATCTTATCCCACCACCACCCACTCACTTACCTCTACTTGCACCCAGCAAGCCCGTCATCTCTCCACCAACCTTGCTACCCAGCCCCTTCTCCTCCAAGGCAATGGCCATTATCGAATAGCCATTATCAAAAGACTATGTGTATTTCCTATTTTCCTGCTTCCATGGTGGCCATTTTGTTTTGTATTTTTTTAGGTTGAGAAACAGCAACTGCATTGTTTCTCAACTTAAAAAATAAAGCTTTTAGCATCCCGTGTGTTCATTCTTGGGTGCTTATAGCAATGGCGGGTGTGGGTATTACCGGCCAGGTAATGGCGCTGGTTATGTTATGTTAGGTATATTTCTTGAGCGCACGGCCACCCGAGGGTATCTTGGCGCCAGAGAGGTAGGCAATGTTCAAACCAGGTTCCAGGAAAGTGATAGCTAAGACCTAGAAGAGCGCAGTTTTGAGCGCTTTTCTAAAAGCTAGGTAGTTTGACAGTTTTCAAATCGCGAGTGGGAGCCCATTCCATAAGTTGGCAGCAACAATGGGAAAGGCACGACCATCCATCCGTGTGCGTCGGAACCTGGGTACAATAAGTAGATCTGCAGAGGAGGATCGCAGCAGATGCTTATGAACATAGCTAGTGCCCACGTTAAGGCCTTTGCTTCGTCTGGACCTGTAACTCGGGCCTAGGCCATTATATGACTGGTAGTGCCTCCCTATCTCTGTGCTTATTGCTTGAACATTATGCATACATTGAGAGGTGGAGGATGGTAGAGGTCAAAACTGTAGTGATTATGCAAATAGTGTAAACCAAGCAGTTTCATAGCCAAGCAGTCTGCCTTGCGTATTTTCTTATTTTCAAGTGCCAGTATGGCAAAATGCTGACAATGGGCTAAGCTGCTGTATTCTTCACAAATGAATACTAACCTGCTCAGGGTTCATTGAACAAAATTACATGAACCTTTTCTTTCTTTGTCCTTATTCTTGTTTTCATTTTTGTACCAAGTTGGTTGACATTTATTTAACAATAACTATCTGTGTCTTCTCTTTCAGTAATGAATTCAGTAAGATGGTGGCAGAGGAATATTTGAAGTTCTTTGTGTTCACCGGACAGAACCTGGACCAGGCCCTGAGGTCAGTTTCCACCAGGCGGGGTCACATTGGTGTTTGATGAAGGTACCTGGGATTGCAACTCTTTTGTGGAATTCCCATTAAAACAATGTCGAGCACAGTGATACTCCAACCTTGTCCAATTTCCTCTATGATGTTTAGATGTCTTCCTCTGGGGCAGACCAGAGCCAACATTGCACAGCAATGCCCCGTTCTATACGTTTGGGGAATTGCGTATACAGTGTACAAGTACAACTGCTTGCTCTACCCTTTGTGACCGCCATTCACTCCCATTCTTTGCTCTCAATGGACGCGATGCCTCACAGCCACTGGCCCCCTTTTCGGTGCCACTCAGCCTATTTTGTTAATAATCTGTTTTTTCTGTTCATGCTGATTCTCTGGGGCCTTTTGCCACCTACTTATGTCCTGTTTGTCCATGTTTCACTCCTGTATTTACCGGCACGGCTAGCGCCGGACTCATAATGAGGCCCTTAGTGTTATAGCCCCCACCTCACTTGTTGACAGTCTGTGGGGTATAGTGATGTGAAGGGTATATTGTTATGTATTAGGTATATTTGTCACTTGCGTGTCTTTAGTATAGAGGGAATTGTGCCTTTGTCACAGGCCCCGGCTATCTTGACCTAGAGACTTCTTGGACTGTCCGGGGATAGGAATGCTTGTCATATTCTCGTGGGTAAATTATGCTTCCTGCTACCTCTGACACATAGAGTATTGATCAGAATTGTTGCTTCATATTTCCTGAAATGAACCAAGATTATGCGACTACCGTGGTCCAGTTTAAATGGACAACAGACTTGGAGAACCTCTACTAGAACCTATGGTAAGCAGTGAAAGGACGTAGGCAAAATCCACTTAGCATTCACTTTGGAGGAACTCTCACGCACTCTTATGTTTTGGGGGAAAGTACAATACATATTTATTGGTAACAAAAATAATGTCTCTATTGTCTACATCTATGCCATTCCAATGTTACAAGATAGTGGAAAGAACAAATCACAACATGTTCAATTATATTCGGTAAACAAATCTGTCTGCCATTCATTCAGAAATGCAGAACATCTAGTTTAGACCTCTAACTTTTTACATTTATGAGAATACAGATTTCTTTTATACGCGTTTCAGTTCCCGTTTTATTTTTCAGGCATGTTTCCATGGATACAGTTTGGGGTTATTAAGTGGTTTGGAGTTTATTTTCTACAAAGGGGTGACACTCGGGGAGCTCTATATCAGTGAGAAACCACCTCAGGTTTTAAACTTTCAGAAAGGCAAGGTGACACCTGCTTAGACAATCCCCCATCCTGAAGTAGGGGGGTAGGGTGTTAAATCAAAAACTCAGCCACAGTAAGACAAATATTGGGTTTAAAAAAAATCTCATTCATCGTTGGCTATCATGTTCAATGATGTTTTCATTGGCATGAACACTGCATTATGTTACTTTTTTTCTGCTAAGCAGTTAGATAATTAGCACAATATTTGTCTTAAAACAAGCTGTGGCAGGTAATGTGTTTCACTCCCCCTCTTATGGAAGAAAGAGAAATCTAGTTAGTGTGTAAATGTTCTTGCGTTGCACTATTTATTGGCCTCAAATGTTTGGGTATTTTTTATGCATCTTCACTGGGGATCGCTAGTCACCTAGAGAAGACAGGAAGGCGGTTGTCCTAGTCCGATTTGGTGTCTCCTTCGAATGCTTCCCAGGCAACAGCCAGGCGCCAAGGATTTATCCAAGAAAGGCCGTGCTGTCACTCCCCTGCTTAGTGGTCTGTAGGAGTCGGCAACTCTTTAGAGGATAGAGCATATTCATCTCTTAATAAAAAAAGATGTGCTTTGGAATTCATTAAGGTCTCTGTAGGAACAAGACTCCCCAAATGGTTTTAGCTGCTTGAAAGAGCTGAAGTTACAGCAGCAGCTAAGTATTTCTTTCTGGACTGGGGACAGATTTGGAGGTTCTGGTTTCCACTCTCAGCCATGGCAAGCAGTAGTACGTACGTAGCATACCGACCAGGCAGCGTCCAATGAAATATTGTCAGCTCCACAGCGGGTATCAGCAATGCATAATTGTGCAGGAACAATTTGCAAACAAAGCCAAGGAATCACACAGAATCTTTCTTACACCCATGAGTAAGTAGCAGGCAAAGGCCATAGAATTTTCATAGAAAAATTAAGGGGGAACCAGCTTGTGGCACAGCGATGAGGAGGGCCAGGACCAGTTCTGGTTCAGTGAAGTAGGGCCAAGGGTAGAAATCAGGAACCCAGGGAAGGGAGTTGATAAGACGGCTGAGTGCCCCTCTGGGGAAACTAGTGCCAATAGGCTGGTGTGGCTTTCCCTCCCCATTGATGTCACGCTTCAGCTACTGATACACCTTATGGCTCTGACATTTCGATGGATACAGGCACTCAAGGTCATCCCCTCTCCACTACATCTGGAAAGATGGCAAGGAGAACCTTTTTTGGGAGGAAGCGACCAAGAGCCTGTGAGTGCTGGAGAGTGTGAGGGTGTAGGAGTAAGAGACAGACACGTGGATGGTACTTTGATTGGTAAAGACTTTTATAAAATTACATAAACAAGGGAGTTGGAGGAAACCCTAACTAGACCTATCTCTAAGAGGGGGTTTCCTGCCTCAACAAAATGAACTAATGAACGTGCATCCCAACACTTTCAAGGTTGAGAGCCTTGGGTGAGGGAGCATGAAGTTCAGGTGGGAGTGGAAAGGACAGGCAAAGATATGGATAGCTTTAGAAGCCGGGAGAAAGATTACTTCTATTTTTGAAGAGTTCAACACTGAGCAGTAAAGAGCCATCCAGTGATGGATTGCAGTGAGGAAGTTGGTAAACCGTTCCTGAGATGGCTGGGGTGTAGGAAGGAAAGGAGAAAAGGATTTTGATAGCAGGCCAAAGGACAATATAAGTCTTCCTAGGGTAGAGGTGTAGAGCATGAAGAGCAGAGGTCTAAGGGGTGATCCTTGTGGGATGCCAATAGGGAGAGGGTGGGGTCAGAGATTGACAATTCAGGTAGCAAGCAATCAGGGAGTGAGCAGATTTGGGAAATTCAAGGTCCTGTAAATTAAATAGACAGGAGTGTTTGATAGAGTCGAAAATGGCATGAAGGTCCAAAAGGATGAGTATAGTAGAGAGATTGAAGTGATGAGCATCAGAGAGAAAGTTGAAAACATGCATGAGTGCCGTCTCGGTCGAGTGTTTACCAGATTGAAGTGCTGTGTGCATGGCATTGTGAAGCATCACTGAAAGAACACTGTGCTTTTTTCCTACTTTTAGGACATTTCTACGAGAGCTTGCCCTCATGGGGGAGACACAGGAAAGAGAGCGAGTGCTGGCCCACTTTTCCCAACGCTATCACCAGTGCAACCCGGATACAATCACCTCGGAAGGTACGTCCTTTCTCCACACACAAGACATGCAGTGAGTTGGTTTGGGAATGAGGGGGCATGTTGAATCTTGTGCACATGTGAACGACAGGAGGTTTAGCCAGACCTTTTGGAGGTTATAGTTAAAAACATGTTAATTACTCACAATCTTAACACCATAAATAATCATAAAAAACGAATAACAACACTTCAATATTAGGTGGCTGGTGTACACCAGTGGTGAACACACCAACACTTAACTTTTTCAAAAATATTAATGTTGCCTGTTAGAATCAACACTTCCTTTTGTGGCATTCAAATTGTGGTTTTCTCTAATTTCTCCAAAAATGCTCATGTTGGTGATATTTCTTGTTTATCTCACTAATGATGGACTCTACTCGCTATAACCACACATTCAATAATGCATCTGTTTATTTCTCACATTTCAATTCCTGATTAAATGGGAGTTTTTTTTCAGTAATTTTCAAATGGGGACTTTGTTCTCTTCGTTCTCTGTGAAGCCTTTGGATGCAGTTGATGTGAAACTGACATTCTTCAGTTCTCATGCCACAACATATCTGCACAAGTGATATTACCTCTTGTGGAGTTATGCATTTAAATCTCACCACTGGAGTGTTAAATAGCGCTCAACTCAATATATTATTGATCCTAGATAAAATACATTTGTAGCAGATATTTGACTTTACTTGCTATGCTTGCAGTTGGTCTGGTATGAAGTGCTTGTCACTACATTCCTGAGTAACTGTCTGTTCGTTGTGAACATTTCGTCCACCGCTGCGTTCCCAAGACCCTGCTAGCTCCTGAGGCCTGCCGCAATACTGCAAGGGGGCGTTAAACGGCTCTAATCTGTGGAGAACAAAGAAGCGGATTTATCAAAGAGTTTTGACGGAAACGCAAAATATAGAAGACCCTTTCATTAAAAACGCCACTGCTTAAACTCTTGTCGCTAAAACGCTCCAAAGACAGATTTTATTAGACTGACGGCATAACAAAAACTCGATGTAAAAATGTAATGCGTTAATGGGGGGGGGGGGGCTCTTTATTTGATGCTAATGCTTCTTTCATTGATGTGCACGCATCACCAGGAAGAAGAGCAAGGTAGGGGGTGTCACAGAGGGTGGGGAAGAAGATATAAAGGGAAAATGGCATAGTGTGAGCCGCGAGGCAGGTGAGGAAGGAAATAGAGTAGAAATCAGGGAAGCTAGCCAATCGTAGAATCCAACAAAATTACAAAGATGTTCAGGAGATGAGTGTACATTTCACTTCGCAGGGGCAGGGTATGATGTAGGCTGTGTTAGGGATGAGTCGTGGACGTGGAGGAGACATTCCATTCGTCTTGCTTTGTCATCTCACCGATCCCCATCTAAAATGACCTATATGTTTCCTTTGTGGTGATTCATTGCTAAGGTTACCCTATGCAAAGTCAGGCAACCTTCCATTTCTCACCCTGGAGCTGTCAGTTACCGAAGCGACCTGCAATTTGTGTTGTCTGCAAGTACTGTATTAAGGTTGCATGGGCTTCGTGCACGTAAAGAAAATCTGTATTGTGTATCTGTATTTTCCTTTTGTACCGCCCATATCGTCATGCAAGGAGGACATTTGCAGAGGACCTGCATTTGAGGGCAGATGGACTCCTAAAAGAGGTGCCCTCCAAGGTCACCACACTATCTTGCCCCATTTGACTGCTTCTCTTCTAGCATATTTCATGCATCCTATATTTCTATCCAACGCCTTGAGCTTTCTTCACACTACCATGCCCACCTTTTCTGCCATTCTCTTTTCCTCTTTTCCCCATTCTTCAGTCCCTCTTCCGCTCCAATTCCTTCCCCTCTCCTCTTCAGCCTCACTCTTTTCTCCCCTCTTCTCTGTCTCTCTTCTCTTTGAGTTCTTTACTCCAATTTTGGCCTGGATGGCCCTGCTCCCAATAGCTTGAGGGCACACACCCCCCCAATTCCAATTTACATTTGCCCAGGGTTAAAGCAGAGGATCTGCACCACTAACTGACCACCCCCACCCCATTATTTGTGAATGTTCTTTAATGCACTGTCATTGTGTTTTTCCCCCTCCAGATGGTGTCCATACGCTGACGTGCGCACTGATGCTGCTCAACACGGACCTTCATGGGCATGTACGTACTTTGAGATAATGTAATTACCTGTCTTTACATGTTACATTAGTATGAAAAAAACATTCAGCCCTAAAAATGTGTAATTATTTCCCCCTTTGTACTATGCAAATATTGAAATTATGTAACCTTATCCTGCAAAATTGGTAACTCAAAATCATTGTTTATACAGTTATTGCTATCGGCTCTAAGGGCCTCATCATGAGTTGGGAAGCAGCCCTTAAATGCGGCAGTAACGCTATTACCGTCGCATTTAAGGGTCCGCCCAATGACGAGTCTGGCAGCATTTACCCCAGCTCTAAGCTGGAGGGTAAATGCACCAACGTAACACACATTTTCGGGGCGCAATGCGCCGGAAATGCCCCATTGGGTCTAATGGACCCAATGGGGAATCGGATTACCCATTACCGCCCAACTCTTGATCCGGCGTTAATAGTGCCGGACCGGTTGGCGGTAACGCTATTAGCCCAGGCGGTATCCCGGCAGTAATACCGCTGGGATACCGCCCAACTTGTGATGAGGGCCTAAGTATAGATAAAGCACCTCATCACGAGTTGGGTTGTAGCCCTTAAATGGAGCGGTAATGGTATTACTGCCACATTTAAGGGCTGGCCCTATCATGAGTTGAGCACTATATGGGATGTTTTACCTCCATCTTTTTTTCTGGAGGTGAAAATCCCATTTAGCGCCCTGTATTACCGCCGGCTGTATTACTGCGCAGTAATAGCACCGAAGATTCCCCATTGCGTCCAATGGACCCTATGGGTATTTATAGTTAAGGCCCATCCCAAGATCCGGCAGTAATACCGCTGGACGGATGGGCACTAATGCTATTACAGTTGGACGGTATTACAGCCATGATACCACCCAACTCGTGATGAGTCCCACATAATTTCCAGTAAGTAATTGTTGTTTCCTGTGGAAATGTTTGTACAAATGTATTGTATGGTAGTACAATTTAAAAAAATGGTTTTGTATTTAATGTTTTATACACTGCTTTCACTGCCTAACAGGAGTTTCGGAGTACCCACAATGTTGAAACAAGGGAAGAGTGTTAGAAAGTATTAAAAAAAGCAAAACACTCTGTATATCGACAGATGTAGGTAGAACCAGGGCCAAACACTTGAAGGAAGAAGTCAGTTTCATGTGTAGGCTTTTAGTTGGAAATTCAGATTCAGGGCACAGGGTCATCGAACATAGGACTTCACCAAACCAGAAAGCATATGGCCGCCGGAGAGCTACTTTTGACTTTTTTTTTAGTCTGGGCTCTGATGAGTGATTGGATAATATAATAGTAGGAGTTTTTCTAGGATATCGGGTGTGTGGTGATGTATAGCTTTGTGTAACAGGTGTAATCGCTAATGTGATGTGTTCGGCGTATTACAAGGTGAGGGTAAGGCTTGCTCTATAATTGGGTGCTCTTTGGACCTTTCCCAATGTCTTGGTTGGGAGACCGAAGTAAATGCCAATTGCAGTCCTGGAGAAGACAATGGCGAAGCAAAAGTAGACCTGCTGCTAAAACAGTGGCTAGTTCCTTTGGAGAGGACACAGGTGACAGAACACGTTTTAGCAAAAATGCTCAGATGTAGGATGAATGGCATCTCTTCTTCAAAAGCGATTCCCATGGCTGCAAACTTTCCAGGAAGAAACATTGCACAGTGGCAATTTGCTGGTTGCTCCAAAATAAGAGAGCAAATCTACTTGTTATTCAGATCCATGCGAACACCAGTGCTGTCCTTGTTTAGGAAGAGCAATTGATGAAATCTATGCTACGAAGAAGATTGGAGACAGGGCAGAATGTTGGGGAACACTGCAGGATACAGAAGCTGCCCACAACTAAAAGCCACCTAGTTTTACCTGCTGGGTGAATTTTAGGGGAAAGATATGTAACACTAAAGGCACTAAGGGATGGCGCATTAGGGTCAAGTGATTCATAGTGAATCATATTGAATGCCACACACTATGCTCTGAGTGGATCAGAGCATAGTCGGGATCCTGGTCACAGAGAGAGAGCAGATTGTCTATCATATTTATTGGGTTGGATACTAAAACCCTCTGTGGCTGCATACCTCAATAAATATCACCTCAGTTTTGACAATGTTCAAGGCAAGATGAGTGATTAGGTCAGACTGTGTGCCTCATTAAGAGTTTGGCGGTATTTCAGTGGTAAATCCATAGAAAATACCACCAAACGGAATTAACGTTACCACCACTTGTTCCTGTTTATTTACAGCGGGATCACAAGAGGTGGTGGTAAAGTGTAAGTCCCCATTTTCTGAGTCCTCAGGACTCCATCAGGATTTCGATGGAGTTACCACTGGCAGTAATTTCGCCAGCAGTAATTTCGCTGATTTTGTCGATTGTTGGCAGTAATGTTTCAGATTTACCTCCAACATTTTCCTGAAGGTTTATCTTCCACCTTACCACCAAAGCTAGAGTACACCAGTACGGTAATGCAGCAGTAAAGCAGCAGTAGCGGAATTACTGGCGCATTACCACCGTTCTTGCCGCACTGATGATTACAAGTGGTGGTACTGCAGTGTAAGTCCCCATTTTTGGAGTACGTAGGACTCCATGTGGATTTTGATGAAATTAGCACCAGCAGTAATTTTGCTGATTTGGCCAATTTTTGGCAGTAATGTTTTGGATTTACCTTCAGCTTTTTGCTGGTGGTTTATCCTCCACCTTATCACCAAACCTATAGTTTGGCGGTGCGGTAATGCAGCCATAATGGAATTATCACCAAATTACCACCGTTTTTACGACACCTCTGTACCCGTAATTAGGGCCTCAGTGTTCCAAATAATTACCATGCTTAGGAAATCAGAGATCTGTCAGATCATGTGACTCGCTTTTTAAAAATTAATGAACAGCTATGATGATTTTGAAGTCGAAGATTTTATTATTGGTGAGAAGGATATTAGCTGACAAACAATCCTGTTCACTGCTTCTGTGACTTGCTCTTTATATTCATAGAAGTGGGTAAGACTTTCAGGCTCTGTGACAATGCCATCTGGCCTCAGTATACTAAGATTTTGTCTGAGAAAACCCCCCAATAACGCTCTTGAGTTATTGTTGCAAGGGAACTGTTTTGGTCGAATCAGTGGGTGTCATGAATAGGACATGAATCACGCACAGCCAGATGCAATTATTAGGGTCTTGTTGAATTTTATTTGGTGCTTTGTTACATTTACAGGGACGAAATAATAAATGGTGTGGAAACTGAGAATGAGGAATGGTCATGATAGAGTCGTTTTAATGCCCTGTGTCAGCAATCAAATTAAAGTAAGCAGTCCATTCTATCAGGTCCAAACCAATCAAAATAAAGATTCCATGATTTTAGTACTCTCAAAGCCTGGGCCCCCACCCCGTAATCCTAGGGGTTTCACTATCTCACAGTATCGGGTCTTTGACTGTCCACTGCACTTCATTTCCTTTGTCCACTAATTGATGTATTTTTCTAATGAACCTTCGGAGCAGCGCCTAGCCCAAAGGGGGGGTCTATCTTCCACTTCAAGGTGTGGGCCATAGTGGAAATGAGGCAGGAGGCTACCAAGCATAAGCTCCCAGCTCTACTGCAGACCACTAGCTGGCTGGTGGAAAGACCTGATTGGAGGATGGTCTTGTTAACACCCAAGTTTCACTCCCCCTCTCCTCAACACTAACCCGGGCTACTCTCCTCACATGATATGATAGTTTATTTTTATTATATAGCGTCTATACACAATGGGCCTCATTCCGAGATTGGAGGTAATCATGGCGCTATTTGCGCCATAACTGCCTGCAATAATGGTACCGGCACCGGTCTCGTTCAATGGGGACTTACCGGTGTAGTCCGACCTTTGCGGGACCGGTAAATCCCCATTGAAAAAAACATGCCCCATTCCCATTTGAGCCCCCATAGGGCTCAATGGGAATGGGGAAGTAGCTAATAATGGTACCGCAATTTGCGGTACCGTTATTAGCTCTGAAGTCCCTTAGCGGGTCCCGTCCATAACACCTGGTAAAACCAGATGTTGAAGGAGGGACCCACTAAGGGAACTCGTAGTAGGGCGGTAAGGGATTACCGGCACCTGTCTCCTTAACGGTGCCCGGTATCCCTTACCACCCTACTAGTAATGAGACCCAATGTGCTTCAAAGCGCTTCACGGCAAGGGAGGGAACAAGGGAAAATACAATTACATTTTTACAGGCCATGAACAACAAGAATGTGAAATTAACTATCATACTCGGCCTGACGACATTTCAGATAGTGCAAGAAATAAAACACAGATAGGAAGGAAATGGGTAACAGACAGGTGACTACCGTACTAGGGCGGACGACATTTCTGGTAGAGCCGAAGATTAACAAGAGGTGAGGGAGGGGAGCGTTTGACTCCCTCCCCCCAAACCTCCAATCTGGTTCAGAAGGCCTGTGAAATACCTGTGGCACCTTCATTAGCTTTCTTGGCCTTACCAGTCCTCTCACTCTCTCTGGCAACTCTGACCATGACTTGCCCAGACTGTGCTCTTAACCTCCTCCTCCATCTGAGAGCTCTATGTCTCATCTTGTTCTCTTTTCTCCTCCTTCTGTTCTCCCACAGCTTCCTCCTGCTGTATCACCATTTCCTCCTGTTGTCACTCTGACAACCTCCTCTTGCTGGATCGGCACATACTCCTATTCTCTCTCCCCTTTCTCTCTGCATGGCCACTTCCTCCTGTTCTCCTCTCCTCCTAATGACCTTTCTCGCTTCCAACCTCCTCCTCACCTCCCTCTGCCAAACCAGCTTCCTATTTCCTGTTCCTCTAGCCTCCAAACAGGCTCCTTCTCTGCACCACCTTGTTCTCTAAACTCCCGGGCCTTCTCTTGAAACAGTGATGTTGCTCCACCCCCAGGGACCACCATCTATCCCCTCGTCCCCTCTGCCTATGCATGTATGTATGTATGGGATCTATAAAGTGCAAACCTAGCTGTTAAGCAACTGAGTACTGTACAAAGGGCATGCATCCAGGGGTTACAAGTGGGGTGCAGGGGTTGCAGGGGAGCGGGGTTGGTCAAGAGAGCAAGGGAGAGGCAGACTACAGAGATGAGTGGAGCTATCAGCTATTGGTGAGATGTTCTTTGAAGGGTAGGGTCTTTAGGTCCCTTTGAAGTGTAGGATGGCAAGGCAAGGCCAGTCTTATCTACATTAGTAGCTTATTCCAGAGCCAAGGTGCACAGCAAAAAAGACCTGTTTGCTGGTGTTTTCCTATTGTAGTTCCTTGTTTCGAGTCTGGCAATGTTGTGCCTTCTGCCGGTACACTGGACTCTGGAGATGTGGAGTTTCTAGGCCATGATTGGGTCAAAGTGCTAAAAAGTGAAATCTCCAAGGGAATGAAAAATAAATATAAAATGGTGGGCCAATCATGCACCCTCACAGAGTTTCTAGTACAGGGTAGTACACTCCATTCCCTTATCCTCATTCTTGGGGGGAATACAAAAGACAGTAGAATAGAAAATAAATGGACATGCATCCAGAAATCACATTTTGGGAGCTTGTGAAATACCTGTTTCGAATGAATTGTGTCCTCCCACGTATTCTTCATCTTTGATATATTCAAGTCTCCTTGCAGCTTGCTTCAGAAAAAATGTTCATAGGGTCGAGCGTCATGCAGCGTCGAATCTTGGTCCTCGAGGGCCTCCGTAGCGTCCTTCGTGACGTCGACGCTGATTATATATTGGCACGCACACTGACCGTTACCTCAGTTCTGGTTTTTTTCTCGCATTGCTGCATGCTTCAGAGCTACTCTCAGCGATAAAACTTCTTACTTCGAGAAATGGCTTCCACACCGAAGGCAGGCTTCAAGTAGTGTTAGCACTGTGGGGCCAAGATGTCGATTACAGACCTGCACCGTGTTTGTCTGTGGTGCTTGGGATTGGGCCACAAGGTCGATGACCTTGTGGGAAAGGAAGGGGAAACTCAACACAAGTAAGCCCTCTCCTAAATCCCCGGCCCTTATCCCTGAGAAGAGGAAATCTTCCTCTGATTCGAGAGATGTCTCTCCAGTTAAAAAACATTCAAAACATAGGCTTTTGAGGTCCGGTTCACGATACTCGTTATCCTCTTCACATGAAAATGGTATGAAACAGCATTGCAGGTCCTCGTCATCATCTTCATATTCTTCTTCTGAAAGAGTTAGTTGTCCAAAAAAGAACTCAACTCCAGCAGAGGTCGAAAAATTCAGCTTAAAAATGTTAAACATTTTTAAAAGGCACACTCCTCTGAGTGTTCCTCTAAAGGAGTCCAAGAAAAGTGGCCACCCCTCGGCGTCTATTGAGACCGGTAGGGTGACCCATGTTTCCCCTTCTCGCGCGCCTAAGAGCCAGAGAAGAGAGGTTCCTCGACATAAATAGAAGGAATCTTCTTCTACGCATAAGAAAAAGCTGGGATCTGTTACCTTGAAACATTCACTATCAGCATCGAAGCCTTCTTCGAGAGGATTCAAAATGTTTGTCACCTGTACCTTCGAGCCATATAATTCATGAGCCTTCGAAACAACATAACATGTTGACGCATTCGTCGACAGTTTTGGAGAAACCGTTGCACCTTCCACACCTTCGACCTCATCAGAGCATTCTATGTTCTCAAAGATTGTAAAATCTATTCCTGAGCCTAAGTTGTTCCAACCCATTCCAAGACCTGATTTCTTTAGGCAAATAGGTTCTCTTTTTGAAGATGATGAGGAGGAAAAGGATCACCCCCCTTTTGGGTATGAATATGGAACCCCAAATGTTCCAGAGGAGTTAATATCAGAGGAATCCAACATGCAGAATCTTGCAGGTACATTAATGGAAATCAGTAGTTGGGACCATCACCAGAGACAGAATTTGGTAAGTCTGAGATAGCTGGTTACACTGATCCTTCATACAGAATGGTTATTGGTAAAGTAGCGGAGTATCTGGAATGGTCCAGACCTGTAGCCACTGTGGAAAGTGATGATCTCACTGACATATTAGACATTGGACCAATTAGGGAGGCTGTACTGCCATTCCATGCATCCCTGATGGTAAGGGTAATGGAAAGCTGGTTGAAACCAGAGTCTATACCATCTGTTAAAAAGTTATTGACAATGAAATACCAGACTGCTTCAGTGAATCATCCATTTCTGAACAGGCACCCAACGCCTGAAAGTTCAGTGGTTCAAGCAGTAAAGGCATCTTCAAAGGCTGCAGCCTACCCCTCTGCTCCAGCAGATAAGGAGGATAGGCAAATTGACTCTTTGGCTAAAAGAGTTTTTATTTCAGGAAGTACGGCATTAAAATCTGCCAATGCTACCAGTGCATTAGCAAAATACACCCATACCCTTTGGGGGTGTGGCTGTTCTAGCGGCAGAGCTCATACTAAAGGGAGAAGAGAGAGAAGGCTTTTTAAGCCTGATACAAGATGTCAAAGATGCCATGAGACAATCCCTGCAATCTAGTTTAGATATGGTCGACTCGACTAGTAGAGCCATGACTTCCAGCATGGTATTTGGACGCATGTCCTGGCTGAGAAAGTCTGGATTTTCGGCAGTCGTCCAGGCCTTTTTGGGGAGATGGCATATAGCAGTCTAGAAAAACTGCAAGCTTCCAGAGCTGCACCTAAATATTTGGGGGCAGCGATATGACAACCTCACTCTACAGGTCAAGGATGGAGAGGTCATTCTTTTTGTTTCTATTCTTCCATTTCTAGAGGAAGTGGGCAGTTTGCACAAAGTGGTCAAAGAAGACCCTATCATGGAAGAGGTAGAGTGGGAAGGACTCCCCGTTCAGCACCTGCAGAGTTACCCTCAGCTGCAGGTGGAACAGCAAAATGACTCCTTCAACCAACCAAAACTGTAGGAGGGGGCAGACTGTCTTACAATGTCCAGATTTGGCGAAGCATGTATGCATGGGTCCTACAAACAGTAGCAGATGGATACTGCCTACCATTCCGGAAAAGACCTACCGATTGCCCCCCAAGAGCAAGATCAACCTTGGTTCCAGTTCCGCTCCTCCAAAAGGAGATTTTCACCCTTTTGGAGAAAGGTGAGATGGAATTGGTGCATGTATCAGAGTGGAACCAAGGTTGGTACTCTCCTTATTTTCTAATACTAAAGAAGGAAGGAGCAGTTCAAACCATCTTCTACTTGAGATGCTTGAACAAGTTCCCCAGAAAGGACAAGTTCAAGATGGTAACTCTTTCGCAGATCCTTCACACCCTTCGAGAGGAGGATTCGTTGGTGTCACTGGACCTTCAGGGTGCTTACTTTCATGTGCCACTACATCAGAAGCACTGAAAGTACCTCAGGTTCGTGGTCGGCAGTACTCATTATCAGTTTCAAGTTCTGCCATTCGGCTCACCTCCGCCCGAGGGTTTTCACCAAGCTTATGGCAGTGGTGGCCGCAAATCTGAGGAGGGGTGGATTCACATCTTGCCCTAACTGGACGACTGGCTGATCAGAGCTGTTTCTCCAGTACAGTGTCCGGATCATCTCAATCGGATCTGCCGCCTCCTCCACGAGCTGGGCTGCTCCCTGAACTTCAAGAAGTCCCATTTGGCACTCTCTCAGAAGCTTCAATTTATTGGACCAGTCCTGGATTCATTCTCGGGGAAAGCTTCACCACCCGAGTTAAGGGCTCAACATCTTTTGCGATGGTCCAATAATTTCAGCGTGCCCAACGTCTTCTGGCCTACGACTTCCTAAGGTTGCTCGGCCTCATGACATCCTGCATGTTTCTGGTGCCAGAAGCCTGTCTGAGAATGAGATCCCTTCAGTGGGCTCTCAGGTCCCAGTGGTCTCAATTCTCAGGCTGAATGACGGACCTTCTTCAGGTCCCGTCAAAGGTCACGTAGGATCTCCTGTGGTGGGCCAGCTGAGAGAATGTGATGAGAGGAGAACCGTTTTGGCAACCATGGCCAGAGGCAACAGTTGTGAGAGACGCCTCCCTCTCAGGATGGGGAGTGCACATGAGAGAGTTTTCAGTAAGCGGACACTGGTCTCAGTTGGAGTCCAAACTCCATATCGGCCTTTTGGAGCTGAGGGCAATCAGACTAGCTCTGATGGCCTTCCTGCCCTCGATAAGGTGAAAAAGTGGGCTGATAATGATGGACAAAACAGTGGCTATGCATAACCTCAACAAGAGAGGGGGTGTAGGGTCACTGCCCCTGTGCAATGCACTCTAGTTCTGGGTACTAAGAGAAGGAATAACTCTTCTGACAGTTCATCTAGCCAGAGAAAAGAACACAGTGGCGGACTTTTGGAGCAGGCAAAGCATGATATCCCAAGAGTGGGAACTAGCTCAGGAAGTCCTTCAAGAGATCTTCGTCCTTTGTGGAACCCCTCAAGTGAATCTGTTCATGACCAGTGTCAACCGGAAGTGCGAGCTGTTCTGCTCCAGGGAATTTCCCCAAAGAGGAGCTCTAGGAGATGCGTTCGTAGCGGACTGGGAATTTCCACTCCTGTACGCGTTTCATTACTCACATAATACAGAGGTTGAGGAATTTTGGGGAAGCCATGATCCTCGTTGCCCCGGATTGGGCCAGGAGAACATGGTACCTGGACCTTCTGGAAATGGCCATCTGCCCTCCAATAGGTCTTCCCCAAATAGAGGACCTATTCTCGCAAGAGGAAGGCCACATTCTTCACCCATATATCAGGACTCTCAACCTTTATGCCTGGTATCTAAAAGGGTGAGATATAATGATTGGGACGTTCGGAAGACATAACTGAAGTGTTTCTTTCAGCAAGAAGACCAGCAACTAAATCCCTCTACCGCTGCCTTTGGAATAGATTTCGCAGCTGGTGCAGGGAAAAGAAACTAGATCCTTTCTCATGTAAATTTCCCCAGGTTTTGTCTTTCCTACTTCACTTGACCCATTCTGGGTTGCAAGTATCCACAGTGAAGGGCTATTTTTAGCGGGCCTTTCAATTTTCAAAAGCTCTCTGAATGAGGGGTCATATTTCAAAGTACTGATTGTGACACAATTTCTGAAAGGCTTGACACATTTTTTCTCGCCTACTCCCGTCAACGTGCCATCATGGGATCTAAACCTGGTAATGAGAGGTCTTATGAGCGCTCTCTTTGAGACCTTACATTCGTGCCCTATAAGGATGCGCACCATAAAAACTGCCTTTTTAGTGGCTATCACATCTGCCCGTAGGGTAAGTGAGCCTCAGGCTCTGTCTTCCAAACAACCCTTCACGACCATCTCCAAGGATAAGGTCATTTTCAGGGTTAATTCATCTTTCTTCTTGCCGAAGGTTGTGTCCGAATTTAATTTGGCACAAGGTATTGCACTAACATCTTTTTATCCTCCTCCTCGTCCATCTAAGGAGGAAGAGAGACTTCATCGTTTAGACCCAAAGAGGGATCAAAGTTTCTATATCACAAGGACTGCAAATATTTGCCGAGATGATCAGCTTTGTATTGGTTGTGCTGGTCATGGAAGTCCCTGCATACATTTAGTATATTCTACTGTGTAGATTCTTTTTCAGGAGACAAAGCCAAATTTGGCAAAGCTGTCCTCCACAACATTAACAAGTAAAGTAAATTCCTCAAACTGCTTTGGGAGTCTATCAAACATGAGGAATACGTGGGAGGACACAATCCATTTGAAGAACAAGTTATTTATCCCTGCTAACGTTCTTTTTCGACTGGATGTTCCACCCACGTATACCTCATCGCCCTCCCATCCATCCCCTCTTGCCTAGAATTTCCATGTCTTACACCTTCCTTTCTCACAACCCCAAGACTATATCTTCCTGGAACACAGCATGCTACTTACGGAGGGGAAGAAACTAGGAACTGTGGTAACGGTCAGTGCACGTGCCAATATATAATCAGCAGCGACATCACGAAGGACGCTACGGAGGCCTGTCGAGGACCAAGATCCAACGCTGCATGACGCTCAACCCTATAGAAATGTTTTCTGCAGCAATCTGCAAGCAGACTTGAATATATCAAAGATGAGGAATACGTGGGAGGAACATCCAGTTGAAAGAACGTTACCAGGGGTACTTGTTCTTTTATTCATAACAAGCACCTAGACGTCCACAACATCGGCAGTAGCCAGTAGTAATTTATATGCCACACTTTTTTAATAAGAGAGTAGATAAAAGTAGTAAAGGACTTGAAACCGTAAGAAAAGTGGCTTTTGTTATTGGGCGGCTGCAAAACATTTCTCCGAGTGTGGAAAAAAGGATTAGAGCATCAATGGGAAACACGTTGAGTTTTCTACAAATATATCAGCGCTAAGAAATATTATTTCAAGCTCTAGGTCTGGATTTAAGCATTGGCTTTCTATAACGAATATAATAAAGATTAGATCATAAATTCTGGCAATTTGTACGAGCAAATTCAGTGCGGAAAAATTCCAAATCAATGCCCCGCAGTAATGCCGCATTTCGAGGGCCCTTGTTGTCATCTGGCACTGTATTGTCCATAATGAACTGCCAACATAGCTATGTTTCAAATAAGCCCTTTCGAAAGGGGTATTTATTTACAGGATAATGACCCCCATCTCCTCCACAAGGCTCCGAGTTATTGCCTGAAGCTAAGCCATGGGTTGTATGTTTTAAAGGGTCATTATTCCAAAGATAAGGCTACAAGCACATGGAGCTCTGCAACTAAATCAGAGCCTGATTTTATTGTGTGAGGGATGTGGGCGAACGAGCACACACAAGTAATGTTTCATGTTAGTTAAATTAACATGGATATAGTGACAATAAACTTTACCAATTTTGTGCTTCATTAGGTTGGGGAGTTGAAATGCACATAATCCTCTCTGCCTTTTACTCAGCTGAAGTCAGTTGTTTTCCTGCAACTTGCCAGACTGCTGCCCAAGTCATTCTGTTTGGAAGGAGGTCTATGCCACGGATTACAAAGTGCATTCCAAGCATTCTCGGTCGCCGTCAATTTGTTACAGTTATTAGCACCCCATAACTCAAGCCCATACAGGGCAGCCTGCCTCGCCCTTACATGCCTCCATTGAGGCACTGCAAGCCCTGCCACCAAAGTCTGTGGCAAACCTTGCCAAGTCTCCACTGTACCTTGAAGGTTTCACACCTGTCACACCTGTCTTGGCCACCTGCATATCAAACCTCCAATCATCTTTGACCCTTAACCCAAGATAGTCGTACGTATCCACCTGTTCAATAATTTCACCAGAATAATACCCCAAACCAACCACCATCTATATTTTCGATAAACTGTGTTCAAATTCGTTACTAAAAAATGTATGTTTTGTGATTCGCAGCAATGATCTTCTGTGTTTTGGTAGGAGACCGCTATGTTCGTTTTGGATCGGTGGCCAGTTCTGTGGAAAGGAGCCAGTTTGCAAGGATTGGGGCTGTATTGCCAGATTTCAGCACACTGCAAGAACATCCTCTCTTAATGTAATGAAACACCAGGAAAGCCCAAGACTTGCCCTCTCATACAAGAAGCTCTTAGATTATCTGAAAAGACACTGAACAGGCAGTTGAACTCAAGATGTACCAAACTGAGTTAACGTCTTTTGCGAGGAAGGACTATTTTATGCCAAACACACCCAATAGAAACCAGGCAGGTATAGCAAAACTACTGCTGGAGTCTTATACAGAGGGTGCCGGTACCACCAGTGGTAATACCGCCAAATTGTCTCGGGAGGATAACTCGGGGGCAACGTGCTTGCCTTGGAAGCAAGACGACACGGAGCACCACAGGTTCGATCCTCGCATCCGCGCTTAGAAACCTCTGGGTATCAAGCGCGTTATAAATAAACTATAATATCATATCAAATGGAATTACTGTTACTGCATGCAGTAAGCAAGAGGTCACTTGAAGGGTCTGCATGATTCAGAGTCGGGCAGACCCTTCAGTATAGAACTCCATTGTGGATTGGTAATTACTACATGTGGTAATAGCACATATGATAATAGTTTTGTGTGAAGGAGATTTCCAGCACATCCATTCTGATTATTGGGGCTTATTACAAGTTTGGTGGTATCTCGGTGGAAAATCCAGCGAGATACCAACGCATTACCGTTACCGCCACTTGGTCCAGCGGTACCGCCGGATAACATGTGCCGGTAGGCGGTGTTAGTCACCATTAATTGGAGTCCATTGGAATCCATGGGGGATTTTTGCAGAATAATTCTGCCAAAATTTGGCAGAAAGCTGTCGGATTTCTCCGCCAAAGTTATAGTTGGGTGGTGCGGTAATGCAGCGGTATACGGCAAAATACTGCTGCCTGTTACCCACACTGGCCAACTTGTCATGAACCCTATAGAGTTTTTCAGTACAAACTCTTAACTTGGCATTGCGGTAAAAGTGTCGGTAATATGTTTCCCGTTATGAGGCCCTTATTAGTCAGAGCAATAGCCCCTGACATAGAGATTCAAATCAGTGTAAGGAAGGGCACTAGGTGTAATATATAAATATATATATACACACAAAAACAAAGTGGGCCTATTTTTACAGTGGGTTTGGTATCGAGCAAAATGCTGCAAGGAGTCACATATCGCCCCTCTAGGTAGAGCTCACTTGCTCAGATTACCTATGCTGAAGCGTCCATTTGGGAATGATTTTGGTATCCCTTAAAGCTAGCTTCCAAGATTACCTTGGATGCCAGTTGGAATGTTCTAGGAGACATCCATGAATGCATTGCGGGTCGTCTGTAAAATCCTTAGAGAGTAACCATGTCTCAGGGAGGAGAAGCTGACTCTCTCCAGCAGGGAGATGGCCCACTTTTATGGATAACTTCACCTCTGTGAAAAGGACCTTGAAACTGTTCTCTGGGACGCTGGCCTGTCATCGTGACTTGCGGAGCGGTGCTCTGCAATGCAGTCTTTTTACTCTTGTGGCAGACATAGCCGTATAATATTTGAATCCCGGAATTTCAGTGTTTTCTAGTTCAACGGACACCGAGGCCACATTTGCATCTGCACAACCAACGATGCAGCACTGTTTTGGTTTGTTCTCGGTGCTCATGATTTTCTTGGTCAAGTAGTCGACAGGAATCCGACCATACTCACCTTTCAGTATTTTAGAGTCACTATTTGATAGAAGATGGGTCCCATTCCTGTGTGTGCCGCGTTGCAGCATTGGCTGCGTGCGGTCTGGCTTATCACACTGAAGAATTGTTCAGTGATGTGGAAGGAGGGGGCACCCCCATGGAGCTCAAGGGTAGAGGCCCTTAAGTTTGGGGAGCTGCCCACAGGGTACAGAGGAGAGAATGGGGAAGAAAGTGACCATAAGGCACGCTGCCCCCTTCAGCCCCTGTTCTCTTCTGCTGTAGGACTCACAGGAAGAGCCTGACAGAGAGGGGTCCCAGGACCCAACAAAAGGTGCTAGTAGGCAACGTGCGCCGTCACCAAAATCCACAGTGCCCCCCCCCTACTATTTAAAGGCAGAGAGAACACTCTGGGGGGGAGAGGCAGGAAGCCACGCACATAGGTGCAAAGTGGCTCTCAGCACAAGGTGGCCATTTGGGTGCCCAGTAGTCATGGAAAAGGTACATTTGGGCAAGCACAGGACAACCAACGTGGTCTGAAAGTCGTGGAACGGAAGAACAGGGAAGGCGGCATGGGCCTGTAAGGAGTGCTCACCAGCCAATTTACAGGTCCCAAACACACAGACCTGGGAGCTCACGCTGGGGGAACCCTGTGAGCAAAGAATGGCAACTTCCAGTTCCTGGCCCAAGTGCCCAAAAGTACAGAACTAAGAAAACACTGCACACCTGTCTGTTGGGGAATACCCATAATATTCAGTTATGTTTTATTAGTGTAATGTTTAATACAAAGCCACAGCCTTTGTATTGCCAACACAAAACAAGTTTCTGTGTATTGTTTTATGTATTTACTGTATAGAGGGTATGCCCCATAGGACTAGCGGTTCCTCAGTTTATGATCAAAGAGGTGCTGTTCCCCTTTGTCCCCTGTATCCCCTGCGCACACGCCACTACTCTCTAGCGCTTCTACCCAGAATACTAAAAGAAAGGCGCAAATGCCTAGGTTTCCGAAACGGTCAAAAACATTATCCTGCATGTGAAGGAACTTAATTACTGGCTTATTATCACACAGTGCTCCGTGGCAGACTCACCCCCTGCGATGTTCAACACAGCATGTCATAATCAACTGCATGTGTTTATGTTCGTGTAACTGACTGTATTAGCCCTCCACATGCTAGATGAACTTAGAAGGATGGTTGGAAATGACACGTTTACTGATTTGTAATCTTCATTATTTAAAATTCAAGTCTTCCTTGTTACAGTATTTACTACATGAGGGAGTTCTTTGCTCTTCTTGATGTTTTTTTTAAATCCAAACTCCTCCCCTCAGCTTCATAAGAAAGCATGTCTTACCTAGAATTCCTGTCATAAACCAGTCTATGGCCTTCATTCTAAGTCATGCTTGGACTGGCCTATAGGTCAATAGGCCGAACCAAAAACACCAAAAACTGGTGTGGGCCAGTTTTTTGGGTCAAGGTGGGCCACTTTTTTGACCAATGTGGGTCAGTTTGATGAGTTACTTCACTATGCGTCTAGTAGTTTTGACCAGTGTTGCTGAATATATGTTCTTTAAAATGCACAATTTGCATTTGATCAAGAAAACTTGTCCTTGGGTACTATTCAAACAGTGTCACAAAAGGAACGAATAGCCATTTCCCGCTGTTGGCCACTTTTTCATTGGTGCCCGAGACAATTCTATGGCCCAGGCCGACCCTGACTGGAATGACCATACATTTCTGATCCTTGGCTGCTTCAATGGCTTTTTATATGCAATCTTTTTTAGATGAGGTCTACCAGAAGTAACATTCTTCATGGTATGTTTGCTATTTATTTCTGAAATACATGCATGGCTTGTATTATTGTTTGAAAAAATAGAAAGACCGTGCAATTCCTGCACACACGTTCCATGAACTTCACAGGGGAGAGGAGAGTGAATTCTGAGATATCTTGGACATTTATGGATCCCTTGGATGGAAAGCAGAGCGCTAACTTTGGGCAAAGAACTGACTGATTCTGTCCCACCACATGATTTTACATTATTAATTTTATTATTAGGGTTTTTACAGGCTCGAACTGCCTTGTAGGGCAATAGGCACATGGCCGAAAACAAAAATGCAAAATGCTGAAGTGGGCCCGTTTTTTGGGTCAAAGTGGGCCAGTTTGATGACTTACTTCCCTATGCGGCTAGTAGTTTTGACCAGTGTTGCTGAATAAATATTCTTTAAAATGCAAAATTTGCATCACATTTTATCAGAAAACTCCCCCCTGGGTACTATTCAAACAGTGTCACAAAGGAATGAAAAGCCATTTGCAACTGTGGGCCACTTTTTAATTGGTGCCCGAGGCAATTGTATGGACCAGTCCGACCCTCTTCTATCATCTCTGCTGCCCGATATCCTGTGTTAATGGGATATTAAGGGCGGCGTGGGATGGGATTTCCTGAATCACTGGCACCGTTAGTAGTGTTGCCGGTGATTCAGGCATTTGTTTGCCACAGTAGGGGCCTGAAGTTCCGCCAGGTCTGCGGGGAGATCCGTGGCTCCCACGGCAAACTTGAAGTATGCTGGTCTGGAAGAAATGCCAGAGCCAGAATTGCTGGCATGTTTTCCAGACCGGCACACTTGTAATGGAGCCCTATGTCTCAGTAAAGAGGGCGGGGTATGAAAGACTGACAAGGAAGATCTGGACCTAGGGTAACAAAGATTGCAGGTTGCCTCATCATCCATCTTCCCTGTCACACTTCTTACTCTATGAGGGTGTACCATGTCACTGCGATGTGGCAGAGGAACAATGACCAATTTAAGGGCGGATTGCCGTTCATCCTGCTTAATTAGTTTTTAGGAATGCAGAATACTCCGACATGCCGTCCCCCTTCCTCCATATTCTTGGGCGTTCCCGCTCACGGAGACAGCACCGGAGTCTTTTTTTCCAGGAAAAAGGCCTCCATTTCAATTGAATGATGCAGCTATGAGAGCACACCTCTGAAGCTGTCACCCCTGGTCTCATCCTGACAATCGTTTTTTCTAGGCCAAATGGATCGAAGGATCCCGCTATGGGTGGGCCTTGCACTCCTTTTTGTTTTTGTTTCTTATCTGTTTTCTTCCTTCCACTCTCATGCACTGGCTGCGCAGCAGTTTGTCCTCCCTCCACTTATGCAGGGCAAATCTAGGTTCTGTCAGGGACCCACACTCCCTATACTTGGTGTATTTGAGGCCGACTCGACTCATGAACAGTTGATTTCTATCTTGCTTGCTATGATGCTTTGCTAAAAAATCAATCGCCAAATATTTAAAATGCTCAATGGATTAAATTCTTGTTGGCCCCAGCATCCAATTAAATGTTACCCTCCTTTTTGAGTAATTTGGATTTTCATAATTAATATTTTTGTTTTTTGTACATTAATTTTTAGCTCCAAATGGTTCAAATGCTCTGCAGTTGCATTAATGCCCTATGCAGCCCAATAGCTGTCTGGTCTAGCAAAACCAAGTTGTCTGTATACGCCATGTATTACACTTTTACCGCACCCAAACAAGGCGGAAATGTCTTAGTAGCTGACAGAGCACATTTCAAATCACTAATATAATAATTGAAAAGGAAAGGCGCTAAAACATAGCCTTGTCTTAAGCCGGAATTAGTTGCTATTGGCTGTGAATAATTACCATCTTGGTCCAAACAAACTCACACCTGTGTCCCTGCATGTAGAGCCATCAGTTTACTGAATAGATGTTTTGGACATCCTGCATGATATAATTTGCTCCATACAATCTGTCCATTTACTCTATCAAATGCCTGAGTTAGGTCCAAAACACAACAAACAACTGTTGCTTAGACCTCTTTACTTGCAACGAGAGAAGATGGCAATGAGAGAAGATACAGAATAAAACAATTCAGTAACATACCCACCCCCTTTCGGAATCCTGATTGAAATCTATCAATTACACCTGCGGTTGACGCCCAGTCTTGAAGTTCTTTGAGCAAAAGGACTGAAAATGTTTTACTTGAGGTATCTGAAAGGGAGATAGGCCTATATTTGCTGGGATTCAGCCTATCTCCCTTTTTAAACGCTATGATAATGTGAGCCTAGTTCCATGACTCTGGTATGCACCGCTCTTGCATAATGTCTTGGAATAGAGCAAATAGTACCATTGCCCATAATTCCGGGCAAGACTTAAAAGTACTGTTCGCCAGCCCATCTGGTCCTGGGGCCTTAGAAGGTTTACATTTCTTAATGGTCTACAGAATATCTTCCTCTGCACACAGTAACTTCCACACAATTCCCTCCAGATTCCAACTGTCCTGAATAACCTTCTCCGGTTTGTCAAACACGGGTTGTCATGCAATCTATCCAATGTACTTCAGGGATTGGCTGCACTTGTACATCATTCTGACCCACCACAGTAGGTTTCAACAAGGATCAAAAATCTCTTTGATCCTTTTTTTATTTTTATTGACATGGTTAAATAAACATCAACCTTTCAATGTTTACGACTTAAACAAAGACTTTTAACACAATGTAAAATAAAAAAAGAAAAATGCAGACATTCCACATCACAATAGACAGATAAAGGTGTGCAAGTTATAAAAAAGTATAAAATCGGTGTAAAGGTAAAAACATGTGCAAAGTATGTGTCAAAACTCAGGATTACAAATCAAGCACAACATGCACATTGCATTTCTTGTTGCTAGTGGCTGCAGGCACAATTAATAAACTCTCAGAGAACTGGATATAGCCTACATTGAGGGAGTATATCAACATGGTTATATTCCACTTAATTGATATCTAATGATAACCGAAACTTAATAGCAGCAATTCTGACTACTGTTTGTTTTGTGTAGAATATTTTGCGCCAAAGTAATTCTGAGTTTAAAATGTTGTAATGAATAAAATGTTTTTTCAAATAAAAGTTGCATTTATCATTACGTTTAGGACATTCTGTTGTCAAATGCTTGATGGTTTCAGGCTGATTAGTGACATTACAAAAGCGACATGCATTATCAGCTTTAGATATGACTTTGCGTCGTGCCAATATCTCTTTCGTAGGGCATAAATTAAACCTAAAACGAAGAAACGCATTGCTGTAGGAGAAGGCAGGGAACTTTACTAGATAGGACTCTGGAACACAATATTTCTTGTGGGTAAATGGGTTGTTCTTGAAGCCTGGATAATTAGAACATATCTGACGCGATTTGACCCAGTCGTTTTGCCAGAGTTTCATTTTTGAATCAACTGGATTATTCAACAGAGGTTCAATGGATATATCTGCATCTATCACTATCTTTAAGGTTTGCTTCTACCATACTGCTATGAATTTGTGACTTGAACTCTTCAAGTAGGTCGATAAAATAGACAGAAGGGAATCCAATTTTGTGGCTAGTAAACATTCCTTGTACAATTTACACAATTTCCAAATGTAGGAGCTATATAAGCACAGCAAACCAGGTTCATGTCTAATTATCGCCATGGGTTGGAACAGGGTTTTAGATAGGAGAACCAAATCATCTGTGTGTATTGCAGCCAAGATATGATGCTTTGGCCTAGTTTCTGGGAATCTGTCATAACACTGATGATTTTTTCTTTTAAGTCAGAAATAAAAAAGTTGAACAGGGCCGACACCAGCATGCAACCCTGCTTAAGTCCTCTAAAGGTTGGAATTGGCGAGGACAAAATTCCACTTAATTTTAGCCGAACTTGAATGGATGTATTGGTATGCAATAGATCAATCAGGTAGCTAATGGTTTGGGGGCATCCTACATTTTGTAGTTTAATCATTAGTAGATCTTTCGATACTGAGTCAAAGGCCGACCGAAAGTCAATAAAAGCCATATAAAGCTGTTGTTGCCTTGACTGACAATGAGCCTTTATCGCATTTATGGTCAAAAGATTGATGTACGTACCCAAGCCAGCTATAAATCCTGTTTGATAGGAATCATGACAATGATTCTTAATGGCCCATTTGTTGAAATCTGTCAATAATAGGTGGGCAAATATCTTGCCTGGGACATCAAGAAGGGCAATCGTCTATAATTAGCTGAAGATTGCCGATCACCCTTCTTGAAAATAGGCACAAATATGGACTTCTGCCAAGATAATGGCAAGACCCTGGTCGAGATTACATGTATAAAGATAGTTTAGAGAGCTTCGGTCTATGCATCCGGATTCTGTTTTAACATGATGTTGTTGAGGTGTGCTCTGAATGAGCTTAGTCTATGGATACAATTATAAATGTCTCCTTCGTCAAAATTAAGTTGTAGGCTTCGGGGCATGATCTTCTCGCATGGGAGAATAATAGAAGTCCTCAAAGCATATAAAGCAGTGGAGTGATCGACCCAATGTTGCTCAGTTACTGTATTAATTTGCACTGTATTCTGTGTTATCACTGGCACAATTCTGCAGGTTCCATATCTGGGCCGAGTTCTTGGCAGTAATGGCTTCTAGCATACATTCTCCGTCTTTTTGCAATAAAAGCGATTTGCAAGCTTTCAACCAGTTTTTATATTCATTCTTCAATCGTTTGGTTGCATCAAATCTCACAGACACAGGTAACTGTCAGATTGATCTCTGATATCTCAAGAACTGCCCAAAGGGCAAATTGTCTTTTAGGGCTTGCGGATGGTAACTAGAGTAGCACAAAAGAGAGTTTCGGTCGGGCATCTTTTTATAGACCATTGAAAACCCCCATTGGCTTCTGTAATTGTAAGGTCTAGAAAATGTGTGTCTTTTTTTATCCATATCTAAGGTGAATTTTAGATTAGGATTTTTATTGTTGGGCCATTGAAGGAAGGCAGTCAGTTCATCCTTGGAGCCTTTGAATATCACAAAGATATCATCGATGAATGGACGACACACCATCAGTTTAGCACAAAATGGATTGGTGGTTGGGTAGATGTGGCTTCATTCAAAATGGTCAATTTAAAGGTTGGCCAGACTGGGAGCAAAGGTTGCTTCCATGGCCGTGCCCAAGACCTGTTGGTAGTAAGTGTTGTTGAACAGAAAGAACTTTCTAGTGAAGGCAATCTTGGCCAATTCAGCTATGAGACCCGAAGGTACTCCATGGAGATCAATCTCGGATTCTAGGAGTCTCCGTACCATGGATAGCGTCTCTTAAGCAATGGGGACACTCACACCGAGCTTTTTGGATCTTTTGTCTCCCAACAGGGGATGAAGGCACTCGCCAGCACTGTTATACACAGAGGCACGCTAGAACCAGAATCATCACCTATAAAAAGAAGATGGCTTAAATCTTAAATGCCATTGAAACCAGTCGACCAAATGGTCATGAGGGGCCACATGACCATTATGATATCCCAGGCAATAAGGAGGCGTACAATATAAAATCATTACCATACTCACGTGTAGTGAGCCTTTTAAGGTATACCAATTACGTGGGATTTTTTTATTTTTTATATATTTACTTTTCAAGCACAACCAATCATCTGTGGCATATTTGATGCCTGTGGGTGAATACATTATTTGCAGAAATCCCAAGGTTATAATTTTCTTGCCAGTCAATCAGCTGTTTTGACTGGATCTAATTACCAGTCCTGTCTTTACAAATAGCCGATTGGTTGTCTCTCGTTTTGTTTTAAATTTAATAAACCTTTATACACTAATTCAATTGGCAGTGATGAGGGACAGTTTCCTCTTCCACTATCTCTGTTAGGTAGGCGGAGCACCATTCACCACCTAGGGCAAGGAACCCCTGTTTGGGTGAGGGTGTTCTTCTACTATGGACAGTCAGGACATTGTTTTCTACCTGTTCTCCTTGAATTATGTGACAGCACAGTCGATATCAATCTTTTCTCTTGAAGAACCGTTTATGTTGTGGTAAGAGAAATAAAGGGCAACATATTTTGCCACTTCTGCACGCCTCTGCTCAAATGTAAAAAATACTTAGCCTAGATCAGAAGATGATGTGGCAGTTGACGTTTTGCTAGCCTTTAGGAGAGGTTTTTTGGAGGAGATTATCACTGCTGGCTCTGCATACTGCTGATCTGCGGCTGCCAGTACTAGCTCATCTATGGGTTTATAGCTCAATTTACATGCTGCAAGTTTGACATTATTGACTTTTTTATTTTGCATGATAGTCGTGCATTTTTTATTACAGCCGAGCTTGCTGTTTCAATCTGTTTATTCAGCAATGTTATGGACCGAATAAATTGCTTTGAGCGTGCTTGTGAAGGATTCGATTTAATGTTTTTTATCTTCTTTACACTAGGTGTAATTTTGACTGACTTTATAATATTCGATGTAAAGATTTTGAACGTCCGTTTAGTCAGCTCCAAATTAGGGAAGACCAGTCCTATGGCTGTTTGGGCTAGCGCCAGCGTTGATTGAACCAGCAAATGTGTGAATGCGCTGCCATTATCTTCACAAACTAATTGTTTGGTCAACAGAGGGGCTCTATTTGGAGATGTCAGAACACAAGCCCACCCTTTACAACATATTCACTAGGCCACTGTTCAACATCCTTGACGCTCTAGGCATTACATACACAAACTACGCCGATGATACTCAGGCCCTCATCCCACTTTCCGGCGACTACGAGTCTGACACCGAAACACTCAACTCTGTCTATTCTACCATCCAAACCTGGATGGCAGAACACTGGTTGTGCCTAAACGGGGATAAAAACTGAACTACTTCTAATTGGTTCCCCAGAAACCTAAAAGAAACTCGAAAACCAATACAGTGCCTTCACTATCGACAACTCACAAATCTCAGTCTCCCAAGCTGTCAAAACCTTGGGAGTCTACCTGTACTCTAACCTCTCTATGTCCAGACAGGTTAATGCCATAGTCTCAGCAGTGGCCTACCACTCCAAACTACTCAACGCAGCTACACCCTTCCTTTCTGAGCAGAACTGCCTAACCATAGCTAGAGCCATAATTGGATCCCAACTTGATTACTGCAACGTCCTCCTCGCCGGCACCTCAGCAAAAAACATCAATAAACTCCAGACTGTCCAAAACAATGCGCTCTGGGTTACCATCGGCATCTCCAAAAGGGACCACATAACAATGGCCAGGAAAACAAGCCCACTGGCTCCCTATTAAAGTAAGGGTCATCTTCAAAACACTTGCCCTCACACACAAATGCATCCACTGCCCCCCAGTACCTATCTCAAAGAATCTCAAGGCCACACACAACTAGACCCACCAGAACACCATACACCAAGCGAATCACAGTTCCCAAGGTATTGAGGGCTTGTGCTGGAGGCTCCAGCTTCCCCTTCATTGCTGCCACCCAATGGAACTCCGTGCCACCCCACCTTAGAGGAATAGCTTCCCACCTAGCCTTCCGCAAAGCAATCAAAACTATGCTGTCTGTTTGAACTGGCCATCACCCTCTGACTGGTGCTCACTGTTCTCACTTTGCTGATTGTAATTATAAATGCCTCATGTAACTACAACACTGTTAAATACTGTTGTATCTTAACTCTGCTACACTGATTGCAACCTGCAGCACTGTAAATACTTTGTAACTAAGACACATTCCTGTAACAGCACCTCGATGCCTCCGGGCTGCCAGTGCGCTTTATAAATTTAAGAAAATAAATCTTTTAATGCTGATGCATGCAAGGCAGGTGATTGAGTACAGATCGGGTCAAGTGGGGCCATAGGCATGACAGCAGATGGTGCCGCTTTAGACAGAGTCTGCATGCTCTCCGAAGTCACGTTGGGGAAGTTGCATAATAAGGGCTGTCTGTTGATTAACTTTGTTATCCAAATTTTCAAACAGCTTGCTTAGAACAGTGTTCATTGCCATTAAGGTGATGTCCAAGAAAGGTGGAGTCATCAGGCGAGGCGGAGTCTTTGGCAGTGGAATTGACGCCACCCCCAGTTTTCTCATAGTAGGCTTGGAGAAGAATATAGACAGTGATGATGAATTATACAAAAATTGGACAAACTTAATCGGAGATTGTGGCAGATTGTACCTACATGACGGCGGTGGCGAAGCAAGTAGTGGAGGCTCCGCCCGCGACTCGCTGATTAGCAGAGAGATCATGGATTCATCAGTTTGTGCTAAAGTTATACAGACTATTTTTGATATTTTTTTGTTTATTGTTATTAGTTCAGACGTATCATCATATACTTCCTTCGGCTGCGTTATAATATTTGTACTTATTGGTAGATTAGCAGCCGTGTTTGCTGGCTGGCACTATCAATGAGTTATTAGTTTTAGTTAATTTCAGAATTTTTGTATGCTTACGTGAAAATTCACTTTGATCCTCATGGACTGACTGTTGAGGCGCATTCACGGGTGATTCAACTAGGCTTGCATGTTCCGACGAGATGTTTATGAACCCTGCCGCCATTATAGAGTCAGGCAGAGTGGCTGTTATTGAAATGCAAGGATTGAGATTGGATGGGTTTATAGTTTTTACGGCCACCACTTTAGTTGCAGAATGACACAAGTTCACTGGATCCTGGGTTGACAGCACCAGGGAATCTGGGTAGTAAAAATTGCGTATGTCAACAGTATGCGACTTCACAGTTGACAACCCTGCTATAGAGGATTTCTTCGATGCAGACAGTGTAACAGGAGTTGTGCGCGGTGTTCATTTTAAATGCATAACTAGCTTGCTTGTTTCCCTCTGTAGAGTACATAAACCGTTAGACATGATTTAAGGCAGACAAGGTTTACACACAAAAACCGAACACTAGATGGAAATTATAAAAGTGCTTAATATGAAACTCGCTTTCAGCCACAAAGAGATCGGCAGGCCAGAGGCCGCTATGCAACTAACTAGCGAAGTAGCACTTCCTCAAGCAGTTCCTAATGCGTAATGATTATATGGAATTCTGGGTGAAAAGGCAGGGCTTGTTTAGTGATTCAGCATACACAGTGAATATTCTATGAAAACAAAAGAACATACAATTATTGTGTATGTTAATAGTCCTTCAGACAGCAGTGTTCCTTAGATCAGTATAGCGAGGCTGCATTAATTCAATCATACCACGTAGTTAGATATGGAAGAAAGTCCACAGTAAGTAATCCAAGTAGCGAAGTAGCACGTAGCACTTCCTCAACCACTTCCCAAATGCGCCCCTTTGATCCTATTTTCCTAAAACATTCATCATTAGCCTTATTCTTCGCTTTAAGACACTTTTTGAACTTTTGTTTTAGATGAGTAATCCTCGCCTTCTTCCTATCCCGATCTGTTACTGTGATCCTACGAATTTCTTTTCGAAACATCCTTTTCCTCTTCTGCACCGCCTCATCATAGCAGTGTAGATGTGGCAACTGCCTATACTTAGCTTTATCCTTCCTTTCTAAAAACAAGCTATTTAGTATACTCGGGGCCTCATCACGAGTTGGGCGGTATCCCGGCTGTAATATCGCCCAACTGTAATAGCGTTAGCGCTCACCGGTCTGGCGGTATTACCGCCAGATCATAAGTTGGGCCCTAACAGTAAATCCCCATTCCCCTTTGGTTCCATAGGATCCAATGGGGCATTTTTGGCGCTAATACCGTGTTCTAATACAGTCGGCGATAATACCGCCAAAAACATCGCGCTAAATGGGATTTTTACCTCCAGAAAAAAGCTGGATGTAAAACAGCCCAATTAGCACCCAACTCGTGATAGGACCAGCCCTTAAATGAGGCAGTGATACTGTTACTGCCGCATTGAAGGGTTACAGCCCAACTCGTGATGAGGCCCTCTGACACCTGTCCGTAAAACTCCCTGGGTGAATTAATTCATTAAAATCATCCCTATTAAAAGCCATCAGATTACTCATTTTATGATTACACCTCGTCACTAAATTTGGGCGTCACATTACAGTGAGATTTATTTCTGAAATCTCTAAACCTACATTCCTTTACTACAGTTATCTTCTTTTGTGATATCGAAATCATGGTTTCTAACTTCAGGTGACAGTGATCACTAGATTATTTCTTGCATAGTTTCACCTAGACACCATGCCACTGGTCACAAACATATAATCCAGAGTTAACAATGTATTTTTTATCTGCCACGTATAGTGAGGCGGTCCATCACCACCAGTGCATCCATTCAATGGGGATACATCCCATTCCTCCAACCAAAACTAATATACTTGCCTTATACTCTTAATTTTATCCAGATTTTGGAGTGTAACTGGGTTTCATAAAAAATATCATCTAAACACTCACTGTTAAAGTCTTCCAGTACCATGATGTATCCTACATATCTTTAATGCCATTTTTCCAGTATCTCTGTCATTGCTAACATAATTGACTCAACTTCCACTTTAGAAGCGTTCAAATTGATGTTTAACAATAAACTGTTTGTTAGGGCACCCGTCTTATCCTCTCTCCAACTCAATCGAACTGATAAAATATCCTGTTGCTCCGTCTCTCATTCCTCAACCAATATTAACACGGACAGCACACAGAAGACCACCAAGGGGTCTCCCCATTGGGCCCTTGTGTGCTCTAACAAACTTAACTATGAACCCATCCATAATTGGTACATCCACAAGCCATGTTTCTTGTAGGCAAATTACTGACACATGATTTCCAAAGATCTTCTGATTAGAGTACTGCAGCAAATATGAGAAACCTCTTGAGTTACAGGAGAAAAAGCTCAGATAATGTGCCTCACCATCTCAATTACACAAACTTGTTTGGGACTTACGTGAGCATAAAGTGTTAACAATAGAGGCACAATCCCTGGCTTTTTCCTCTGGGAAATTCATCACAGAAGACGCTTTCACACAACGCCCTGAGCTCTCATCCTATCTTATATGGATGAGTAGCGTTTCAAACCTATTCTTTACTTCCACACTTGGCACAACCTTCGCACCTGTCACTTGTTCCCCCCTGTGGCTTACCCCCAGGACGAGAAAATATCATACCCCATGTACAAAAGTGAAGCTGCTTCATCTAGCACCATTGTTTCTATCATATTTGAAGCAAAGTAAATTTGAACTAAACCCAGGTATTTGATCATCCACAAATTCAACCTGTAATATATCCCTAGAAGCTATATGGTGTACACGTGGTAACTCATCAAAAACCGGCACAGGAGCACACCTTCCACAACCTATACAGGGCAGAACTGGCCAAAACACGTGGCCATAAATCGAAACACTAGCCTTGATAAAGACCCCAGAGGTCGAAACACGTCAGCTGACCACACATGGACAACATGCCTGTTTTACAAATAAAAAAGCCCAAGTGGTTTACACTATACCATGTGTGTGGATACTTATGCTTTCCCCCAAAAAAGTGCACAGATCCGGGACAGTACCCTATACTCTTCACAAAAGGAGGCTAGGGCACCGCCTCCAACTGGCCGGGACAGTGCGGCTCAAATAATCTAATTCATTCTATTACAGAGCGAAGCACTGGGAGTGTTCCAAACTAGTGCTCACCTCTTTTTCCCAATATCATATCAGTGCTTTTAAGCTGTAGGGTTTCTTTTTTCTTTCTTTCTTTCTTTCTTTCTTTCTTTCTTTCTTTCTTTCTTTCTTTCTTTCTTTCTTTCTTTCTTTCTTTCTTTCTTTCTTTCTTTCTTTCTTTCTTTCTTTCTTTCTTTCTGGGTAGGGCTGTTATGAGGGTAAGGTTCGATAGAGGCGAAAAGTAGTTGATGGGGATCGGTGAAGGTGATAATTGTTAATGTGGTATGACATCCTGTTTGCTCAAGTTTTAAAACATAATATTCTAAAAATCAATAAAGAATGCACAACAGCTGAAGCAAGATAGGCATTGTGTTTATAAGATTAGGCAGTACCAAACAGTTATTTAATATTGGCAATTTTTGCTAGGCATTCTTCATTCTTCTTTTTCTGTGTTACAAAATGTCCTCGGCTGGTTGACATTGTTATTAGGGCTATGTTAAAGAAATACCTGCCTCGTGCACATGTGGGATGCAGATACCCATCAGTGAGTTTACCATTAACCATTTTCCTGCCACCACAAGCCAAAGCTCCTTGACCCCAAATATACTTGCCCACATGCAGTTCTCACAATTCTGCTGACTCCTTCTCTCTGTCTCCTTGCTTTATTCAGAATATTGGGAAGAGGATGTCATGTTGCGAGTTTATTGGAAATCTGGAAGGACTGAATGGCGGCAGTGATTTTCCAAGGGAGCTACTCAAGGTAAAAATATCAAATTATCCCTGGCGGATTCAATACTAGACTCTTTTTGATTTATGAACTGAGCACAATGAGTGAATCTTGCCTAATATATGTGTGCTTCAGATGAATCAGCTGATTCTTGTTACACTTTAGAAAAAACTATTTTTACTGCCATCAAAAAACATGCTTTGATTATGTTTTAAGTTAAAAAAATTAACGTTGTCCATAACTGGTTGTCTGCTTAGCCGTCTTGCCTGTCACGGTCACCACTGCGGGCCATAAGCACATTTTTCGGTTTCCATCTTAGTAAATTGGCTAAATACGTTAAGGATGTAGAGATGAGAAGGAGGGATAATTGCTAATGACAGCAAATTATCTGCAAACAGCAGATAACCCGATTAGCGGTACCCTGTCTGTGGAGCTGATGCCATCATAATCCAAGCTGCACACTCATCCACTGAAATGTCTGAAAACAGGTTTCATAATAGAGCAAATGGAGAGCTCTATAATAAATAATATTATTTCAATGTTTTAGCCAAAATTGTGGCAAAACGTTTGAGTGGTTATGTTTAGCTCGGGGTGACCAATTTTCATTGCTATGCGTATAACTAGGGGTTTTGTGATACTTTTTTTGAAAGGTGTCTTCATTCAATTGTCTCTGCTGGGAGATCTTTATTTTCATAATGAATTTGGTGCTTTTAGCAGGCTTGTCTTTGATCTGCTATTGGCATTCGTTTCTCCTGTGGTGAGTCTTAAATTAATTGTTATCATCTTGTTTTTTTTTAGGTTCTTTTCGTTTCTGACCAACGATGTTTCAAAGTGGTTCATAGTCATTGCATCGAATTAAAAAGCAGGGAATGCCTTGCCATCGAAAGAAATGCATCAAAAAAAGCATCAGATGCATTTTTTTTCATTTTTTTAATGGGGGGTCACCCTAAACCCCTTTTTTTAACCTTTAAACCACGTTATAATTAAAATAAACACTTTACCTTACAGAAAATGCATTCAATGCTTTTTTCGATGCATTTTTTCCTATGATAAGGAATTCAATGTTTTTTAATTCGATGCAATGACTAGATACCGTCAAAAATAGCTTCTATCCAATGTTTGATGTTTTACCTAAATATGCAGCAAATTCTACACGATTTGTTATGTGTTTTGCAGGGATTTGTATACTGAAAGCAAGGACATTCAGAATATATAACTACCCAAAAAGTATACTTTGTATTTTGCTTATGCTAAAATCTCCACAGTATTGAGTTTTCCTACTTGCAGTTTGGTATACAAGTATCAATGGATAAACATGACCATTTCGGATGCTGGCTCAAGCATTTGTCCCTCTCAGCTAGAAGCTCCTGTGCATCCTGTATCCCGTCTTTAGTAACATTCTTTGATTTATGATAGTTGGTGTCCAGTTCATTTTTTGCACAATATGTTTCACCCTTGAGCACCATATATTGCCTTGCCAGTGAGTGCCAAGGCAAGTGCTGTGGGTGGGCGGAGGTTGAAGGTGATTGGGTGTGGGAGGCCAGGGCCCCGAAGGACACATAAGGGCCCTGGTCATCAATCTCAGCAGCTGTGGAATTAGCAGAGGAGGGAAGAAGGGAAAGAGAAGGTGAAAAGGAATGTCTTGAGCAGCTTCCGGAATTTGAGGATATCCGGCTCAAGACGAGGGATGGGTACGCTGTTCCATGAGGGGGAGCCAGCTGAGGAAAGAGATAGGTCACCGGCCCCCTGTTTAGCGAAATGCTTGACACACAGAGAGTTGGTACCCGAGGAACCTAGAGGTCTAGAGGGAGAGTTTTTAGGGAGAGCAAGTTGGGGTTAGCGTGGTCCCCGGCCCCAGGCAGCTTTATGGTTGATGCAGAGGGATTTGAACTTGATCCTTGCAGAAACCTGGAGCCAGTGAAGTGTTTTTAGGGCAGGAGAGATGCGGTCCCTGGGTTTGAGGCCATGGTTAAATCTTGCTGTCCTATTCTGGATTAGCTAAAGGGGTCATAAGGAGGAAGAAGGTAGATTCAAGAGAAGGTTAGTGCAGTAGTCTAGCTAGAGAGAACCAGAGCTCTGGTAACATTGATCTTCTAGGGAAAAGTGAGAAAGGGAAGAATTCCTTTGAGGGGGTGGAGTTGAAAGTGGGACTTCTTGGCAATGTCCTGAATGTGAGGGATAAGGGAGAGAGAGGAGTCGATGGTGACTTCAAGGTTTCTGGCTTCAAATGAAGAAGGAGGAGAGCCCATAGAGGATGGCCAGAAGAAAGGGGAAGCAGGGGTCCCAATAGGAAGGATCTCAGACTTGTTGGCATTGAGGCAGAGATCGTTGGAAGTGCACAAGCACTGGAGGACTGGGACAGCCTGTAAACAGACACCACACCTGTCTGCTTACAGGCTTCCTGGGATGGGCTGCGCCTGATGGTGCAAACTACCCCTGACTGATGTGCCTTACACTTTTTGCAGCCTCACCGCCTGTCTAGGCTCAACACCACCACCATGGGGAGCATTGGCTCTTTTTCTCCAACAACGGCAACAGAAGTTAAAACCTGTTAGGAAAGGGAAGTTAAGGTCGGCATCGATGTGTTAAGTGAGCATAATAGCACCAGGCATGACGTGGGGCCTAATGGAAACTGAAAATTAGGTGCAAACTGGGCATTAAGTAAACTAGACAATCTGCCATGATGTTCCAACTGGGCATAATGGACACTAGAAATAGTCTGCTAAGTGGGCATGATGTAGTTTAATAACGAGGTATAATGCAAACTGATAACGATACAGTAAGTCAGTTTACTGAAAGTCAGCAATGATGTGCTAACTGGGCATCATGCAAACTGGTAAGGATGTTGCAGGTAGGTTCTGGTACATATCCAGAACTAAACGGAGACAATTATATGTATTCACCAAAATATTTGGCACCATGTAGAGGCATTGCCATTGTGATTTTTATAGAGAAAATGCAATACCATTGATATGGAAAGTTTTAAATATTGTAAGCTGGATATTTTGGATCAAACTCTACTTAAAAAGCAAAGACATCTTTTTTCTTGCATTCAATAAGCACTTCCTGTTCTTGGATTATTTATGTTGTAAGATTTTCTTTGGCTGTAGCGTCAAGGTTTCTTTGAAAGGGTGGCACACAGATCATGGACTCAATTGTACTCTGATGCAGTTGTGAAATCCTCACTATTTCGAGGCTACACCCTCTGTCCTTCTGTCTTCTTTTATGTCCTTCTCTGGAGGACATTTTCTGCTGTAAAGATTCATCTCGCCTGTCTCGGGTAATGTGCCCTTCGCTTCGGTGTGAGCTCATGAGCCTTTGTCAGAAAAGTGTGAATGCAGACATCCTGAGGGCTCCTACGCAGACTAGTTGCTTGTAAGTGAAAGAAGCCTGCAGCATAGCTTTAAGATTCACTCTACTTGGTTCAAGGTGGCTGCATTCCCAGTGATGAGGTGCCCCAATTACTCTGTCAGTTACCTCATGGTGTAACAAGAGGTCCGTCCCAAGAGTCAATACATTGAGAAGAGCAAGCAACAGGTTCACGTGTTTCTTTACCATCGGCGTGGCGAATACAGAAACTTATTCTAAGCAGTTCAGAACCTGGACTTAGAAAAGGGTTGATAGGTACGCAAGCTAACCCCCTTTGCAAATCCAGGCTGGAATTGTCGAAACCTCGTCTGCCTTGGAATCTTGACTGGAGACCGGTGTGCAATAAATGGAATAGACTGCCATCACAATGGTCCAATGGCAGATTGGAGTTGTAGATATCTTTTGGTGCTCACCAAGGCAGATCCACTAGGACACCACATCAACACGACTCCGACCCTGAACCATTGAAAGCCTTAACCTATCAGGGTCACACTAGATAACCTGAGAACAGATATTACCTACACAGTCCCACACCTGAAGATTATGTTCAGACGCACCTACCAATCCAAACTGGCTGAGTTTGCCAGAAAATGTGCCAAAGCAGGAACAGAGTTCAAAGGCAGCAGGAAAAAAGCAGGAGAGTTCAGCCTTTCCAGAGTAACAAGTACACAATATTGCACAGGCAAGACATGCTTGTACTGCCTCTATCCTTTTTGCTCCCTTTAAGCAGAAGCAGAGCTGTAAAGTTTCCTGTAGCCATGTGTGAGAGAACCATCCAGTCCTGCTTGTTATCCCATTGGATTCTGGGGCTTGTAGTTGTTTTCTTTCCCATGTGAAATGGAAAACTACAAGTTCCAGAATGACAAGGAAAAACAGGACTGGGTTGCCTTCTCGCGCAAGGCCTTGAGAAACTTGAGAGCTCTGCGAACGTAATGACCTCCAGTGTCTCAAGTAAAGCTCAGTGATAGAAATGGGAAAAATGTACTCAGGGAAATCTCTCATATTTGGAGGGGCGGGCCCGTGGGGAGGAGAGGCGGGCCCGTGGGGAGTAGGGGCGGTCACAATACAGTATATCTTTTGCATAAAAGCAAAGAGCATTATGGGGCGATAAGTATGTCCAGAATTTTACATTTGAAACATGTCTTATAATTATTGTGATTCAATAAGAAACCATTTTGTATGAATAGTGGATGTTGGGCTCTGCAGTTTTAATTGGTCACACTACTCACACTAAGAAAACATTCTACACTTTGCAGGACATATATGCCAGTCTGAACAGTGCACAACACGTGTCTGAGGCGTTGGCTGTTTCTGTATTCATGTGCACGTGCGGAGTCTACTGAAAGTGTCTATTTGTTGCAACCTGCGTCGCTGGTACATAAATGTACGTGGCTTCCGGACAGATCTCGCTGAGAATATCCTGTTCTGAAACCCGAGTTGGCACAAGCTACCTCTGCTTCAATGGACTGCTTTTAGAAGACTCGTCAGTGCTGCAGATTCTTCAAAACGCTGCTTGATAGTGGATGCTCGCGACGGGGGCAAGACATGCTTAGCCGGAGCCCCGCCCTGTCGTGCTCCGTCCCTTTTACTGCGCTGGCCGTAGTCCCAACCCAGCATTGAACTTGGACCTCTAAGAACTACAGTAATGTTCAGATGTGCTTCGTTCACAGGGATGCCCCGGGGTCCTGCATCAATGAGTTTTCGCACGTGCGCCTAGTGAAAAAGGTGGCTAGCTGGCGCGGCGCAGGCCCATCCTCAAAGTTAAAGGGCCTGCACTGAGTGGGCCTTGCGGCAGAAAAAGGAGGTGGAAGCACTTCGCCCAACCGCCGAACTACGATGCCCGTGACCGTCATCAGATGTGCAAGCCCTGCGCAGCGATGTCCATGCGGCAGAGGCGTGAGCCGTGCACAGCACAGGGGTAGAGCCAGGGGCCTTGTGACGCATGAGCCTGAGAATAAGATTTGCATTGCTACTAGCAGCAGTTCAAATAGATCACTCCAAAAGCACAGAGTGGTGAGAACATATTGACAGTTGGCACAAAGCACAGCTGTTTATAATGACTGGAGCAGTGAAGTTATTGGACAGTACCTTCATGAGAATTAGATACTTAGCCTAAGAATCCTGGTGCGTGCAAGCGGGTAGGGAATGGCTACACTGGGGTATGTGTGCGCTTCAGCAGACTGGGCCAATCATAGAGGAAATGCCTGGCCTGTGAGGTTACATTACAGATCGCCGCCATGGGCATTGACACTGAATATTATAAAGGCGTGTGGGAAAGAGAAGTAAACCAAAGTATTCAGTTTGGAGTATATATGTTATTTTATGTTAAAGGGGATTTATACCGCGCACTGTCACCACCGGAGTGGTCCACGGCGCTCTGGCGGGTCTGAAAAGCAAGACACATTAGTAACATTAAATCTTAAAGGAACCAAAAGTGGTAGGCATTACTGCGACCCCCAACTCCCCCCTCCAAACCACAGCGCTGGATACACCATTCCCCAGCATATAGAAAAGGCTCCCGCAGGCACAGTTAGAAGGGAAGACGGGAAAGACTGCAGGTTGAGTGGGAAAGCTGTGAAGCACCACGCTGGGCGCAGAGGGTGTTTCTTGTACACCACAGGCAGCACGCGCTCTTCGTACTTCCTAACAAAACACTTAAGTCATGCAGAGTGGTGGACAGCTCCCCGGTGGGCAGTGGAGAAGGGCACTGCAGCACTGGATCGAAGGATACCAACAGCCATTTGGTAGAGTGATTCAGACGCTGCAACGAGGCCTCCTGCTGCACGGATGGCAACAAGGCAGCTGAATGGAGCGCTCTGCGTGTGCCACGTCATTGCGAGACTTTTTGTGTGAAATTCAGCCCTGCAAGCCTCTACTTAACATTTAGATTGTACCTTATCCTGAAATGTAACACTTGTAAAGCTTTGGAAATAAAGGGGGAGAGGGGATGGGACTGAGCAGAACTATGCGAATGTGTCGTCTTTGTGTGGTTGTGAGGTCATCGAGCCCGTGGAACAGCTGATGGTATGTTGTGCTAGCCTATCAGAATTCTGTTTCAAGTTCTTAAAGTCCTATGGCAATTCGCTTGACACAAGTAATCTCTCCAACTTGTGGTATCATTTTATGAAAGGTGATGATTGCATCCTCATCTACTTTATGGTGTCATTTTATCTACGTATTATTGACCTTTTAAATTGTTTTGAGCTATATGACAACTATTGGATAATGATGTGAAAATAGTATGTTTTAATGTTTTATAATTTGTTTTTACTTGGATGTTGTGATTGTAATATATTTGTTGTATATACACAGCCGATTGAATATAAGTATATTAATAAACTAAACTAAACTATTGGGTTTAAGGAATCACTAAGTTTGAGATTCTGCTCCATTACTCAATTCCACTAACGACACTGGACACCTTCTCAGAATGCGGGTAAGATCAAACTAATACCACCTATGTGCAGCAATCATGCACACTTGTTATTCTCAAAACCCTGGCCCTCATTCCGAGATTGGAGGTAGTCATGGTGCTATTTGCACCATGACTGTCTCCAATAACGGTTCCGGCACCGGTCTGGTTCAATGGGGACTTACCAGTGTAGTCCGACCTTTGCAGGACCGGTAAATCCCCATTGAAAAAGCCATTCCCCATTCCCATTTGAGCCCCCATAAGGCTCAATGGGAATGGGGAAGGCGCTAATAACGGTGCCGCAATTAGCTCTGAAGTCCCTTAACGGGTCCCGTCCATAACGCCTGGTCAGACCAGGCGTTAAAGGAGGGACCCGCTAAGGGACCTCGTAGTAGGGCGGTAATGGATTACCGGCACCGGTCTTCTTACCGGTGCCCGGTATCCCTTACCGCCCTACTCGGAGTGAGGCCCCCTGTCTTGGCACAGTCCTTGCCAGCCACTGTTCCCTTCCGCCACATCCCATCTGACCTCATGCTCTGACCTGCTCCCATCAACACAATGGAGCACTCCTCCCAATGCATACAAAGAAAATACATCTCTGAATCCAGGAACCCATACTACTGGCACAGTTTCTATGCCGTGCTGCTGGTAAACATTGCACAGATGTGTTCCCACCACTGAAATCCCCAGTTACTCCTCCCTCTTCTCGCCTCAAATCACCCACCCCTTCTTACTAAATAGTACACTCTTCCTCTTAAGTAAAGTCCTTGTCAGAGCACACCTTGGCTCCACACTCCACTTTCCATTCTTGGCCATACTGAGTCGCTAAAACATTATCCTTTCTTGATACATCCCATTTACCCAGAACCATGGCAACTTGAGCTTGACCTTCTTCCCTACTTTGTAGTATTGTTCTTGGCCTTACACTTTAGCTTTTTAGCCTGTGTGAGCAGGTTGTATTGGGAGTTGTCTGCCAAGGGACTCCATTAATGGCCCGCCTGCCACAAGCAACCCATTTTCGTCTTCTTGCAGACTCCTTGTTATGTACAGGAAAACTCACTGGAGACTAGTATGGTTCCCCACACATACACCTACCCCTGTCTGTGTCGACTTTAGAGAGAGTTACTGTCTTGCAGAGTAGGGTAACAGATGCAGGAGGTCAGATCCGGAAGTGCTTCAGTTTCCGATAGGAGTAGGAGGCTGGAATGAAAAATTACAGGGGCAGAAGAGGATAGCGGTACATGCCCTTTACTCCAATGTCCTGTCCTCTTTCCCCCATACAGTATGGGCGTCCAAAACTGGTGACGGGATGGTGCCTTTAGCACCGCAACAATGCTTTCCCCTTTACATTTTCGGAGGTGTGCAAGGGCCCCTTCCTGGCTTCAAACCTGCATGCACTATTGTCTGGAGTGCCTCGGGGCTGATCACCAGTATGACGAATGCATCGCGTGTGGCGCACTGCTACCAGAGCCTTAAAAAATGCCCTTTAGTGTTGGAGGGTGATTTCTTGATCACCTGAATTGCTTTGTGTCAAAGAAGCATTAAGGCAAAGGAAGTGTTTCCCCCTCCTTCTCTAGTTCACCTCCGCAAAAGGCTTCCTCTGCTGAGAGGGGTCGGCCTTACGACTCTTCGGCATCATCATTGTGTCCTGGGGGCTCCCCAAGGCCAATAGGGCTATTTCTACCGGCGCAAGAACCGAGGGGCCTGAAGACTCTCATGCCTGGTGCAAGCCCAAAAAGGATTATATGGGCCAAGTAGCCGAAGGGTGAAGCAGCTCTTTCACTGGGCCTTGACCCAAGGGTATGCTTTCATGTGCCGAGACTAATGGAGATCACATCTCTGAGGGCAGATCGCCTACCTGCTTGAGTTCCTCATTGCAAACACTGCATGTTTTCCTGAGGCTTCTTTGAACCCTGTTCACAAGGGCTCCACGCCTGACTGAAGTTTCCTGCGCACCCCAGAGATGCAACATCTTAAGTGCTACCATTAAATGGCAGCCAGACATGAGACGCACACTGAGCCCTGCATCTCTTCATATGCCCCAGCCCCAGCCCCCCTCGGAGATGGCCACAGGCCCTACTTGATGACATTATCCACATCCTGTAGTGAGTTTACCAACCACTGCCACTAGCCATTCGTTTTTGCTGAGCAGCCAATGGTCATTTATGCAGACCTCTTGGTGCACATCATATCCACCTTTGCCCCCAGCCCTTAGGTATTTGGACTCATAGTCGGCTCCCTGCTGGCTTCCTACCTGTCATCACTTCTTCAGCCTCTGCACCCTTGTCTACTCAGTCTAGTGAGGACACTTTTTCACACAAGGTTTATGGGGCTAATGGGGCAATGAGACCAAGTAAAATGACTGATTTACTTAAGTCCATCATAAAAGAAATCCTCCCACCTCCTGTTCTGCCGGTGACAGTTTCTTCTACACCTGTGCTGGACCAAGCTCCACAGTTACCTCAACCTCCTACAGTACAGGTGTGTCAGGGCCGCCTAGGGTTCCTTCACCTTCTCTTTTGGACCCAGCTCCTGTCAAAGGTTTATCCGTTCCAGACTAGACTGAACCCTCCACTACAATACCTGGCACTGATAATGAAGCAGACGAGGAGGACTTGCCATCCTCGGCGAGATCCTTCCATGATCGGGTGGCTGGAATATCCTCATTTCTAGGTATCCCTTCCCCCAGAAGTCCAATCTGAAGGTGCTGTTTTAGCTGAGGTACTGGCAATGCAAGCCACAGGGGTGTCATCCTTTTACAAAAAGAAGTCCTGGCATGAGCAACAAAAACATGTCAAAAGCAGCACTCCTGCTTACCCACAAGTAAAACGATTGAGGCTAGACACAGACAGGTTGCCTCGGACACACCTCAGCTTACACTTCATCCATAACCTCTCTATTCTGATGTTGCTGTGGCTTTCCTTTATGGAAAAATATCATCATCTTCTGGTTCATCGACTTCCTCCACTCTGTTGTCTAAGGAAGACAGAATTTTAGAAGCCTATTGAGGAAACGTTTACTCCAACTCTTCATTACATCCAAGACAAGCAAACACTGATGCTGTGTTGGCAATGGCCATTCATTGTCTATAGCATAAAAATTGCCAACTTTTTACCGGACCTTCCGCCAGATAAACAGGCAGCATTTAAGTCAGGCTATGCATCAGCAAAGCAGGTAGCGTAGCACCACTTTCAGTCCACCTGTCACCATAGACACACCACTAGTTGGGGGAATCTGCTTTGGAAGGGATAGTATAATTATTATAGTTTTTCTTTTATAATGCGCTTAATACCATAGATTGGTTTCTAAGCATGGGATCGGTATTCATACCTTTGTTGCGCAGCGTTGTCTTGCTTCCAAGTCAAACGCTTTGCCCTCCTCACCATATGAGGCACACTGCCTGTATGAGGCCTAACAGATTTTCACAGGAGTGTAAGACTCAATATTAGACCTGCCATTTGATGCCATTAACTTATTCTATGCCTCTACGGATGGGTAATCATAAAAGACACATTCTAGCTTTATTAGAGCAAAATCTTTGGCTGCCCTCACCAAATCTCAGGCTAAGAATTTCCAACAGTCACATTCCAGGCAAGACTCTAGGTCCAGAATCTTTGGAGTGTTGATAGGCTATCAAGACAGACATCGTCGTCACACTGAGAGGGCTCCAAGAACGCACCAGCACAAACAACCTAGGACGTCGAATAAAGGTTTCTATGCAACCCCTCCTCTTCAGCTGCCACAGATAAAAAACAAAGCGGTTTGTGTCCTGGCCTACTGTTGGCGGCCGACTGAGCATTCAGTCCTGCCGTCTGCATTTTTCAGACCCTGGGATAATTTCCATCATTTCAAGGGGTTTTCATCTTCCTCTTCCTTTCTGCCCCCATCTTCTCCTCCTCTGATTCAGATAGTCTCTGGCACTCACTTCTGTTGGAAATATCGAAACTCATTCAAATGAATGCAGTGGAGCAAGTCCCGACCTCCGAACAGGGTCAGGGATTTTATTTGGACTTTTTCTCAGTGCCCAAAGTGAACAAGGTTTGCATGATGTTAGTGCTGGACCTGTCTTTTCTGAACCTTTTTCCTCCCCTACAAATATTCAAGATCCTGACGGCAGCTCAATGTCGGAGATTGGATCTGTTCGGTGGATCTAATAGTTGCTTACATGAATGTGTTTTTCAGTAATGAATGATCACTTTCAATACACTGTTCTGCTGTTTGGCCTCACTTCTGCTCCGTGGGTGTTCACGAAATTGATGAATGCTGTAGCGGGCATGCTCATACTGAAGTTTCTACATGTGTATCCATATCTAGACAACTGGTTGTTGAGGGGTTCCAGAACTCTTCAGACCCTAATCAAGTTCCTGTTCGAGACAGGGTTCTCCATCAATCTCCCCAAATGGGAGCTTTCCCCAACCCATGATATTTATCGGCTTCAGTTGGGACACAGTCTCAGCGAGAGTATTCCCACGCAGGAACGGATAATAGACAGACGTGCAGCAGCTTCCCACTTTGTAGCAAAGGAAAGAACGACTGCCTGGTGGTTTCAGAAGCTTCTGGATCTTCAGACAACATGCATTCTTTCAGTACATTTTGCCAGACTGAAAATGAGATGCATTCAAGTGCACCTGGCACAGAATTGTCCACAAAACACAGAAGGACAAAGTCACCCTCTCATTACATCTAAGCAGAGATCTCCTGTGGTGGCAGAAGTTTCAAAATCTTTTGGTGGGTGCTTCTTGGAGACCCCCATCTCCCTCTGTTGTCATCACCTCTGACCCATCTCTAGAGGGCAGGGATGAAACAATGGAGGATCTTTCCATCTAGGGTGTGGACATGGAAGTGCTGTCAAGTTGTTTCTAACACACATTCAAAACAAGGCTGTGTTCATTTGTACGGACTGTATGACCTCTATGTTCTATGCCAACAAACAGGGAGGTACCAGATCCCCGGACCTTTGTATCCTCGCTGTCCACTTTTGCTAATGGGCCATTTCCCACAGAGTCTGTCTGATAGTAGTGCATCTCCCATGAGATGAGAATGCTGAAGCCGACAGACTCAGCAGACTAAATATAGGGAATCATGAATGGGGGCGCCATCACTCTAGCCTACAAGAGATCTTCAAGCTGTGGGGCTTTCCACAAATCGATCTCCTTGCCACAAGAAATGACTGATTTGCCCATCGTTTGCATCATGCATGGGCCTCGGAGAGGGATCATTAGGCGATGAGTTCAAGATTGAGTGGAGCAACGGGATTTTGTGCCTTTTCTCCAGTACCCCTCCTTCATAAAGTGATTGCCAAGTTCCAAGCCGTCTGACCATTGCATTCTAATTTTGCTGGCCATCCAACCTTCAAACGGGGTCATTACCCAGAACATGACATGCAGTTCTTTCACATTGCAAGCATTGTGAACCTGAGTGCAGAGTCTCCACTCATCATTGGTAGCTACCCCTGAAAGGATGTCTTCAAGTGTTTGCATCTTTGGTTCTGCCTCTGAGTAACCTATTTACATCTCAGGCCAGCAAAGTGATGCCCAAATTATGCCTCATAGATAAGAAAGAAAAAATGTTTTTTTCGCGTGAGATTCACTTTTCCTGTGCTTCTCCCGCTTCCTGGATTGCACACAAATGCCAAATGGGCTGAAATTGCTTTCTAACTCTGGTAGATTCTTACTTGCCAAACTGGTTATTGTTCTCTGTCATCCTCTGTCCTTTAATGGTCCCTTCCTTCTGCACAATGTGATCGGAACCTGTTGAGTCAGTCAGAATGTGAGGTCCTTTACCCCTTCCCATTACATCCTGCTTGCTTGGCAACTCTCAGGATGACTTTCCTATCCTCCACACAGTCGGGAACGCAGCACTGCAGTAAATAGAACAGCTTCTGTCACTGAGCCCTTGAGCACTAGGTTACGCTTTATCCTTGTTCCTGGACAATATTTTGTCCTGCAGTTTGGACCTGGCTTGAGACAATATCCAAGTTGAATCTTCCAGTGATTTGTTCTCCTGTTAGCTCTTTTCATAGGATGCTCTTCGACAGCATTATGCATCTGTTTACCAAGACACTTGCACCCCCACTTCCTGAGATTTCAATTCTGTTTTCTCATTTCTGGCACACAAGCCTTTTGAGCATACATGTATGTTGGTCCTTTGCCTGGTGACTTAGAACAAGAATGATTGATATGCTGGCTGCACAGTGTGTGTTACTTTTATATAGGCGTGGCGCAGTAACCTCTGCCACAGAACAAATACATAGACCTGCCTGTCCAGATAGGATGGAGAGTCAAAGCCTACCCACAAATATATTTTCGTTTAACCTCTCAATATTCATTGTAAATCAAACCTTTGTAGTTAACAAGAAATGATCATTTAAAAATGTATTCTAAATGATCTAATATTCATAAAATGTCCCCAATTAAGTTATTTGAATCAATCATGACTCCTCATCGGAACAAATCATTACATAAAGACCATCCGTCTATGCTCATACTGTAAAGGAAAAAGTATTCAACATATTTATATATACATTGTTCTTAACACAAGCTCAACATGTTTCTGTTCCTATACAGTTATTCTAGTACTTTCTTCAGGAGCAATTTTCAATGTTCTCTTGTGTAAAGGATATTAGCTCCATAGGCATAGGAGTGAGCCAAAGACATCCTACGGAGGATAATTACTCTTTCCTTTATGATACATGTATTTCTCTTTCCTTTAAGATACATGTATTTCGTAGACTTTACCCTATCTGGCAAAGATTTTGGCCTTACTAGGTGTCCTTATCGTTATTCTATTCCTACGGCTATTACATGGATGAATTTTATACTCACAGCCTCTGTTGATCTTTGTTTTTCTATGAAAGAAAAAAAATGTGCAACAGCATAGGAAAACCCACGAGTGAGGCATATATGTCCAACAATGCATTCTTCTATATTGAGATAAGGTTCATGCCCACTTATTGTTTGCATCTCCAACAACTGGGTGAGTTAATTACCTGATGTGCAGTGTCTAGCGGCTGTGACTTTACCTTTGCCAGTATACAATTGGTCATAACCACTGCTTTTTGTTCCAACACACTCGTAGGTTTACACACTCGACTTACTATAGCAAATGGAACACGCATTCTTCTTTTTCCAAAGTTCATTTTGTATTTCACAATCAATTTTGACTTAGACAACGTCAATCCTAATGCAGTTCTGACTTATGTACATTGCTTAGCGTGATGCTATGTTTTGAGATTTGACCTTCCTCTGGTGGAACAATAGAAACAAATCCAAACCATGATTCATATACTTTTGTTTAAGGTCTGCTACACAAAACAATTAGATGACAACTTACCCCCACTCAAATAATCACCAGTTGGTGCGCTGTAATGAACGGCTCACATGCTATGTGTGAAGGAAAAACATTTTCTATCACTGCCTGGTAACATTAAATGCCTTCTTTTTTAAAGGCACACGTTAACCAACTTTAAATAAAATTCACATTTTAAAGAAAGCAGACGAGGTGTAATTGTCATTTATATACTAAGGGAAAAAATAGCAAAAGGAAAAAAATCCCAAACATTTTTCATTTCCTTAGTGCTCTCTTTTCTCAGCTTCCTCTCTATTATGTCTGCCAGTATGTTCAATAATTTAAAATGCCTGTTACATTACCCTGCAATGTGCTCCTTCGAAATATCTAGCTTCAGGGGATTTCCGATACTTTTTAGGCTAGTATTACGCCTACGTCCATTCCCCTTCCTCCATTCTCATGGAAGTGCCCATTTGTGGGGACAGGACCGCAGCCATTTTTCCTAAAAAAAAAAAAGTCCATCAATTTGTTTAGTTACTTAGTTACTTCTGCAATCACAATCGTAAATGTCCACACCCCTAGTGTTCTTTTCTTTGCGCTAGATGGTTTGGGGACTTCCACACTGCATACCTTTCAGAGTTCCTTCATTTTTTTCTTTTTTCAATTTGATGTGTCTAATGGATTGTGTCCTCCTATGCTTTCCTCACCTTAGATATATTAATATCCTGCTTTGCAGTCTCCGAAAAATAAATCGACAGCAGGGGACACTGTGCTGCATCAGCATCAATGCCCCTCGACAGTTACCATTCCCACGTGTGGACGTAATGTCCATGATGATATAAATATCACACCCAGCGCCCCATTCTCTCAGTTCCGTTTTCCTGCATGCACCGCATGCTCTCGGAACAGTTCGACTCGCTTCTGCGATTTTCTCTGACGAACATCTAACTAACTTGAATTTCTGTGACACTGTCACAATGTCTATTGCGAATACAGGCTTCAAGAGATGTGCGGACTATGATTCGAAGATGTCGATCAATGATCCGCATAGGATTTGTCTCTAGTACTTAGGCGAAACCCACAAAGTCATTGAGTGTGGCTCTTGCCAATTGATGGAAAGAGAGTTGAAGATTGCCGTAGGTCTTTCGGTTTCAAAATCTCCGTCCTCCACCCCTTGGAAAAGAAAATCCTCTGAAGGTTGGAATTCCATCAAAGACAAATTTACAGAAAGGCAGAGAAAAAAATCCAAGCATTCTAAGAGATGCATGTGAAAGAGTGATTTGCGTCACTCTTGCTCTTCATCTTCAAGAAAGAAGAGTAAGAAACAGCGCCATCATTCTTCATGCTTGAATTATTTGCCCAACAGACGTTGGAACGTTTTCCCACAAAGACTGCCTCTGGAGCTGAATGAGAACATTTCAGAGAAAAAATGTTGGAGGTATTTTCGATGGCAGCTCTTCTTGGCCACTTGAAAGATCCAAAGAAGGCTGTGGATCCCACCAAGTTCTTCAAGACCGGCAGGGAATCGGTTAAGGGTTTGATCTGCGCGCCTAAAAAGCCAGAGTCAAAAGGCCTCATAGGTGTCTTCTCGAGTCAGCATCAACGCAAAAGGTTTCAATGACATCCTCCTCAAAGAAATCAAAGTCAAAGGGGTCTTCGAAGTTGATGTCGACCTCAGAGTTAACTACAAAATTTAAACTACAATCGAAGACAGATTTCTTTAAAACCTTCAGATCCATTTTTGAGGAGGAAGAAGAAGATGATGGCGTCATTACCTCTGGGTATGAACGTTTTGCGACACCAAATGTACCAGAGGAACTTATTTTGGTGGAATCACAGCAAGACATAGTCTTGTGAAAGACAAAAGTGGCCTGAATACGTCACCTGAAATTGAGTTTCACACTCCAGATGTGCACTCTCACCAAAATGCAACCTATAGGACTGTTATGAACAAGGTTATACAGTATTTGACATAGAGTCGCACCCAAGATGACCTAACAGACGTCTTAGATAATGGCCCTCCTAAGAGGCCTGGGCTGCCCTTCCATAGAGTACTAAAAAAATCCAATTATGGAACTTTGGAAAAAAACGGATGCCAAGCATGCTGTAAATAAGGAGTTGGTAAAGAAATACAAACCTTCGTCTGTGGACCATGATTTACAATCCAAGCACCGTAAACCTGAAAGCTTAGTAATACAGGCTGCAACTTCAACATCCAAAGCCGCAGCTTATCCTACTATCCCTCCAGATAGGGAAGATAAGCGCTGTGACGCACTTGCAAATAGGCTCTTTTCAGCAGGAAGTATGGCATTAAAAGGCATCAACACATCATGTGCGCTGGCAAAATATAGCGACACATTATGGAATGTGATTGCACAAGCTTCTGAAAATATTGCAGAAGGTGGAAATGAGAGAGGGATTTACTAACCTGATGAATGACAGAAAAGAGGCTCCTGTCAATCCTTACAATCATGAGTAGATGCATCAGACTGTGTTATCAGATGCATGGGATCCAGAGTAGTGATCAGACGATTTGCATGGCTATGTCTGGGTTTGCCCCAGATGTTCAGTCAAGGCTCCTAAATATGTCCTTTGATGGGTCTAATCTATTTGGCCCCAGGTGGACGGGACCCTGGAAAATGTACATGCTTCAAAGGCTGCAGCAAAATCTTTGGGGGCAGCCATCCGTCAGCCACAACAACACCCACCTATACAAAACTAGCGAGGGTGGTCCTTTTAGTACTACTCTTCTGTCAGTCAAAGGGGAAGAAGTCATACAGTACAGCAACAAAGGTAAAGAATATTTACACGTGCCCCAAGAGGTTGTGGAGAAAAGACTGTCCAGGTAGCAACCCCCTCCTTGCCCTCAGCCACAGCACCAAAACCTTTCTGAGCACTTTTCTCACAAGACTCCAGTGGGAGGCAGACTGACTCAGTATCTGCAAAGATGGCACTTCATTATTTCAGATGCATGGGCACTACAAACCGTGGCCCAAGGGTACTGTCTCCCATTTCTGAAGAGACCGCTAGACTGTCACCCGAGTGAACAATCTCTTCAGGATCCAGATCCGCTCCTTTTACTGGAGATTCTCTACCTGTTGGAGAAAGGTGCCATGGAAAAGGTACCTGTCGCAGAACGTAACCAGAGTTGTTACTGCACCTATTTACTGGTCCCCAAGAAAGATGGAGGACCGACCCATTCTGGACCAGAGGCGCTTGAACAAGTTCCCCAGGAAAGACAAATGCAGGATGGTCACTCTTTCTCAGATCCTCCAGGCCTTTCAGCTCCAGGACTGGATGGTGTTACTCGATCTTCTGGACACTTGCTTTTATGTTCCTATACATTCCAGACACTGATAAAATTTGCCGTTGGTAGGTCCCACTATCAATTTCTAGTTCTGCCTTTCGTGCTCACCTCCGCCCAAGAGTTTTTACCAAGTTAATGGCAGTGGTGGCACCGAATCTTAGGAAGGGAGGGATTCACATATTTCCCTCCCGAGATGATTGGCTGATCAGAGCTTGTTCTCTTAGTAGGCTTTGGAACATCTCAACAGTACCTGCCACTCCCTCCACAAACCGGGCTCTCCCTCAACTTTAAGAAGTCCCATGTGACACCTTCTAAAAGCTTCAATTTATTGGAGCAACCTGTACTCTCCCTTGGGGAAGGCTTTGCCTCATATATCTTGCATATGGTGCTGAGATTTCGAAACACCCAAAATCTACCAGCATTTGACTTTCTGAGGTTGCTGGGCCTCAGGGCATCAAGCATTTTTCTGTTGCCGGAGTCCCACCTGAGGATGAGATCCCTCAAATGGGCCCTCAGATCCCAATGGTCATAATTCTCAGGCAGGATGACGGACCTTCTCCAGGTCCCTAGCCAGGTAGCATTGGACTTTGGGCCTGCAAGGTGAACGTGATCGGGTAACCTTTTTTGGCAACCCTGGCCGGAGTTAACTGCATAAATCTGTTAGAGCTGAGGGCGATAGGACTGGTGCTGATGGACTTTTTACCTTGCATTCAAGGAAAGAACGTCCTGATAATGATGGACAACGCGTTGGCCATGCATAACCTCAACAAAAGAGGAGGTATAGGGTCACTTCCACTGTGCAAGGAGGCAATGCAGATCTGGTTTTGGGCTCTACAAAAAGGGATCTCTCTGTTGGATGTTCACCTAGCTGGGAAAAAGAATATGGCTGTGGAGATCTTCGCCCTTTGGGGAACTCTTCAAGTTGATCAGTTTGCGTCTGGTATCAACAGGAAGTGCAGGCTTTTCTGCTCCAGGTAATTTCCTCAGAGAGGAGCATTGGGGCACATTTGTAGTGTACTAGGATTTCCAATCCCGTACACATTTCCACCAGTCCCTGTCATTTGTCATGTCATCAGGAGATTGAGGAAATCCATGATCTTGATTGCCCCAGATTGGGCCAGGAGGACGTGGTACTCAGGCCTTCTGTACATGGCCATCTGCCCTCCATTCTGTCTTCCCCAGGAATCAGAACACAGAATTTTTTCTGAGAGGTTAGGATATAAAGATTGGGACCTCGCGGAAGACGTTATGAGGTCTTGCTTTCGGCTAGAAGACCAGCAACTAAAGCCCTATACTGCTGCCGTTGGAACAGGTTTTGCAGCTGTGGTAGAGCTGAAGGTATCAATCCTTTCTTTTTTCAATACACCTGCAGTGCTTTCATTTTTACTGCACCTACCCCATCATAGGCTGCAGGGGGCTTCTATTAATGGATACTGGGCAGTGTTATTTGTATTCAAACACACACCAGAACAAGGCTCTTATTTTAAGATGCCTATTGTGATACAATTCTTGAAATGACTGACAAATACATTCCCACCAGTCCATTTTCTGGTTCTGTCCTGGGATTTGAATTTGGTAGTTACATTTTTAATGCAGCGCCTTTTGAGCTGCTTCATTCCTGCCTGCTCAGGTTATTAACCTGGAAAACCATCTTTTTAATAGCCATCACTTCTGCTGGCAGTGTTAGTATTCTCTAAGGAGAAGGTAGTTTTGAGGGTTTGTCCCTCCTTCCTTTGCAAGTTGGTATATGAATTTCATTTACCACAAAGGTTTACATTGACATCCTTTTATCCCCCTCTTCACTCTTCTAAGGATGAAGAGAGGTTCCAGAGGCTTGACCGAAAAAGGACTCTTAGCTTTACGTTTCAAGATTGTCAGCTATCAGACAAAATGACCAAGCATTCGTTGGTTACACTGGTCACAAATTAAGCCAAGCAGTGGCCATGCAAACACTATTATGATGGATTCTTTTTTGCATTTTCTAGTGCTACTCCATTTCTGGGAAGAATTTCCCTGATAATTTAAGAGCCCATTTCACCAAGGGAATGGCAACTTCTTCAGCTCTACAAAGAAGTGTACCAGTGCAGGATATTTGCAATGCTGCAACGTGGTCATCCATTCATACATTCTCAAAGCATCATTGCCTAGACACCCTTTCGAGCAGGACTCGATTTGGAAGAGAATTCTGCACAATATTATGTGCTAATTAGGATCTCACAAAAATACACTTCTCCCACCTCCATCTCCAAAACTGCTGTGGGAGTCTATCTAAAATGAGGAATCTGTGGGAAGACACAATCCATTAGAAGAACAAATTACGTGCCCCTTGAATTGTTTTTTCTGATTGATGTTCCTCCGTCAGATTTCTCATCGCCTTTCCAGCCTACCCCTCTGACTAAGGGCACATTTTCGTTTCTTCTCTCTTTCAATGCCCTTACCGGCTACATAACTCCTCAAGACGGCTGAGCACTAAGAGAGGAAATAATAGGAACTGAGGCAACGGGGTGTGGTGCATGCTGTTTATACTATCATCGATGTAACATTGCACGCAGCAATGGTAACTGCTGAGGGACATCGACGCTGCACAGCACCCCCGCTTGTTGAAGTTTTTTTCCGATGCTGCAAAGCAGGATACAAATACATCAAAGATGAGGAATCCATGAGAGGAACATCCATCAGAAAGAACATTACCAGGGGTAAGTCATTTGTTATTTTTCACCAGCCGGCTCCTCGGTGGTTCCCCTCTGTCTATGCCGGGTAAAACCAGTTTTACCTTCTGTGCCAGCTACAACCACCAAGTGTCCCCACACTCCCTGTGCCTATAGTGTCTGGGGCTGTAGCACCAGTTGAAATCATTGCTGGTCCTCTGATTCGCATTCAGTTTCATGCACAGTAAAAGGCGTGTACTCTGGTAGATACGTTTCACACAGCCACTTCTTGCACACATATAGGAAGGAGTTCCTGCAGCTCACGAAGAAACCGTCAGTGAGTGAACTTCATCCTTTCTGGGAACCGTGGTCTGGGGACTACTTTCTCTGACTTTCTCGGCTGGGAGGGGCTCTTTGGGTCTTCTTCTACAGGCGCCAAAACGTTGAAGTACCCTTGGCTTGCCCTAAAACTAAGGCCAATCACAGGCTGGTTTAAACGCAGGCCTTTTGGCAGTGTAGACTTGGAGCTCAGTTACCTGGCACCCTATGGTGAATAAACAAGAATGGCAGTTAAACACGTCAATTTTCTGGTTTGATAACAAAACAAAAAGGCTGTATAAATCGTCCTGTGCTTTTGCTTTGTTACCGGGCTTGTTATCCGGTGTATTCTTAAATAGAACTATTACTATGACTGCCAGTGGGTGTTGACAGTTGACATAGCATTCCAGCTAGCAAGATGCCGGAAAATAAACGTTTATTGTAGTACATGTTTATTCGGACACATTACAAACTGTTTTTATTTTTGCCACATTTTGGGTGATAAGAAATATTTTTTATCACATTTCTGCAATATTTACAAAACTGTGGGAGCCCCTGTATTGAGCCCAAATAATCCAACCAACCATTCCAATAATAAAGGTCCAAATAGCCTTTATTATTGGATTTCTTTTTTTATTTATAGGTGTTACAGCTTGAAAAACCAAACCTTCCACCTTGTTTAAAAGATAATATTCTACATTACATACACATGACTTCATTAAAGGATGTATACCATACAGGAGGGTCTCGAACCACGTTTTAGCTGACTGGACCTTTTACAGAAGAGAAATAGATATTTTATTATAAGTCTGGTCCTATCCACCAGAGCAGTCCAGCACTGAAATACCATGCAATTTTCTGAAAAACAGTACGATCAGCAACCTCAGACACTTGCTTCTTCCTTCATCGGTGAGGTGAAGCTGAGACTCTCAAAGCACACCATGCAAGGGGCAGTGCTTTAAGTGGGCCGGGAGCCGGCCGGGGAAGAGCCCCGGCAGTCTCCAAAAAGTGCGGCTGATCTGGGTCCCACCACGCCATGGCGGGGCACATTATCCTGCCACGGCTGTAACCACGACGGGAGATGTTCTCGCCATTTTAAAGTCTAAAGTCAGGTAAACTGTGACTGACAGACGTGCCAGCCAGCCACAGCATCGCTGAAAATTGAAGTTGTAGTTTCAGCAACGCTGTGGCTGACTGGCACTTCTGTCAGGCACTGTAACTTCCTCTCCTGACCCCTCGTGTGAGGGGTCACGAGAGGAAGGTATGGTCCCTTTGTTTCCCCACCCCCTCACCCGGTCACTGACCCTCGTCAAACTAGGGTCTCTGTGATCTAATCTGCAGATTAGAACACAGAGCCCTCAGGTTCGCTGAGGGTCAAAGACACCTCAGGCTCGGTGATCTAATCTGCTCTGCAGAGCACAGATCACAGAGCCCAAGGCATCTTTGTCCGTTGTCATAACTTAATAAAAGATGCCTTGAATTGTGTATTTTTCACGTCATCTTTTATGAACATAGACACATGTAACATATTTTTTTGTTTAAAAAAGATGGCTTGAAAAGTACACAAACCATAGTAAGGTACGCCCACAAATATATAAATGCTTGCATGCATTTATATATTGTGTGCGTACCTTACTATGGTCTGTGTACTTTTCAAGCCATCTTTTATAAACATAGAAATATGCTCCTATGTTTATAAAAGATGGGTTAAAAAGTACACAAACCATAGTAAGGTACGCCCACAAATATATAAATGCCTACATGCATTTATATATTTGTTTGCGTACCTTACTATTGCTTGAGCACTTTCCAGGCCACGCCCATCATGGAACCCCCCCCCCTCAATTTCTCACCTCACTTAAAGCACTGTCAAGGGGCAGCGAATTTCAGAATGTAGGATGAATTATGTTGCCACCACATCCTGTTGCTATTGACCCACACACACTTATATTTACTGCCACAAATGTTCATCCTGTTAAAAAGAGAGATACCTCTGTAGCATACCTAGGAAAATGTTAATGCTCCCTCCAACCCCCAACTTGATCCCCGAGCTGATAATCGTTCTCGCTCTAGGAGTCTGCAACTCCTGGGGTTACTTGTGGGAATCTGAAAATGTCCTTGGATACGTTTGCTAGACCTGGGTTGGAGATTGTGAAGACCACCTTGCATAAGGTGTATCCGAGCAACAGAAGGTCTCTCTGTGCCTCCTCTTCCTACCCCCCTGAGAGGGTGAGGCTAGACAAACTTGATGCACTTGCGCGTTCTCAATGTCACTGGGCCTAGTTAGATTGTTGCTTCGTTCTCCTCTGTTCCCCTCCCTTGGCTAGTCGCGCTCTGAAACACTTGTGTACGAGCGCGATATAAATAAAATATCATATCATATTCTAAACGCAGCACATGGAGCCACACAATTCCAAACTAGCCTTATTGGGGGCGCTTCCTCTAATATCAAACATTTCTTGAAAGAACCTCACTAATGGAATGCTTGGATGGGGGTTCAGCTGGAAACCTGGACGTCAAACAATGTATTCAAAAATGATGGGCCGTTTCCAGCTGTAAGAACGCAAAGGTGCTGATGTGATTGCACATGTGCAAATGTATCTTAATTCTGGCCAGAATAACCCCGCTGGAAAGCCGGATGCTATCAGAAATGCACAAAACCTTTTACAGGAGTAACTGGGACTTGACCATGGAAAAGGTTATAATGCAATAATCACACACGAGTCGCAAAAGGCGAATCGCAATGGCATGGGTCTGTCTTAAAGGTGTGCAATATTCATATGGAATAAGAGACTGTGCCAACTTACCTTGCATGATCCAGATCTGCATAAGATGGTATTTACAACGGAGTGCCAGTAAGGGGCGAACCAAGGGCGGTGCAAATGATAGCGAGCCTCCATGTACCTATAACGCGCGTGTGCGACCTCGGGAAGAGGTTCAAATGCATTGGTGTCGTGACATGCACAACTAAAACGCACCTACTGGGAAATTGGTTTCAGGCAGGTCGAAAAAGACATGAAACGGTAACACTGTTAAATGAATTGTTTAACCCCGGGATGCATACAAAGCACCTATTTATTACAGTACGCACTCATTAAGTGTTATTTTTTAAGCAGTTACACATCTAATTTCTTGCACTATGGTATACTATGTCCAGATTTTTTTTAAACGGTAGTTCACCACCACACATATAATTCATGCATGACATAAATTGCGAGTAGTTTGACTTCCCTTTGTTAATCCGCCCCACCCAAAGTGATTAAGCTGTCCCTTTCTTTCTCACTTGACACAGTAAGACATTAGGGGCCCCGGCAGTTCCTCTTGTACTGTGTGTTATAAAAAAAAACCCTGTTTTTTCCTTGTTTTTTTAAAAGTATTCATTTGATCGGATGTTCACTAGCAACCCCGCCCCCTCTAGACCACGCCCCATCTGGGACCGCCCCCAACTCCTCCCCCACTCCGGCCCTTGTGGGATCCCCCACCAAATTTTCTCCATTTCCACCACTGTCTTCTAGATACACACTGAGGGTCGGATTCTCAAAACTTGTTTTGGTGCAAGTGATGAGATGGGTAACCCCATCTAATCACTTGCGCCAAACATGTTGTGCCCCATCCTCAGAGGGCATCTCAATGCGTGCAGCACAGGTGAGCACATTCAGGTGCCTTTTCGCGCCCCCTTTTTTTCCTTTGTGCAAATAATGGAGGGGCGCGTCGACGCATTTCAGTGTGCATCCCAAATTCACAAGTGGGGTGCTCTTTGAAATGCTCCGAAACTAGCCATATTGCCCTATGCCTGATGGATTTTTCTGGAAGTGTGACAGTCGCAGTTTGAACCATGGCTGGCACACTTGAGTTCCATTTTCAATAGAATTGTTATTTATTTATTTATTTAAGGGCCCTGTGAAATGCGCTCCAAGCACCCACATGTGTGATGGGAGCCGGCTGTCCATAGCATCTTTTACGCTGCCGCACTGCCCCAAAGAACTGCTTAGGTCGCCTTTGAGAAAACATAAGGTGACCTACCCCGTTCGGCGTTCGAAAATGAAGAGATTGAAGAATTGTATCCAGTGCAACGGAGCTCAATTGGGCATTCTACCTGACGAGGAGAACCTCCTTAAATGTCAACATTCATTTGTTGCAGAACCCTCGTGGACAATGTCCATGTGTCAATCTGAAACTTAACAACTTTGAAATTGAAAGCCTCAGATCATATGAGATGTGTGCTTGATTCCTCCTGGTGAGCAACTTCAACATAGTGGCAAATCACGTGAACGGAAAATAGCACAGGGGCAGCACGCGGTGCTCTTGGAACAAGAACTCCGGTGGTATGAGGCGTGTTATAAAAAAAACAATTAAATAAATATATTAACGGCACTATATAACAACTTGATGAATCGCGTGTTCCGGATTGAGGGCTCTAGCTATCTAAGGAACTATTTACAAAAGTCCGATAATACAAGAAACCGACATTTGGAGTTTTCTGTTCTATTAAGCCCACCAGGATCACAAAAACTACGAGCCGGCGCAGTGATTTGACTCTATGTTCTTTTTAACTATATTTATTTGGAGCAGAATGTTCCTCAGGCTATTTACACATATTTTAAGGCCTGCTTCTCCAACCTTAGCTCGCCAGTCTCTGTTTCGCACTATTTGGTTGGCAATACTCGGTGTTCGCAAAGCTGCTTCGTGCTTTGTTCACTTAAGTTCTGGAAGGCAAGGAACAGCTCCTCTGCGGAAACAGTCATGTTTAACTAGCTTCTGAATTGGACACTGTCCAGCCGTATTGTTTCACTTAAGGAACTGCAAGCAGCGTGTACGTTCTCATCTTCCTCCTCTTATATTGTGTAAGTGACAGGGACAGGCTGTGGCTTTTGTCACTCATTGGTGCAAAGAATGCTATTTGTCTACATTCGGCTAGCCCCCACCTTAGGGCAGAGTCGTTGCTCATCTCCTACAGCACTGACTGTGACATTAGCAGCCCCTTTTAGCTCTTTGCACCCGCTCGGGCACTATTGACTACAAGAGTGATCACCAGGATGATGACAGATGTTGCGATGCTAAGCGCAAATGGGTAACGATTATGCGAATAGATGTGTCGCAGATTGCTGACATTGCTGGGCATCTTAGCATCTTACCTTGGATTCAGACAGCAGTGCTGATAGCAAAGCATTGGCTCTCATCATAGGTGGGCATCACTTCGTGGGGTCAAGTCCAGGATGTACTTGGTCCTGGGCCTCATCTGCAACTAACAGTGTAGATGACTAGATATTGTAAAATATGGCAGTGGGTGAATGGGGCAGCAAATTATAGTGCAACTTTGTGTAAATCGATCTAATAGTGGGGACAAATAATACATCATTTGACACAATCCCACAATCTCGCGCACCAAGAACACACTCTGGGCCCGATTCATGCAATATTTGCCCTATTCAAAGTGAATTTGCACTTCTGAAAAGTGACTTTTATGCAGTGCAAAGTGCGGGCAAAGTCAGCGCATAGTCATTTTTGCAGTACAAAAGGACTTTGCACGGCAAAAATACACTTTGCACAGTTCCATGAATCAGGGTTTGTGTCCGCAGTGCAAAGTCACTTTTCAGAAATGCAAATTCACGTTGAACCGGACAAATATTCCATGAATCGGGCCCTGTGTGTCATTAAATACAGCACTCATATCCGAATCCCTGCTATTGGAAACAGTTATGACATTGGTATTGTTCCCAGTGAAATTGGGACCACTATTTCGTGGGTCACTTTTCCATGCCTTCCCTTTCGCACCCCTTGCCTCACACCGCCTTTACTATTTAGGGGTGTTTGCCTGTCTGTCCTCCTGCCCAATGTCAAGGGGAAATTCCCAGTGACCCCTGTTTTTTTAAAGCGGGATTCCAAATCCTTTATCGCGGACTCTTTTCTGCTGGAAAGCGACGCGCTTCCCTCCTCGTGGTGATCATGGGGAAATCTGGACCCGGCCGCTGCTGCGTTCGGTTCACACCAGTCCATCCGCGCTGTAATGACATGATACGTCTTAGTATTTCTATGACTTTGTATGAATGAGCAGGGATGCCACAATTAATCTCCAATAAGTTTCATTTCCTCGCTGTTAATAAGAACATTAACATGAGCTTCCAAGTGGGTTCATACAACCTGGGCTGCACCTGTGGCCGCCTTTCTGCACAGCCACGACTGCTTTGCTGTCAAACGCACATGCTGTCTGTCTTGAAAGATACAACAATGTATCACAGAATCACCCCAAAGGCCAATCCTTTAACAAACTGGCCGGCAGGGAATGTCTATCCAGGGGTCTCCTGCCTTGAGGCCCAGCCGCTGGTTTCCTGAAATTCCTCTCCAAAGTGAAGGAAAGTGATGAACAGGCTGCCTCTCCAGTGGGCAGGACTGCAAGTCATGTGGCATTTTTATGTGACCAAGAAACTGGGTTCATGTATAAGCAGCTTTGCCATGCTATATACCTGCTTCTCGGTACACCGTATATGAAGATTCCCAATATATAATGCAGCAATATGTCTTTTGGGGGGAGTGTGAGGGTGCGCAGAGGCAACAGCGAGAGGCTGCCCCTCCAGTGGGCAGGACTGCAAGTCATGTGGCATTTTTATGTGACCAAGAAACTGGGTTCATGTATAAGCAGCTTTGCCATGCTATATACCTGCTTCTCGGTACACCGTATATGAAGATTCCCAATATATAATGCAGCAATATGTCTTTTGGGGGGAGTGTGAGGGTGCGCAGAGGCAACAGCGAGAGGCTGCCCCTCCAGTGGGCAGGACTGCAAGTCATGTGGCATTTTTATGTGACCAAGAAACTGGGTTCATGTATAAGCAGCTTTGCCATGCTATATACCTGCTTCAAGGTACACCATATATGAAGATTCTCAATATATAATGCAGCAGTATGTCTTTTGGGGGGAGTGTGAGGGTGAGGGTGCGCAGAGGCAACAGCGAGAGGCTGCCCCTCCAGTGGGCAGGACTGCAAGTCATGTGGCATTTGTATGTGACCAAGAATCTGGGTTCATGTATAAGCAGCTTTGCCATGCTATATACCTGCTTCTCGGTACACCGTATATGAAGATTCTCAATATATAATGCATCAGTATGTCTTTTGGGGGGAGTGTGAGGGTGTGCGAAGGCAACAGCGAGAGGCTGCCCCTCCAGTGGGCAGGACTGCAAGTCATGTGGCATTTTTATGTGACCAAGAATATGGGTACATGTATAAGCAGCTTTGCCATGCTATATACCTGCTTCTCGGTACACCGTATATATGAAGATTCTCAGTATATAATGCAGCAATATGTCTTTTGGGGGAGGGTGAGGGTGTGCGTAGGCAACAGCGAGAGGCAGCCCCTCCAGTGGGCAGGACTGCAAGTCATGTGGCATTTTTATGTGACCAAGAATCTGGGTTCATGTATAAGCAGCTTTGCCATGCTATATACCTGCTTCTCGGTACACCGTATATGAAGATTCTCAATATATAATGCAGCAATATGTCTTTTGGGGGAAGTGTGAGGGTGCGCAGAGGCAACAGCGAGAGGCTGCCCCTCCAGTGGGCAGGACTGCAAGTCATGTGGCATTTTTATGTGACCAAGAATCTGGGTTCATGTATAAGCAGCTTTGCCATGCTAGATACCTGCTTCTCGGTACACCGTATATGAAGATTCTCAATATATAATGCAGCAATATGCCTTTTGGGGGGAGCGTGAGGGTGAGGGTGTGCGGAGGCAACAGCGAGAGGCTGCCCCTCCAGTGGGCAGGACCGCAAGTCATGTGGCATTTTTATGTGACCAAGAATCTGGGTTCATGTATAAGCAGCTTTGCCATGCTATATACCTGCTTCTCGGTACACCGTATATGAAGATTCTCAATATATAATGCAGCAATATGTCTTTTGGGAGGAGTGTGTGGGTGAGGGTGTGCGGAGGCAACAGCGAGAGGCTGCCCCTCCAGTGGGCAGGACTTCAAGTCATGTGGCATTCTTATGTGACCAAGAATCTGGGTTCATGTATAAGCAGCTTTGCCATGCTATATAGCTGCTTCAAGGTACACCGTATATGAAGATTCTCAATATATAATGCAGCAATATGTCTTTTGGGGGGAGTGTGAGGGTGAGGGTGTGCGGAGGGAACAGCGAGAGGCTGCCCCTCCAGTGGGCAGGACTGCAAGTCATGTGGCATTTGTATGTGGCCAAGAATCTGGGTTCATGTATAAGCAGCTTTGCCATGCTATATACCTGCTTCTCGGTACACCGTATATGAAGATTCTCAATATATAATGCAGCAATATGTCTTTTGGGGGGAGTGTGAGGGTGAGGGTGTGCGGAGGCAACAGCGAGAGGCTGCCCCTCCAGTGGGCAGGACTGCAAGTCATGTGGCATTTTTATGTGACCAAGAATCTGGCTTCATGTATAAGCAGCTTTGCCATGCTATTTACCTGCTTCAAGGTACACCGTAAATGAAGATTCTCAATATATAATGCAGCAATATGCTTTTTGGGGGGAGTGTGAGGGTGAGGGTGTGTGAAGGCAACAGCGAGAGGCTGCCCCTCCAGTGGGCAGGACTGCAAGTCATGTGGCATTTTTATGTGACCAAGAATCTGGGTTCATGTATAAGCAGCTTTGCCATGCTATATACCTGCTTCTCGGTACACCGTATATGAAGATTCTCAATATATAATGCAGCAATATGTCTTTTGGGGGGAGTTTGAGGGTGTGCGGAGGCAACAGCGAGAGGCTACCCCTCCAGTGGGCAGGACTGCAAGTCATGTGGCATTTTTATGTGACCAAGAATCTGGGTTCATGTATAAGCAGCTTTGCCATGCTATATACCTGCTTCTCGGTACACCGTATATGAAGATTCTCAATATATAATGCAGCAATATGTCTTTTGGGGGGAGTTTGAGGGTGTGCGGAGGCAACAGCGAGAGGCTACCCCTCCAGTGGGCAGGACTGCAAGTCATGTGGCATTTTTATGTGACCAAGAAACTGGGTTCATGTATAAGCAGCTTTGCTATGCTATTTACCTGCTTCAAGGTACACCGTAAATGAAGATTCTCAATATATAATGCAGCAATATGTCTTTTGGGAGGAGTGTGAGGGTGAGGGTATGCGGAGGCAACAGCGAGAGGCTGTCCCTCCAGTGGGCAGGACTGCAAGTCATGTGGCATTTTTATGTGACCAAGAAACTGGGTTCATGTATAAGCAGCTTTGCCATGCTATATACCTGCTTCTCGGTACACCGTATATGAAGATTCTCAATATATAATGCAGCAATATGTCTTTTGGGTGGAGTGTGAGGGTGAGGGTGTGCGGAGGCAACAGCGAGAGGCTCCCCGTTGCCTCCCCACAATCAAGATGGCGGCACCTGGGGAAGGGGTTTAGGTCCTCCAATGTGACCAAATTTCTTTTGGTTGCTTTTTAAATTGAAAATGCAGGGGTAGACCCCCCGCAATTCCCCACCCTCCTTTTTCCCCCCACCTTAACCTATTCCTTTACCCCTCACCATATATTTATTTAATTTAATTTAAAAAAATAAAACAATACAAAAAAATTCGGTCAAATCGAAAAGGTCAAATGTTTTTCGATCAAGTGTGCTATGATATGATATGATAGTTTTTTTATATAGCGCCTATACACAATGTGTTTCAAAGTGCTTCAAGGCAAGGGAGGGAACAAGGGAAAATACAATGACATTCTTACATGCCATAAACAGTAAGGATGTGAAATTAACTATCATACTCGTTCTGACGACATTTCAGATAGTGCAAGAGCTAAGACATAGATAAGAAAGGTTGGGGGAGAGTGGGAAGGAAATGGAAACAGACAGGCGACTACTGTACTAGGCCTGACGACATTTCCGGTAGAGCCGGAGGAAAACAAAATGTGAGGGAGAGTGCTGCAAAAAGGTAGGGGAGGAACAAAACAAGCGACTATCGTGCTAGGCCTGACGACATTTCAGATAGTGCTGGGGCGGGGGGAACAAGTAAGGGGATGGGGGAGGAGACAGACGAGGTTGCTATCATACTAGGTCCTGGGACAATTCTGATAGAGTAAGTGTATAGACGAACGTAAGGGGAGGAGGGGAGGAGATAGGCATTTTTCTATGTAATAGACTCATTTTCATATATATGTGACAAGGCCAGTAGGCTTACCCTGTCAGAGGAACGATGGGAACCCCTCTCAGAGGAGGTGGGAAGCCTAATGGGGAGAAAACCAGAGCCGTACATTCCCCTGACGGGGAATGTTGGCAGTTGAGAGGGCCCCAATTTCTGCCCCCTTACTGCCAGCTTGTTTCTATACAGTCCACAATTGTCTCACACCACGTCTCCAACAACAAATGCTTGCCAGTCTATTTCTGTTAATTTCAGGCCCAGCAACTCGGCTGTGAATGGAGAGCTACAACTGAAAAAAGCGAGAGATTTTCCAGTGCCATCTGCACCACCCAATGTGCAGAGAAAGATGACTGCCTCTATAAAGAACAGCCCTCCAGACGTGCATTCCTGGTGGCCCAAGCCGGCAGAGAGGGACAGCACTGATGGAGCCAGCCAAAGGCAGAGGTCAAGTATCACGCTTTGAGCGACACTCAGCGACAGTGGTGCTCTATCCCCTAGACCACATGGGGATAGAAAACCCCATGCATAGAGAACTTATCATTTGGATGGAGTCAAAACGGCCCCCAATCATGAGCTCGAATACTTCCCCGTGCAGGCCGCCAGTGTTGTTCAGCGGCGGACCCACATAGAAAAAGTGGGCAGCAATTTTCCCCCCAAAACCTTGCAACTAGACCATCTATCCTGGGTGGGGACGACAGAGCAAGATTATCCAGCGACGTCTCTAAGAAGTCAAATTACCAACTGCACCTCCTCATAGGTATTCTCCCTCTCCTTCCCTCCACCCAGAAGCTCACTGTCTCTAAAGCTCTGGTTGTCTCTAGGCTTGACTATTGTAACAGCCTCTTTCTAAATCTTTCTAAATCTGTCTGCCTCTACTCTCCACCCTCTGCAACTCATCCAGAACAGGACTGCAAGACTTGTCCTTGGCCTCAAGCCCAGGGATCGTATCTCTCCAGCACTGAAATACCTCCATTGGCTCCATGTGGCTGTAAGGTTCAAATTCATGACTCTTTGCATTGTCATCAAGGCCTTCTGGGGCCTGGGACCCAAATATCTGCAGCTTTCCCTTCTGAAGTATCTTCCTACTGGAGCCCTTCGCTCCAACTCCTTGAGTGTCAGGCGTTTTTCCAAGCAACGAGCTCGGGGCAGATCTCTCTCTTCTGCGGGCGCCTCCCTCTGGAACAGACTCGCTGCCTCTCTGAAATGTGAGCAGAACAATCTCTGTTTCCGGAAGCAGCTCAAGACTCTCTTCCTCTTCCCTGCTGATGGCCTGTATGATACTGCACTCGTTACCTGGCTACCATCTGAACCACTGGCCCAGGTCCCTGCCCCCATAGCTGCACACCTGCTCTGCCTCCTGGCAACCTTGCACTTTGGACTGTATCTGTAATCCTACAGTCCCCCTACCTGCACTATCTTTCACTTGTTTATCTGCACTTAACATTGCACTGCCACCTGTTGGCCGCACTTCTTGTTTCCGGATGTTTAGATCCTATGTCCTGAACTTGCTCCTCCTCCTCCCCTCGGCACGTCTCCCCTTTCCTCTCCCCTGCACTTGCGCCTTCTCATTGTCACTGGCCGTACTAAGATCGTTGTCTTGTCTCCCCCTGCTCACCTCTCCTTCCTCGTCGCGCTTTGAAACACTTGTGTATGGGTGCGCTATAAATAAAATATCATATCATAACAGAGAGCCAACCAGAAGTGAGGGAGATATAAAGGACAAGAAGCACGACAAAGTTAGGAGTTGTTCAGGTGAGGTGAGAGGAGGTGGAGATGGTAGACCCAGAGACCAAGAGAAGAAAGGAGGGAGTGTCTGATTGCCAAGTCAAATTCTGGAGACAGCGATGTTTTGGATAGTGAGTGCAAGCAGTTCTGCACTGTCAGTGTGCATGTTAGTTTGGCAAATGTGGTTAGAGTAAATAGTGTAAGGAGTGGCTGTGAATTAGATGTTACAAAGTGAAGGGAAAGTTTGTGAATAGTAGTAGTTGGAGGGGAGGATTAGTAGCAGGAGGAAGTAGTAGGTGGAGGGAGTAGTAGTGTGGAGGAGGGGTAGTAGAGAGAATGAGGGAGTAGTAGTGTGGAGGAGGCAAAAGCAATGTGGGGGAGGACAGAGCAACATCTACGGGTGGTGGCAAGGCCTAGAAAGAGTTTGAGACATCGGAGGCACAGTAGAGTAGAGGGAGGAGAGAAGAGAGGTGGGTGGAGTTGGAGGAGGAGAGTAGTAAGAGGTACGAAAAGGATGAAGCGAGGGCTTTTTCTCTGACAGATTCTCCCTTGGCGAGCTGCGTATAATGCTATGGTAGATGCTTCTGAAACCTACTAGTTAGGTAGCGAGCTGTTAGCATTTTGTGTACGAGGGTCACAATCGTTATTAGAGTCTGACATTAATAGGAAGCCAGTGAAGGTGTTAGAACATTGTAGTTTCATTTGCTTATTTCTAAGCACCTACTGCAACTCTTGTGAGAATATATTGTACATTCTCAATTGTGATAGTACTTTTTTGTTTCGCCTTCTCATTATTTGCCTTTGTAATTGTTTTGGCTATGATGGGTGCATTTTGTTAACCAATAAAGGAGGGCGTACGCCTGAAAAGACAAACGTAATGGGTGGTATTGTTGACGTCCCCAAATGAGCAATCCATTGATATCATCCTAGGGTTCTTTTCAATCCCTTCTCGCCATCATATCCGTATATAAAAGAACCCCAGGATGATATCAATGGATTGCTCAGTTGGGGACGTTTCAGCAAGTGTCACTCTACTGATGAGCATTATAAGGCTATTTCTAGATTCTGTCGTAATCGGTTCCTTTGCAGCACAGTTTTAACTGACTCACTGAGCCTCTTAAGAGTCAGGGAAAACAGGAAAGCATTTAATGATTCAGCCGCTTATCACTCAGTGGAAAACAGGCTTTTTCTCACCAAGATCCATCGAAGCATCTGCTCTAAGAGTCTCGGGGAACTCTGCTTTTTATTTTAGATACCAGTTCTTCAGTCTCTTGTGATACATGGGCTGCAAGGTCATTGCTTAGGCTCAGGCGCATGCGCACGAGAGATCTAACATGATGTCTTACATCCAAGCATCACCGACGGTGGCCGCGTTTGGCTTGAGCGTTTGAATAACTTTGTGAATTATCTTTCTGTCTCTCCCTTTCTCTCTTTCTTCCCCCTCTCTGGTTTGCATGGTAATTCGATGCAATTTGTGGCAATTATTTTTTTTAATTTTTTTTTATTGTGACTATTTGGTTGTGATGATAATGATGTTATGTGATGTGACAATAGTTCACTTTATGCCCATGTTTGATAAAGAGCGAAGTCAGCTCGAAACACGGGCCACAAGGGGGCATGTTCTCAATAAAAACACTTAATCAAAAGTGCAATACGCTATCTGTATTCAATAGTTATGGTGCAATTTCTGGGGCTCCCAGTTAGAGTTATATATTGAATGGTAGGGTAAACCATTATTGTACACGGAGTGACGACGGAGTGCCTCACCATTGGCTTAGCCTGGCGCAGAGAGGTGCATAATTATCCCAGGTTTTATCCTAGGTTATTGTTTATATGCTTATGCATCCGTGCAAACAGAAGAACTCCCACCACTGTTTTCTATGAGTATTGGGTTGGTTGCATTGACTTGTAAAGGTGCACCAACACTGCTGTGGCCATGGGCCAGCGTTTCTTCTGTGAGTAACAGCTTTTACCATCTCGTTGCCCTCCCTGGTCCTATGCCTAACACATTAGGTGATTTCACCTTGCGGCAGGCATAATCCCAACAAATAAAATGATGTACTCACTTCTTGTGCTGCACTGAACTCCTCCTCTTCCTCCTTGGCGGGTACCAGAGGGAATCACATCCAAAATGTCTTCTATATGTTCTTCGTAACTGGCAGGAAGTTGTTTCCTGGGGTCCCTATCAGGCTCAGAAGGCTTTTTCCCTCTTTGAAATATCCCTCCTCAAAGAGAAGTTCTGGGATATCTGTAGGATATATTTGGGTTCGTATAGCAGGATTTATTTGTATCCAGGCAGAATGCACAATCCAGCGGTTCTGCGGCCAAATCCGATATCCACTGTTATATGCCCTGCTGGCCCCCCTGCCTTCTTAAGACTTTCCACTGATCCCCAGGGTAGTCATGAGACTGAAGGAGGAGGATCATTCTCTGATTCTGATCACCCCTTATTTGCTAAGTCGGTCTTGATTTCCATTTCAAAGCTGGCCATTGCCCCCGAGGCACTGATCTTGCATCCAGACCCTGCTGTCCAACCGGAGGGTTTATCAACCTTTCATAGTCAAGGCAATGACCGCTTCATGGGATACCTTCCTTCAATGGCATTCCTTCACAGGAAACTTGCACGGCTACAGCACGGGTAGTTCCCCAAACGGCAGTGTCACATTCTTTTATCTTGGATACGCTAAACGAGAGGTATACACGGATCGGGAGTGGTTAAATGACCACAGAAAGAGGATTGTGGAGGAATTAATGGTCTGATTAAAAATATGTAATCATTATTTCTGGTCCTGCTCTTCCTCATCACAATTTTACACCATTCCCGCCCTCTCTAATGAGATGATGGCTTTATCTACAAGGTCATGAGAGATTAACAGAAGCCATTCTGGTGGAGAGCCCTTCTTACAGAGAGCAAAGAGGAGGAGAGGAGTCTCTCAGTGCAGCACAAGGAGGCGTGCACTGAGAAGCTGTCTGAAAAGCAGTGCAGTCACCTCATATCGTTAAGACTGTGACATGGAATTGCAGGACTGGGATTGATGATATGATATGATAGGTTATTTATAGCGTGCTTAATACCCAGAGGTTTCTAAGGGCGGGCCCTGGCATCGAAATCGAACCTGTCTTCTTGCTTCTAAGGCAAGCACATTGCCCCTGAGCTATCCTCCTGAGACTGGATTTAATGAACATTACTGATCAGTAATCCAGGTTACTGATCAGTAGTCCAGGTTTCCCATGTTCATCACAGAAGGATCATTCACCAGTTTTTACAGATCATGGAATTCATTGTTTGTGTAACCATTTAATGTACACAGTTCTCCCATGCCCTCGTCTCTTTTATCCAATACTGCATGAGCTGTTGGCATCCTCGGCCCTGATCAAATAAAAGCCATACATGAGCAATAGCGATCATACACGACAGTCTGTGCACACGTGTGAGAAAGCATATTTGCTTCAACTGCTCAGAGAATGGTCTATTCCAAGTGTAACTCAAGGTCCTTCAGCATTGAGTTCCAATCACGGCCAATGCCTGCAGCAGTGTTGTATTTTTAAGCTAATAAAGAGAAGTAAAAAAACAGATGTGTACAATACGTTTTTTAATTCCCTAAAACTCAGATACCTACTGGACTGTGATTCTCACTAAGTGATGTCTCTACTACATTCGGATCAGAAACCGCAGAGCTTTTGGGAGTACATATTATGTATTGAGTTGAAATTTGGCGAGTTGCCTCACATTCGACGAAAGCTGTTAAATGCTCTCTAAAGGAGCCAGAAGAGAACTCACTTCAAATCTGTTGTGCACCAAATAGATACCCATCGATTGCAGTTCAGCTTGGCAAAAGAACACTTCCGAGTTTCATACGTAGGCTGCATAAGATGCGAGGCGTGGCAGAAGGCTGGCACAGATTTGAAACAAGCTCTTAAAGATCACATTGCTGGTGGAGCCTGACAACAGTCAGGATGTACGGAGTGAGCGACTCCCCTCTCCACTGGAGCCCTAGTGGGCAAGCAGAGTCCAAGTCCAACAATGCTGAAGCAGGCGGACTAAGAGAGAAGTGAATAATAATGTCTAGCCCGTATGCTGGTCTCGGCACGGTACACAAGCCAAGGGAAATCTTTAGCTTACACGGGATTTTAACCACTTATGTCACCCCTACATATGCATTTACATTTTTTTGTTGTTTTAGGTTTGTTAAAAATTGCATTCGTTATTTTTAATTCGTTGAAATCACTGCATACCAAATATGTAACTGCCACATTTCTCATCGGGCTGCTGCTGTTTAAGAAATATCCAATCCAGTTATAACGTTGTATAATGCCCAGCCCAGTACTTTATGACCAATCAGCCCTCTTGATGTTGTGAGGTCTTATAGGCGGGTGTGGAAGGCTGAATACAGCTCAGACACAGCATCTGTGGTACAAAGAGCTGTATGATCTTTTGTGATGCTGCTTTTTATATGTAGGTAAACATAAAAAACATAAGGGGATACCTTTCTAGACCTGAACACAACGTGTGTACATGTATTATGTAGAGGGCATTCCAGTTGATACCATCACAGCCTCATTTTGGATGGGCCGGAAAATTACACTTGGCAGCAAACCATGCAGAGTTAAGTTCCGGACATTTTTTTCCACCTGCATCACGTTGTCCATGATCAAAATCCCACAGAAGATCTGGGACTGCAGAAGCTGTCACTGATCTTCTTCTGGCAGAATTTCTGCAGGGTTGAAAGCCATTCCATTAGTTTGCATGAGAGAATTAACTTTCCTATTGGTGTCGGTGGTTAAGCTGGGCTGGGTTAGTAGATTTTTCGGGAAGGATCATAACCAAATGCATTATTCCACAAGTTTGTGCTGTCATGTTGGGCCTGTGGTCAGGTGCCATTTGGCACCTGATCATATGCCATGCCCAGATCACTGGGGATTATGTGGAAAAGGCACGTGCATCATGTCAAATTTCATCTAATCATACAGGTAAACACATATTTAATTAATGTCTTGCATTATTGTAAGCCCAAGCAGTGTAGTTGTGTAGATGTTGTGCAAACTGAGGATTTAGAGGCAGTGTTGATTTGAAGTGACCGATACTCCAGAAGGTCAAGGTAACTATTCATTTCCTCGAGTGCTATTTTTGTAGAGTACCTTGTTTTAGTAGTTTCCTTCAATAGTAATTTATTACAGTGCATTATTTAATAGAAAATTGAGATTTAAAAGACCTAATAAATCAATGTTATTTAATGTACTCAAATTAATAAAAATATATTTTAGCACTTTGTAAAGACGGCTTTAGGCGAGAGATAGCTCCATCATTAAATAACGCTTTTAAAAATGGTCTTAGGGTTCGGGTAAGAGGCTGAAGTATAATTGAGGAAATAATGTTCTAACCATTTATAAATGCCTGCCAGGTGCCTCAGCCATTGGCTGCGCTTGCAACGGCCTTTATGGAACAGTGGCACCGGCAGCATCAGAGGTTTTGCTGTCATGTTTGCATGCTGCCGCATAGTAGGTGACCTCTGGCAGTCGGTAAGCAGTGTGAGACGTGCAGGTTGGCACGCCGGCATTCCCACGGCAGATTAAAGTAAGTCCTTTCCCAGTTAACACACTAGCCTAATTGCAAAATTCGTGAGGTTCCAGAATGCAGTTGCTATATTTGAGCTCAGACTGAAGCACCGAGATCTTATTGCCTTTAGACTCTCTTTGCACTACCCGCGCATTGCAAAATCTGCATGGGGTGGAGCAGCATTCTCACCACCTGCTCTTAGAATCTGCAACTCGCTACCCCTATCTCATAAGAGCCATTTCGGAACATAATCCATTGCATCATGGCACATCCCTTATCAGCTTATCTTCACAGGGCTTGACTGGCTTACTCTCAGACCTTCAACACCCAAGTGATTCCCTATGTTTACTATCTCACCACGCATTGCAGGAGACCTACATTTAGAATAGGTGGTATCTCCTCAATCGCCAAATCGCTCCCATAAAGCTGCACCTGATCTGAGTCCAGACATGACTGGACAGCTTGGCCATAGTGGAAAGGAAGCTCCGACTCTCTCATCCTCACCCATGTATTGATCATTATTTAGTATAGATTCATCTCGCTTGCTCTTGAAGTGATTGAAAACCTTGCCCAGAGGGTTGAGTGATAGGTGAAAGACTTCATTGCCATCTCAGTATATTATCAAAGGATGATATAATTCAATCCCTTACTATGTTTAGTAGCCAGATCAATGTAATTAGATTAAGTTGTTGTTGGAGCCTATTTAACTATTTAGAGCCTCATCACGAGTTTGGCCTGAGCCCTTAAATGCGGCCGGTAATGGTATTGCTGCTGCATTTAAGGGCTTGCCAAATAACGAGTTGTGTGGAAAATGGCATTTTTATCTCCAGCCTTTTGCTTGAGGTAAACATGACTATATTCGGGCCGTTTTTGGTGCTATTACCGCCGGCGGTAATAGCGATCCCCTCCCAATGGGGAATGGGGATTTACCACTTCCCCGCATCTCGCAACGGACCGAGTTTCGATAGCACTATTAGCGTTGGGCCGTATTACCGTTGGATTCTGCCCAACTCGTGATGAGGCCCTGTATTATTTAATATTGGTCTACTGCGTTTGATCAGAAAGTCTTACTCTGCAGGTGAAGTAATGGGTTCAAAGAGATTTTGTTACTACTTCAATATATTATACATTCATTGTGTTTTTTACTATCTGAGCTCCACCAAAGCTAAGTTAAGCACCCAAATAAGACATGCAGTTGACAGTTATGTTATTTGATTTTATGTTATGTTAGGTTACTGGGTTGTTTGCTGCATATCCTTCGAATGTCTATGATCACCATGCACTCTGGTGCAGTCTCAAGTTAGCGGTAGTGCTAGGGTTAGGGCATTATATGAATGGGCGGAAAAGGCAAGTACAAGGGTTCTCTGCCTTTAAAATGTCTATGATTTATTTGGATAAAATAACTGCTGTGGTAAGGGTTAGGATTTGGGACGAAAGTGGATAGTATGCAGTGGGGTTATCGATTATTTATTTAATGAATGGGTAAATACAATGACTAACTCCTGGACTAAAGACGAGGCAAAGGAATCATTCTGATTTTGGCTGTTTATTGCACATGTCACTGCATTCTTTGGCAAGTGGTAAATTTTGAGTCATAGAGCATTGAAGAACATTAATTTTGCCTCATATTTTTCCCACACTATGTCAATAGTGCATGTAAAAAGGAATATATTTTAAGTAAATAATGGAGAATTTGTTTGTAAATATTTCAGCAGTCAACATTTTGGTGGTTAAATGTGTGTAATTTAATTTTGCTTTCGTATACTTGCAACACAAAATAGTTCTGTTTTCATAATTTTGGCATACATTATTTTCATTTCACCCTGTACACCGATCAGCTTCAATGAAAATGGCCAATCGGTGGATCTTTCCCTACTATACTATGGCTGAACCTATTTAGGATTGTGAAAGAGCTTACGTAATGTTTACACCCCCTACAACTTCACCTTCTGCGCCCAGGATTCAAACTGTGACCCCCTCTGGAAAGGAGGGTAATGGCAATGTTTGTAAAATAAAAGTAATGTTTACAAATATTGAATATTTTAAAAATTATATGAGCATACCAGCTGTGTCTGCTTAGTCATTAGATGCACCAGCTTTCTATTTCTCTCTCACTCTCTCTCCCCTCTCTCTCTCTCTTTCTCTCTCATACACACACTCTCTCACTTTCCCCCTCTATCCCCTCTTCCTCTCACTGGGGGTGGGTGGTGTTGACAGGTGCATGTTTGCTAGAGTAACAGCACAACCAGAGAATACATACTGGTATCGTGAAGGAGGAGGAAGGCAGTGCTGCGTTTCTTTTAGGGTTACAAGTAGAATGAAAGGAATGAAAGCAGGAGTGACAGATGCATCCCCCATGGTGGAGACATACTGGTATTTGGCGACTTGCTTGATCAACTCCTGGGTCCTCCGGGAATGTTGCCATCATAATGAGGGCGTATTGTCCGCATCGGGGACGTCAGTGGACATGGATAGACACTGTGGGGTGGTGCTGGTTTTCTGAGAGACCTTGTTAGGGAAGACACAACAAGGTTGTGTGTCAGCAACTGCATTTCTTATGTGTGTGGGTTCAGAAGCACTATATACCAATCAACGCCCAAAATGAGAAACGTAATGTTACCTTGGTGTTCACAGAATGAACAGATCATTGGTTTTAATTTGAATGTGACCCTTATCAAGAAGGAAAGACATTTTGAGAGACAAATAGTGCTTATTTTTGGAAAGAGAAGCTTTAAAAAGGTAAATATTTAACTATGCTAACATTGTAAACAGGCTTTAAAGAAATGTTAGGTTCATTTCCAATGATCACTTTCAGTATATATTCAAGTCATAGCAAGAATGTTACACTTGTCTTACTGAGCAAATCACATTTGGAAACCTACAGTAATCGTATATATTTCTTCTGATAGAAGGTTATCACTCTAAGCTAGACAGCCTGGTACACTCAAGTTGTACGCTTTCAAATTACCCTTATGATAAATGGGAAGGGGACAAATGGCACAATGAGGGTTCCCTGCTACGTCACATACAATCAAAGAGCAATTTAAGTGCATAAGAATGACCAAAGCTCTTTTTATTTGACACATTTCCATAATTCACACTGAGCATTTAATTTTTCACAGCACTCGCCCTTATATTAAAGTGTAGTACTCATAAACGATACATACTCATTAACTCAGCATTTTAATGCAAGGATTTAAAAACGAACATTTGTCACTTCACTGTGTTCAAGGTATTTCTTCCTTCTCACTTCCAGAGATAATGTTTCTCCAGCATTGGATCTTTAATAGACTCACATTCTGTATGAATATATCGCAGTCATCAGGCTGGGAATCCTCTGTAACATAGAGCAGTTTATTTTTTAAACTGAAACTTCAGTCACTTTAGTGCTCTAACCTAGTCATTTTGGGTCATGTTGCCCACAGCCAGTAGAAAGGGTTCCCTTAGCTCTTTTTATATGAGTTATTCTTCTTTTTCCACGTTTGTTGAATCATTCACCCCAGTGACATCTGGGGTTGGCTCCTGTTCCGGTGGCCGTTACCCCATTGGAGCAGATTCTCGTCTCGACCGTGAGGCCTGCATCCAGCATGGCGGAGACCAAGAAGAAGAGTCTCTTCAAGGCCCATGGCAGATGCAGCTTGAAAAATGTGTATGTGGAAGACCTCTATGAGGATTGCCTCTATTATTTCCATCCTGCCCACGTCATCCAACACTGCTCCATCTGCCAGCCATTTACAAACAAGATGTTCTGAGATGGCCACTGCAGGTTAGTGGCGTGGCTTGATGACGCCAGGGCTCCTCTGCATCGGTCTGGAGTCATGACTCCCTCAGGCAGAGCAGACCTGCCCAGCATATCCCACTAGCAAGAGGTCGAGGTGGCATGACAATACTTCCCGGAATAGGAAGTCTCGAAAAGACGATGGAGGCCTTAATTGTCTACACCAGCATTGATACAAGCAAGGCAGCTTCTTCATCCACAGTTTAACAGACGCTTCATAAAAAATTGTCATCGACAACCCAGAGAGTCGAGTCTTCGTCTACGACTCCATTGAAGACGACAGTCAGAGCTCTGTCGACGATCCCGTCGACGACCGTGCATAGGATGTCGACCACTACCCCGGCGATGACCATACATAAGTCTACGATCACAACACCATCGACTGGCCGGAAGACTATACCTGCTACACCACCCTCACAGGCTTCAGCCTGAGCTTCCTTACCCAAGGCCTACGCTGCCTTTTGCATTGACCGTAGGGGTCACTCGTCAATGCTGAGTTTATCGGCTATTCCACCTGGGGAAGTTCTACAATTTGCACTTGATTCTGACCTGGAAGGCCCTGTGTGATTCCCCTCCAACTATGAGATCGTAGAGGGACATTCTAGCCCCAAGTTGCCCATGTCCCTACCAATAGCAATCATGGCCACAGTGGCAGTTCCTCCTACCATTCCAGCACAGGGCTTGCAATATCTACTAGCCAGCTAGCATTGGCGAGTAGTTTTTATGCAGAGCAAGTACCGTACTCGACCTTGCTGGCGCATATGAGGATTCTAGAAACTTATTTGTCATTTACTGCAAACACACTTTGTCTGCAGTAAATGGCAAATACAGGTTAGACAGCATTGCAGCAAATATGAAGTGCACTCATGACGACATGTGCCATTTTAGAAAAAACACTGGTAAATATTTTGTCACCAGCCACCTTGGAGCAAGTGCATTTCTCTTAGGTCGAGTATGTAAACTAAGGAACTGACACTGCAGGTCTAGTGTGATTTGTAATAATTTGCAAGGCCTGCAGCAACCCCATCTCCTAGTGTGAAGCCTCCTAGGGACTTCCGCTTGGACATTCTTACAGTCTTGGTGTTGGGGGTGCAACACAGTGTAGTGCACCGTCTGCACCACCACAAGAAATGAGTGGATCCTCTGTACCACAAATCCCAAGTGGATTTGTTGGTTCTCCTCATCCTCCTCCCCCTGGAAACCAGCCACCACCCATCCTAGTGCACAACCTTACAGACATGGAATTTGATGGCAGTGTGTCACAAGAGGATACAACCATGTACACCACAGGCACGGATGAGTTTGATGGTCTGGTGCCATGGAGATGGCAAACCAGATAAAGCTCCTCTTCGCGATTCCCCTCCAGACGAGATTGGGGCCTTACATGCCTTGATGTCAAGGGCCACGAAGAAGTTTGGTTTGGCCCTGCAGGAACAGAGAAAGGAAAGTTTCCTCTACCAGCATCGGGAACAAACCAGAAAATCGATGGTTGCAGTTCCTGTGTTGGAAGACATTTGGGAGGATGGTCTGCTGACCATGACCAAGAAGCAGAGGTTTGATATAAAGAGAACAGGGTGACAGACTCTGCACAAGAATGCCTCAGGGCACAGCCCAGCCCTGACTCTGTGGTATCCACAGCAGCCCGCTAGCATTTGTCTAACCCCTCATCTTGCTCTATCCCCCCGACCCCGATAAAGAAGGCAAACACCTCGATGCTTTTGGGAATTTATCATTTCAACCGCCGCTACAACCATCAAGGCAGCTAATGCAATGGCCATTTTGTCCTGGTATGACAGAGAACTTCGGTTCAAGATGCAACCTATTCTTGAATTCCTTCCGGATGACAAGAAGGGGGAGGCATTTGCACTTCTATGCGAGGGAGAAGCAGCTTCTGACCATGCAATCTCCAACTTTGTGGACATTGTGGACAAAGGTTTCCGACAACTGGGAAACAAGGCTGTCTTAAGCAGGCATGTCCTTTACTAGAATTGACCTCTTACGCAAGAAAGTGGATGTGTCTGCCCTTTCTTTTGGCACTCTGCAGCAACGCCACCACTCCTTCTGCAGGACTTCAATGAACTACCGGTCCTCATTCCGCTGTCCATCATACTGCTCCCCTTCGTACTCGGTGATGGACACCTACAAATCTAAGTCCCAGTGTTACAGAGGTAACCAGCGACAATGCGGTTCCTTACACACCAGGATCCAGACAACCAAACAAACCTTGCCCGACGTGGGGCCAGCCCCCTGACTTTCACACCCTGGTGGGAGGCGTTTTCTCAGTGTGTTCACCGGTAGAAGTCCCTCACCACAGACAGGTGGGTGTTATCCCTTCCCCAGCAGGGTTGCATTCTGGAGTTTGTCAAACAACCACGCACAATCCCTCAGTACAGAAGTTAGAGAAACATCTGCCTCTATTTCTACAGGAGGTCAAGTCGCTCCTGTCAAAAATTGAACGAGTTCCAACCGCTCAGCGAGGGCAATGAGTGTACTCTGCATACCTTCTAGTTAAAAATAATGTGGCAGGTTGGAGACTCATCCTAGACCTTCGGGAACTCAACAAGTTCCTCAAAGCCCAAACTTTCAAAGATAGTAACCCTGCAGCAGGTTTTGTCTCAACTGCAAGAAGGTGATTTTCCTTAGTCCCCAGGATCTAGAGGATGCATATTCCCACATGCCTATCCATCAAGAACACCACTGCAACCTGTGCTTCAGGGTGGCAGGGCACACTACCAGTTCAAGGCCATGCCCTTCGGACTTCGATCAGCTCCTAGGGTCTTCACCAAATGCCTGGCCTAGTCACTCAGGTGTACATGTCTAACTTAACCTAGGCGGCTGGCTGGTATGAGCATGTCCTTCTCCCTGGCACTGTCATACAGCACAGAATATCCAATACTTATAGTCACTGGAATTCTCTGTGAACTTTCCAAAATCATGTCCGACCCCATCTCAGTGAGCACTCTATTTGGCGGCTCAACTGGAAGCACATTCTTGCATTGCTAATCCCTCAGAAGAGAGGGTGCAATCCCTTCTTACCAAAGTACTGCTACTCTTCCAGACATCTCAGTCCACCTCCTAAAATCCCTGCTAGCGATGATGTCTTTGTACATTCCTCTGCTTCCACAGTGCCGACTTTGCATGCGGCCACTCCAGAAATTCTTAGATGCACGCTGGACACAAGCCTCAGGTTCCTGGGAGGACAAGATCCCACTGACACTGCAGTTCAAGGTTGCCCTGAGCTGGTGGTCGATCTGGATGCATCTTGTCCAAGACGCTCGCCTTCGCCTGCCTCCACTGTCACTACAGATGCACTGGGCGTGGATCAGGACATGTTCCTCATTCCCTACCGCCTATGAGGTGTTCAGCACACGATTGCAGATTCCCTCAGCAGAGAGGTTAACTCCTGTCACCAATGGGAACTACAGAAGGCTCAACTCTGCGGGATCTTTAGGCACTCCAGAAATTGACCTCTTCACCACCTACTTCAACAAGAGATGCATGGCATTTGCCAGAAGGTTCCCTCATACAGAGAGCCTTGGGGATGCCGTCAAATTCCCCTAGGAGGGGAAGTTCCTCTACGCTGTCCTCCTTATTCTCCTGTTGGCTCGGGTGTTAAGTGTCTTCAGACAGCATCTGTGCAGCCTGATCTTAGTGGCCCTTGCCTGGCTGAGAGAGTTCTGGTACTCTGACCTCCCCGCCCTGTCCTCCGCCCTGCCGATGAAGCTGCCTCCTCCAAGCGTTCTTCTTTCCAGGAGCAATGGCACAGTGCTACACCATGACCCGGCCTCCCTGAACCTGACGACCTGGCTCCTACACTAATAGAATCCTGCAATATTCTACTATCTGCACAAGACTGCAAGGAAATTCTAGCCAAATCACGCGCTTCTGCCAAACTTGCCAGTTACAGTAGTAAATGGACACGTTTATCGCATTGGTGTGCAGCACAGGACCTTGACCTGTTTCCAAGTCAGCCTAAGGACATCTTAATTAATTAATTAATTAATTTAATTAATTAATTAATTAGGCTTTATATAGCGCTACAAACCCTCAGGTATCTGAGCGCTGCTTATTATTACCCACGGTGTGTGGCGCTCATTTATCGACCTCGGAAGGATGAAAGGCTGAGTTTGGCCCCGCCGGGATTCGAACCTGCGTTAACAGGCTCTGCACGGGTGTCAAAGCGGGCGCTCTACTCGCTGTGCCACTTGACCGGCTACCACAGGCTAAATCGGGCATGGCGGATTCCTCCATCAGAGTGCACATCGCGGCTATCACACTTTATACTCACTTCTCATCCACACATGCTCTGTGGTCCAAACGTTTGGTTAAAGAATTCTTGAAGAGACTCTTCCGTTCCTTCCCACTGTTCCGGCAGCCAGACCCGTTCTGGGAACTGAATATCATCCTTTCCAGGCTCATGAGACCTCCCTTCGAAGCTATGCATAAGGTTCCACTCGGGTTCCTGTACTGGAAGACTGCCCTACTAGTTGCCATCACGTTGGCTAGACGAGTAGGCGAGATGCAGGCCTTTTCTTGCAAAGCTACCTACCTGGTTTTACACAAGTTCAAGGTGTGACTACACGCCAACCATTCATTTGTGCCAAACGTTCCTTCGGAATTTCACCACAATGAGCCAGTGGCATTGCCTGTTTTCGTCGGTTCACCTTCCTCTCCTGAAGAACACTCACTGCATTCTCTGTATAAGGTGAAATATTATGTATCCCACACAAAGTCATTTCAGAAGACCTCTCAGCTTTTTGTGACATTTGGTCCATCTGGAATGGGGAACGCACTTTCCAAATCGTCAATTGCCAGGCAGATTTACTCCTGCATCCGCTTTTGTCATCATCAAGCGGACTGGCCTCCCTGGCCAACCCAGGGCTCATCCTACAAGGGCTGTTGCCACCATGACAGCCTTCCTCTCCGGGGTTCCCCTGCAGACATTTGCAGGGCCACAATCTGGTGATCTGTACACACCTTCACAAGGTTTTACTGTGGCAACAGGGATTCCACGGCAGAGTTAAGAGTCAGCCAGGTGGATCTACCGATCCTGTTTGCATAAGGTCTGTGTCTCTTGTGGTGAGTGTTTACTACAAGGAGCTTACATCCGCCCATTATGGTTATGTGGTACTCCTTTGCAAGCTATTCATACAGCATGTGAATCTATGAATGATCCAATGCTGAAGAAGGAATAAATTACTTACCTATAATTGCTGTTCTCCAGCATTGGCATCTTTCATAGATTCCCATGCGACCCTCCTGCCTACCCCGCTTGGCTCTTCTTGGCTCATATTTCCACTTAACGCGGGCAGTGCCAAAATCTGAAGATGGTCTCAATGGGTGGAGCTAAGGGAGCCCTTTCTATTGGCTGTGGGCAACATGACCCAAAATGACTAGGCTAGAGCACTAAAGTGACTGAAATTTTTATTTTAAAAATACACTTCTCTATGCTACAGAGTATTCTGTGAGGGGTCAGAAATGCGCGGCGGACAACTTGGTATAGGTTTTTCACAATTAGTCATTTTATAAATGATAAGGGTGTCATAGACGCCTCGCTATCCCTAACCTAAAGAGGATTTCCCTACCTGTCAAAATGGGACTAAAGAAAAACACTCTACTAAAAGGAAGCTGCCTTTTACACTTGAACATACAATAAACATATAAAGGTAGAACATGGCATTTCAGGTTCAACAAAAAGAACAGTTGCATTCAACATAAACCTGGTAATTAGGTATTCTTGTAACCTGAGCCAAATTCCCTTCCCCAGGTTTAAAGCAGGATCTCCAAACAAAGTTCAAAATAAAAGAAGTTCAATTGTAAAGCACTTTACATTGTTTCCACAAACACAAAGGGCCTCATTCCGAGTCAGGCAGTCCGGTAAAAAAGTGCAGGTGTCCAAGGATACCGACAATTTACTGGACCGCACGACTACAGGAGTGCCTGTGGGGATCCTGGGTTACATCCAGCTAAATGCTGGAGGTAAGCCAGGCATCATAACAGCCAAAAAAGCCCTTGTTACCACCACCGTAATGATGGCAAATTCCTGGTGCCGGTAAAGGTAAGGGCCAGATGCCGGTATCCTGGCACCTCTACCGTCAGGAGACCAGCATATTATCTTATCACTGTTATTCAATATTTTAAAATCACTTCTCCTTCTGGAAAAACGAAACACTTCCACAATTCTTTTTGATTCACAACAGGGTTCTTGTCAGGATGATTTTTAACACAGTTTATCAAACACAAGCGTGGCTTTGCCACTTTCTTTTCTTCATAACCACAAGACAGTACTTCAATGTCTTCTTCCTGGTTCACTGACCTGCCAGGACTACCACTTACAATCCCTTTACTGGTGTTCCGTTCACGCCTGCTAGGATAAAAGCTCCTAACACACTCTGGTGAGGTTTGCTTCATACTTTCAGAAAAGTCCTTGAATTTCAACAGCATTGATATTCATAACTTCTTCTGTGATGACACAATTCACATTCGTGCTGTTTGTTCCCCTGTGTCATTTGCCACATGCAATGCAGGTTATATTCATCTCCTTCTTGATACCTCTTATGAGGAGGGCTTCTCTCTTGCCACTCTTGATCTCTCAATCTTGCATCACACAACTGCTTACAATGCCTCTTTATAACATTTGTCTTTCTTTGGCTTAGGCAATGCTTGTTGGTGTATTGCATAATTATTTCCTCTTCCCCCTTCTGGGAATATTGGTTAAAATTTGTCTGCAATATCGTTCTCCTATTACTTGGCGAATGTGGGTTATAAGTTCTCTGAAGTTTTGCGACCTCTATACTTTGGCAATGATGGTTATTGTTCCTCTTCCGTATTGCCCCCTCTTTGCTTTGACCATGCAAGTCTTTATTTGGTTTCCATATTGCCCCCTCTTCATCTTGGAAATTGTAATTGTAACCTTTCTTTTCTGGCTTTGCTTTAAAGTGTTTGTTACGCCAATAAGACTTTCTTCCATTAGTACGATATTCAAATTATGGATTAGTGGTCAGTGTTTGACTACTGAGCGTTCCGGGGTTACCTAAAACAGGCCAACTCACTGGTTTTGCTTCATGCGTCCGCTCGAACCGCTGCCTCTGCTTCTTCTGATGCTCTTCAAACATTCAACAGCTTCGATCGTGTTCCCGCTGCCCGCATGGCTTGTGAAAGGAGCCTGCCTTGCTCCTCCTGCACTCCGGTGCTCGCCAGTCACCAGAAACGGCAAAATAGGGAGAGCTCCTCTCGCCCCAGGGACAGCCTGCCAAAACACTGCTTCCCGCTGCTCGAACTCTGCACTTCAGGTAAAAGACTGTCTCAGGACCGACATCCACTTCTACACCAGCGGCAACTCTGGTGTCTTCATTTCCCTGCTTCAGCGACTGCGGCTCACAGCTCCTACTACTGCTCCACCTCTGTGTTCTAATGGCCTGCACCTGAGGGGGCCCTAAGTACCTCAAAGTCCTGCTCAGGTGTGGGACATTAGGAAAATGTAACTGCACACTGCAGTTTTGTGCCTCTGAGCCCCTCTTCCTCGTCCCAGTACATAGGGCACTGTGGAACTTGAAGGCCGCCAATGTTCTAATTACTTTCTATGTTCTGAATATAACCTTCAACTTTATTTACTTCACTCTTGTTATTAAATGCACGTTTGGGAAGATATTTTAAAAGGATAACTGGTTGGTTCAGACTTAAGGGAGAATCATATTCATCAGACGCTAGAGTATTAATGCGCAAGTTCCTATGTTGATCAAAACATTTCACTACTAACAAGATGGGTAGCCTTTGGAAGGGAAGCCTCACTCTGACAACAAGCCATTAAATATTCTCATATCATGTAAATCTCATCTTCTGAAGAGGACAAATACTGCATCTCTCCTAACAAAGGCCTCCTATAACCTTAGGGCCTTTCTCCTCGCAGATGATCCTCCCCGATTATACCTCCCCCATGGTTAGGATCAGGTAGTGGCTGCCTTCCCTGGGTCACCTGGAGGAGACTTTAGGCAGGGTTTCTGTGAGGACTCTGTAGGATTCATCACAATTCCCAGCGTGACGATGGGGAATATTCATACAGCACATGGGAATCTATAATCTAGCTGGTAAGATAGCTCAACGGTTTGAGCGCTCGCTGCTGCTATCTGAGTGTGATCTGCAGGTTTGAATCCCGGCAAGACCAACTGAGCCTTTCATCTTTCCGAGGTTGATAAATGAGTACCAATTTCGATTGGGTGATATTGTATGCAAATATGTGCTCTGTAAAGCACTTTGGATTAAGGTGCTATATAAATAACACATCATTATCATAAAAGATACCAGTGGTAAGTTATTCCTTCCTCTCCCCAAAAATGGGATTGTTGCAGAATTTTAGAAAAGGAGGGGCTGAGAGAGGAATCCTGGTTACAGCATTATGACGTCTGTGTTTATGGCGCTGTGCATGGCCAATGCCCAGTATGTAGGATTGCAATTATGTGTTCATATTTCTTTTTTTTGCCAATATGTTTTTATTACAAGTTTTCAACATAATTGAACAAAGCCAAATACTATCTTTTCAGAATGTGTTAATCTTATAAAACAAATTCACTTTCTGTTTGTTAAATGTAATTAAATATGGATTCTCTTCATTCCTATGTAAAAAAGATGTTTAAAGTAATTTTATACCGGAATATATTATTGCTTGTTGTACTGTAATTGCTATATTGAAATAATCATAATAAAATGTGTACATGGCACTGCATTATGGACCTTTTGACAGTAACTAGCCAGCATGTTAGATGTAACAGTTAAACAGCTTCAGGCGATTGCTCGCCTTCATAAATCTGGTTTTGATATGTGCAGTTTAGTGGCCATACCATTTCCTGGATATGCTTGAGAAAAACAGAGCAGTGGATAACTCACATGCTGGAAAATGCATACATAATCACAAGACACTGACATACAGATGTTATCAACTAGGTTATCCCGAAGAAAAGATTATAGAAACTGGGTTATTATTGATGCACTGAATGAGGCTTCCTTCGCAACGTAACTATTCCCTCGGTAATTAAGTTAATATATCTAGACCCACTAATTGCCCATAATGATTTTACTTAGGGATACAAGCGATATGCCTCCTGGGATTGGATAAAGCTTGTTAGCAGGCAAGCGGGAGTGGCAGCAGTTTAACCCTTACTGGCTGTGGGATGCTCTGGACATTACATGTCCTTCCTCTAAGAATCCTGACTGGGCACGGCCCAGAGCATGGGTCCCATCGGCAACTAATAAGGCCTTTCCAATCTCTCTTTGATACCAGAACTCTCTGGCCAATCAATATATATATTAGACACTTAAAATCGCAGCAGACGTGGAATCATTAGTTTTACTGATTTGTCAATACTGATGATAGCTCAGTTTAGTTTATTAAAATGTATAAAGTGTACAAACCAAAATGCACAATTAAGGTTCTAAATAGTACATTAACCATACCAGTATAGTATACATAAATACAAATCACATAATATATATTTTTTTGTTGATGATTTGTTGAGTGTGTCAAAGTCCCCAGCCTCATTCAGGAGGCGGGTCATCAAGGGGCCTGGTGCCTCTCCAAGCTAGCAGGGGCATATGCTTGGGATGGTATGGGGCAGAGGCGTAGAGAGGATAAGGCCTGAGCGGGCAAGGCCACTTAAAATCTGTAAATGCCCACTCAGCAAGCAGCGCTGTGTCGGTGTTTACAGGTATCACTTTATTTGCCAACAGAGGAGCAGGGATTGTTCTTGTCTCTGACGCTTCGCGCATGTCAGGAATCAGGAAGCTCTTCCTGCTTCCTGGTTCCTGCCTGTGTGGAGTGGGCGGAGCCGGGTAACCTATGAGCAGCTGAGGATGCGACAGCAGCGAATCTGGAGGGAAACAGGTAAGGTAAAAAATGCTAAATTCTCAATAACTTTATTTCGCCAACATGACCATAAAAGTGCTTGGCAACTCACACAAAATATAGACAACAATTATAAACCAATAAAATATTCGTGTGAACCCATGCAAGAACCAGTTTGTCTCTGGGGTGTTGGGAGTAAAGACATGTTACAACACACTCCAACACAAAGAATATAGGCAATACTAACGTGGCCACATGTGATCATAAGCAATACCTTTTTGCCTATTGGATCTTCAATATGAGAGCATGATTCGAACATAGGGTGCCTGAATGTTTTATACGACTTATGAAATAACTATGACCTGCAACCTTGCCATGATGTTAGTGAGGTCCCTCCATTTACAATAAAGCTTGTAACTTCGCCCAAGGCTTATTATGATCAAATTATTCATGTATTAAAAAATAATTTTGAGTAGCACTGGATCTGATTAGCCAGGCTCTAAAATTAAAGCTGATCACTATACGGTTAGACATCAAATTATCTGTTCTTCTACAGGCCAAATGGGCTTCATTATTGCTGCATATATTGCCCATAATAAAGTAAGGTCTTAGATAAAATCTCCTGAGGTTGTTGTACTTAGACCCTCCAAGATATTGGGGCATGAAATTGAACATTTTGAGGCATAAAAGGGCACATTTGGTGGCACAAATTGTATTTATTGCAGCATTTTTGTGGCACATTTTTTATTGACTGCAGGGTGTAAGACTGGCAGGTTGCAAGTAAGAGGCAGTGTGTGAGGCTACAAGGGAGCCAGTTTGTCATTGTTAGCATCTTTTGTATCAATTGAATAGGATGCGTCTGAGATGTCACAGAGGTGACAGAACAGTTTTTGCTTTACTCTACTTTTTTGCTTTGATGTGTGTGCCTATCTAATATTATTAACTTTATTGATCATTATCAGTTGTAATTGTAAAGATATTCCCCTTCTATGTCCTCTAAGCAACCACACAGCCCATTCACCAAAATCCACTCACAACTTACCCTCCTAAACCTCTCACTCTGCCACTCGGCAGTCATGTGAATGTGAAGGTGTTCTGTCATACGGCCGAGTACAACTCGCACTCACGAATTCCTGCCACATACCAAACCCTGCTTCCAATTCACACCTTATGCTCCCCAATTCCTCCTGTAGTCTACAGTCCTTCATTCCTTCTCACTCCTTTTGAACTGTTGCATCTTGTATCATTTCTCACATTCCATCTCACTCTTCCCCCATCCTTTCTCCCAATCGGCAGCTCGCTGCCTCTTTCTGGCCAACCGTTTCCATCTCTGCTTTCTGGCCCACCACCACCCCTGTAGCACACCGCTACCTCTGCTTTCTGGACTTCAGCTCCGTCTGTGCTCTCTGGACCTTCGCTCCCTCCTTGCTTCTAGACCTCTGCTCCCACTCTGCTTTCTGGCCCACCACCCCACCTCTGGCCCCATGCTCCCTCTCTGCTCTCTTGACCACTGCTTCACCATCTGGTCCTCTGCTCTCCCTCTGCTTTCTTGCCCATCATTCCCCATCAGGCCCATCGCCCCCCCTCTGTCCTTTGCCCCCCATTCAGTAAATATTTTTGTTGTGTGTAAATGTAGGTTTTGGGCTAGACCCTGAAAAAATTGAGCTTCTAAAAATAGAGCAGAGAATGTGCTGTTTTTAGATGCTCCATTTTTGGAAATGAGCTGGTCACCTTATTCCCAGAGGTCAACTACACATTTTCAGGGGGCTGAGCTGTAGTGCAAAAGATGCACTGGCCAGCCGCATTGTATACATTAGTTTATGGAACGCCCTCCAGACACTAATGTTCTACAGGGTCCCAGGGCATTTCACTGTGACAGGCCCTTAAAGGGCCTTTCACAGTAAAATATGATTAAAAAAATATGTCTATCCCGTTTGAGAAATAGAAATGTTATGTTATGTTATGTTAAAGGATATTTATACCACGCACTATCACCACTGAGTGAGAGAGAAGCTTTTCATACCGCTGCTCTCAAATCTAATAAAAAGAAAAGACCCTGTTATACAATGTTCACCCCTCTGTGCCTATTCCAAGCAGGTGCATGTGGTTGCCTTAGTTTTGTGCACATTTAAAAGCACTTCCTGATTGTAAATTTGGGGAGTGTTTGTAAATGTACAGAAACGCCCTCTTACTTGCGCAAAGAGGTCAAAAAGCTATCTGAATGGGTGTATATGAGATGTGCCCATTCAGATGTCCTTTGTATATTGGGCTGTTCCTTTTGTTGGCGTGAGTGATGAGACGTGCTTGTGCTTTTCATTACTTGTGCCCAAAAAAGTTTTGAGAACATGGCACTTTGTTTCTTTTTTTTTTAACCCTGTTTTTGCAAAAACAGGCGTTTTCGCTGGTGCTTTTGCAAAACGGCCAATTTTGAGCTTTTTAAAAAAGAAACTGCTGTTTACGCGGCATTTTGCGGGAGCGCAACATCGTTTTTAGATGGAGGGTCTGACTAAATAATGCAGATCAACATGAAATGTTTTTACAGTTTTGCTAGTATTCGGAGAGTAAGGGCAGAAGTCTGTCAAGGCCACACCCCAATGTTTGTATCTTCAGCAACCGGTAGTAATGTGCATGCCAAGCATCATCTAAATATTGCTTATACCCTACAAGAGATGTGCAATCCCAATACCATGCTGCAGTTGGAGATCGTATGCTAGTGGTGAAATCTTCTTCCCGACATCTTTGCTGAATTTCAGAGGACAGGACTCATTTGTCTTTCGGTAAAATATTGTGTGGGGGGTCAACCAATAGTTGCTATAATCGAAAAACATTGATACTTTTTTAAATGCCTGCAGCACGGCAGCCGTTTGCCACCCTCTTGCCCTAGCCTAGCACATCCTGGAGGGCATTCCTGTATTTGACCAGAGAGGGTGTGCTCCAGATACAAACCCAATATAACAAGGGTTTGTTTGCCACTATTCGTCCTATTTAGCCTAACCATGTCTCCTCATGTAACAGGATTGTCAGTGTGCCCTTAGGCCAATTCGGCGCCCTCTTTAGAAACGCATTTTCGTAAACCTCTAGTGATTTGACTGTTACATGGCCCCAGATCTCAGCACCACAAAATACCGCTTGGCGTGATTGCATTTTATATATACTTAAAGCTGGTCATAGGGTTCCACCGCCCTGAGCTTTCGTACATTTTGCTATTGTACCGTCCTAATATGACGTTAGATGTATCCCCCTGTAGATACCAATTACCTGAATCCATAAGCCTAATGCCAGGAAGGTAATCAAAGGAGATAACCTGATCAATGGTGTCCCCACCAATTCGAATGTTTAGTTTGGTGTAGGTTTTAAAAACATGGTTTTTGAACGGTTCGGCGTGAGGCCCTTATCATCACAGAAGGCCATGAACAATTCCTCCTTAGCCCTATTTTGGTCAATGACACCAGAACTGTGTCGTCCGCAAACATCCATACTTACTGGATATTTATCCCTGCCTAGTGATGGTGCATCAGTTGCAGCAGACAACAACAGCTGTATTCCTTTGTACAACCAAAACAGTGTGGGCTGAAGGACGCATCCGTGCCATACCCCTTTCTGTACATCGATAGCAGGAGTTACAGTCCCACTCAAACTCCATCTTACCTCAGCCATGTTTTCACTATAGAGTCATCTAATTGCTTTAAGGAGAGTAGATAGGATACCAATGTTCTCCAACCTTTCCCACAATTTATTACGAGGTACTTCATCGAAGGCTCTTCGAAGATTAATGAATATAGTAACTAGTTTTATGTTCCTTAAGGTGACATATTTTTTGTGTTAAGGGGTTCGTCCTGACGACCTAGTCTGTCGTGCTGACCTCTCTATGAAACCCAGCATGTAAATAACTGATGCAGCTGTGACTACATATCCATGTATTGAGGCGGTTAAGTAAAACCTTGGCCAAGGTCTTACCTATGGCATCCAGCAAGGAAATTGGGCAGAAATGATTTGGGTCATTACTTCTCCCTTTTTTAGAAATGGGACTAATGACTGCCTTGGTGTGCAGTCATTTTTTCGAAAACATAATGTCGAAAGACAATAATGTCGAAAAAAAAATATCGAAAAAAAAAGTCGAATTCTTTTTTTAAAATTATATATTTATTTTGGGGTCCGGGAATTAAAAAAAAGGGGGGTAACAAAAAAATATAAAAAAGAGGGATTGAGGGGGAACCCCCCATTTCGAAAAAAAAACGTATTGAAAAAGAAATTCGACCTTTTTTTCGAAATTTTGTTTTCTCGAAAAAATGACTCGACATTTTTGTTTTCGAAAAAATTAGTATGAACCAACTGCCTTGTTCCAAGACTCTGGTGTTCGACAGACAGAATAATGCCATTAAATAACCACACCACAAAAGGTCCACAGACTGTGGGTTCAGATTTTGAAAAATCAATCGATTAGCAATCAGGCCCTGGTGCTGTATTGCTTTTTTGGGCAATACGAATATCAGAGATTGAGAAACTGGATGGGTTCTTTGTACATTTCAGAAGATGTAATTTGGCCATTTTGCCCCAGTTGTCAAACTAGGGAGCCCTGTTGGTTGCTTTTTTAACAATTGAGAAGTTCGGTTTCACAACTAGGGGGAAGGTATCGTTAATGATATTTTCATAGGCTTTGATAACGTCCCACAGGGGTAGTTGGTTTAGGAGCACATTCTCTACATGAGAAATAATTTGTCTATACATTTTATGAAACAGTCTCCGTTTTGTCAATTCAATCCCATGTGATGGCTATTCTTGAATTGCCCTCTGAGGCAATCAGTACTGCATCCGTGATTGGGCCACTGACTGCTCCTCGGTGCAATAAATTACTCAAAGTTAGGTTGAGTGGACGATGGTCACTCTCCTTGTGAGGAATGACGGTAAAGTCTTTCAGCTGTTTCCATGCTTCTGGGGTTAGCAAGATGTAATGAAAATTGCTAGAGTTTGAGCCACTGGAAAAAGTCACAGACGCAGTGTTGTCCCCCAGTGCCCTGCAGGTGACAGTATTATTACTGGCATTATGGGCAAAGGCGGGCATGAGTATTTTCTTATGTGGGAATACTGGCATATATTGGTGCACCAGAATGGACATGTGTGGGTACAATCAGTATGAAAAGGTTTTTTACTCTTGCAGATTATTGGCATATAGTGGGCAAAGGAATTATGAAAATGTGTTGAAAAATACTCCTGGGTATTGTTGGTGGCATCTAATGGACTTGTTTCATGTCTTACCCTACAAAACCGATTTTAAACTATGTGGCTTTTTACCTAATTTCACAGAAAGTGTACTGTGAAATGTACCTTTTACCCGATTATTTAAAACATGACTGTTTTTTGCTCAATCGCTCCTGCGCATTCGGCTGTGGGAAGAACACGCCCCCTTTTCTCTGCAGGGTCCCCTTTGGGTGGGCCCTACTACATTAGCTACAGGCCGCACTTGTTAAACAATCCTGGCTACGCCTTTGGTGTGGGGAGGATCCACTGCACATCACGCCCCACTTAGTTCCGTCTGAGGGCAGCTGACAGTTACATGGTCCCAACTGATGGATGGACCCCTTTCAGGGAAATGTCCCTTACACATGGGGTGCATTCGCTGGACAAGTTCCCAAATAAATAGTTAAAGCTTACATGTCTATTTGCCTGTCTTTTGAGCCCTGCGACAGAATTGACAAGAGACATGCACATATTGCAGACGAAAATGCTTCACGGTTTGCCAAAGGAACGTGGCAGTAAAGAAAAGAGAGGAAGTTACAATGCAATTAGAACACAGAAGAATGGTGCGGGGTGGAGGTGAGCAACACAATATGTTGACCCGGTACCAGCAACAGAGGAAAGCAGCGCAGAATTTGTAAATGGTGGTGAGTAAATGTAATTTCCAAAAAGGCGCTTGCAAGTGAATGTGTAAGCACAAGTCAAGTGAGGAGGAGTCGAGGTGGCAGTGGCTTCTCCCGTGAGAAATTTTTTAAAACAATGGGTTTACAGCGCACTTTTTAAATAGAATTGGGGAAAAGGAGATAGAATTGTAAATCGGTTCCAAAAGGGATAACGTGAAATAGTTCAGTAGATACAGGGTCTTCATAAATAAAAATCATGGGGCCAGCTCAACCATATATGCCAGCTTTGCCACTGTAAAACATATCTTTGTGTGACTGGGCGCAAAGAAAATCAAGAGACTTGTATTAACTATATTTCTCCAGTATGGGGTTTGGCATGGATTCACATGCTCATGAATATTACCCATTGTCAGGCTGGGAATCCTCAGTAATAAAGAAAAGCAGTTTGGCCTTAGCCTGAAAACTGCATTTCTCCTCTAATAATCAATCACTGTCCTTTGGGTCATACTGCCCGCATCCAAGGATAGTCGTCTCCCTTTGGATTTTTACCGCACGTTTCAGTGTTGGGAGTCCTCTCATCTTGCTCTTTGAGTTTTTTGCTATTTTGAGTTTTTTCAGATAAAGTTTAGGCTTTTTTCTCCGATTTGTGTCCATCATCGATTGACTATCGGCAGCGGGCATCCTTTGTCGCCGAAGATCTACTTTCATTGCTGATCTTCTCTTCATGTTTTGGGAAGGCCCAGGCTTGGGCCCACTTCGCACCTTGACGATGTCTGAAGAAAAGTGGAGTATTTTCAAACTCTGTGCCAAGTGTGGACTGCGGAACTTCTACATCGAGGATAGGCACCTCAAGTGACTGCATCCAGACCTCCACGAGGACAGATGCAAGATTTGCTATGGGTACCTGGCTAAGACAAAGCAGGACCACTATTGAAGGTTGGTGTCATGGCTCAAAGAGGAGAAAGCCTCTGACTTGACCGCCAGTCATAGTCATGCCTTGTCCAGGACCAGCTGGTCCCATGAGTGTCTTTGAGGATGCCCCTTCCCAGGGGATCCAAAAGAAGGTAAAGTGCCACGCCGTAGAGTCCTCGAGGGTTGCCTTGGCTGCGGGTCCCAGTTTAAGACGGACCAGATCCCCATCTCCTTCTCGGGCCATGGTGAGCCTGCCTGTTGGGGATGAGGCCTTATGTGAGGATGTCCCTGACCCATTAGAAGCACAAATCATCGTCAAAAAACAAGGCGGCGAAGGAGAGGAGAGGAAGACTCCATTGGCGGCCTCGTCTTCCAAGGTGTCTACTCCGTTGACTGCTGCCCCATCGACAGCCACGGTTCCGTCTACGACTACGACCCCATCAACGGCTTCATCTACATCCGCTTCATCAGTGACCCCGTTGATGAGCATCATTACTTGGGCAATGGGGGATCCTGTTACTACCATGGTGTCTCCGGCGAAGACTACGGCGAACCCACGAGTGGCTGTGCCTCCATGGCCTCCTATGGCTGCTCCGCCCACGACCATGGAGGATACGCCTGTCCGCGTGCCCATAGTCTCTACCTTCCCGAAGGATGCAGAGAGGTTGAGGGAGCTGCTTCCTCCTAATGATTTCCTCCCCAGGCCTGTGAGGATATCTTTGGCTGGTTTGAGGGGGTCTCCAAGAGGTTCCCCACAGATCTATACCAGCTCCGACGACCACCACTTGCCCGAAGGCTACTATTCGGACCACGAAGCAGGCCTCAGCCCCATGTACCAGGAGTGATCTCCGCAAGGGGAGCCTGCTCTACCTTTTGGCCACTGAAGCATTTTAGTCCAGAACCTTTGCCAGTTTCTCCTTTCGCACCTCAACCAACGCCCAGGGACATGTCACTAGCCATTCTGATGACCCTCCACACCTTGGTGTCGGAAATACAACAGGGGCTAATAGCTGCCCTGGTGACTGGCCCAGTCCATAGCCCTCCTAGACCACCAGCTAGGAGTCCTCCTAGACCAGGTCCACCAAGATCAGCCCTACCAAGCCGAAGTGACAGCCTAGCCCCTCAGGACCGAAACGCTTGCTGGAAATGCCACAACTGGCACCGTCCCAGAGGATTGTCACTCCAGTTGGGGATGTACCACCGCACACCCACACAAGCGCTGACACGGACACTACAGCTAATGATACATATGAGTATGCCGACTATGTACCAGCTGATGGGGAGCCGCTGGGTGTCAATGAGCCTTGCAGGGCATCACCCCCAGACGAGGTTGCCTCTTTTCATGACATGATTTCAAGGGCATTTGTTCTCTGTAACTTGGTACCAGAGGAGAAGAAGAAGGGTTTATTTTTCAACGCCGAGAGTCCTCACAGAAAACCGTCATGTCAGCCCCTTTGCTGGACGATGTCTGGGAGGAAGGGGTGGGTCTGATGAAGACGCCTAGGACCGCTCCCTCTAAGAGAGATAGGCTGGAAAAGAAGTACAGGGTCCTGGACTCGGCCTCCAGATGCTTCAGATCGCAGCCTTCTCCAGACTCTGTGATGTCTTCCTCTGCCTAGCTGCCAGTTAGCACTCCTTGAACCCATCATCCACGTTCATGGTGCCTCCGGTCCAGGAGGGGAAGAAGCTTGGTGCAGTGGGGAAGCACATCATTCACACCGTGGCTTCCACTGTCAAGGCCGCCAATGTCCTGGCCATCCTGTCCTGCTACGACAGGGAGCTCTGGTATAAGCTCAGGCCAATCCTGGATTTCCTCCCAGAGGACAAGAAAGCAAAAGCTGTGGCACTGGTCCTGTAGGGCAAAGTGGCCTCTGACCATGCCATCAAAGTGCCTTTGGCTATTACAGACTTAGGCTTTCACCAGATGAGCAATAGAGTGATCCTCCGAAGCCAGGGTTGGCTGAAGGCCATGCATTTTAGGGCAGACATACAGTCCAAGGTGGTGAACATACCCTTTGATGGGGCCAATTTGTTTGGCAAAACAGTGGACGAGACGCTGGAGGCAATTAAGACAGACATGGAGAGGCTTGCTCACTGGGAACACTGCAGCAGAGGAGATCATCATCCTTTCGGTCTGCTAAAGAGAGGTCTGGCAGATCCTCCAAGGCTTTCACCACCCCTTATCATCAACCCTCCCGATCCTCCACCCAGGAGGCCTACAGAGGCCGCTCACAGGACTGCTGCAGCTGAGGACAAAGTTGTCATCTCGCTCAGGCCAGGACGCAGGCACCCAAGCAGGCCTAAACCGGCCATGGACCTGGGCCCCCACTTTCATGCCGCAGTGGCAGCTAACAAAGTTTGTCGACAAGTGGAAGACCATCACCACAAATGGGTGCTGGACGTCCTTCATCGAGGGCACACCTTGCAGTTCCAACATAAGTGCCCTTGCATTCCCCCTATGGCCCGTCAAGAATTACACTGGGCCCAGCTACTACAGGAGTTTCAGGCCATCTTAAGAAAAGGGACAATAGAGCCTGACCCCCAGCACCTGCGGGGCTCTGGAATGTACTCCAGATACATTCTGGTACGGAAAATGTCAAGAGGGTGGTGGCCAATCCTGGACTTAAAGCGCCTCAACAAGTACTTCTAATTGCAGAAATTCAGGATGGTCACGTTGCAGCATGTGCTCAGCCAGCTGGACGAAGGGGATTTCTGTGGACCTGGAGGATGCCTACTTTCACGTCCCCATTCATCCAAAACATCAGAAGTTCCCATAGTTTGTGGTCCAGGGACGGCACTATTAGTTCAGTACCCTTTCCTTTGGCCTGAAATCAGCACCAAAGGTGTTCACGAAGTGATTGGCTCCGGTAGCAGTGCATCTGTGCCTCATCCGCTCCTGCTCTCATGCGATGGCAAACCAGCACAAAGCAGAGACCATACGCCTTCTGACGTAGTTTAGATTCTCCATCAACTATCCGAAATCCTGCGTGGAGCCATCGCAGAGCCACTTTGTTCCTCGGCACCCATCTCAACACCGTTGCGTGCCTGGCTTCCCCCTCGGAGGAGGGAGTGGGGGCCATCCTGGGCAAGGTACACGCCCGTCATCGGTGAAAACCGCTTTGGTGCAAGCCATCAAGTCACTTTTGGGCATGATGTCCTCCTGCGACCACCTGGTCCCATTGTGCAGGCTTCAGATGAGGCCTCTTCAGGAGTTCCTGGATGCACAGTGGCTGCAGATCACTGACACTTGGACAGACAAGGTGACCCTAGCTGAGAGTTCCGGTAAGCTCTGCGATGGTGGGGAGTGTGCCCACATCTTACGCAAGGAGCTCCTTTTCAGAAACCACCGTTCCAGACCACGGTCACCACGGATGCCTCCCTAGAAGGGTGGTGGCCCCACACTGGAAAGTCCCACACCAGGGGTCTCTGGCTGCCAGAGGAAAAGGACCTCCACATCAATGTCCTGGAACTTCGGGCAGTCTTCTGGGCCCTCAAGTCGTTCCTACCTCAGCTTCGGGGGAAGGTGGTGCAAATCTTCACAGACAATACCACCATGCTCTACATCCAGAAGCAGGGCAGGATGTGCTCCCCTGCACTTTCCCTGGAGGCCCAGACTTTGTGGCACTGGGCCATTCTTCAGGATGTGTTTCACGTCCCTTTTCATCTGGTGGGCATCATGAACACCATTGCAGACTCGCTCAGCAGGGAGCTGCGGTCCTGCCACGATTGGGAAATTCAGCAGGTGCAAGTATCCTGTCTCTTCAACAAGTGGGTTCAACCCAGATCGACCTCTTCGCGATGCCGGCTAACTCCAAGTGTCAGAGGTTCGCCAGCAGGTTGCCCCAGCGCAGGAGTCTGGGGCATGCCTTCTCGTTCCCATGAGAGGGGTTCTCCCTGTACGCCTTCTTTCCAATCCCCCTCCTGCTGCGTGTGATCAACACACTCAGATGTTGTCATTGCAGGATGATTCTCATCGCTCCAGCGTAGCCCCGGCAGATCTGGTACCCAG